>NW_016107432.1:9106861-9131415 GCF_001604975.1 Cebus imitator
TGCTTTCTTTGCCTTCATTCTCAGTACTTAAGCACTGCTGAATCACTAAAGCCCAAATCTAAGCTTTTCAATACACCTTCTCACTTAGACTTACCTCCCATTACTCCAAGTATGTGCCAGCCACAATGAACCACCAGCGGCTCCCCAAACCAGCTATGTTCTTGGCCAGTGGGTTGGAGACCTAGTTCCCCCACTCAGTGGCTACATGACTTTGGGCAAATGACTTCTCTGTCCTCACCCTATCTCACAGGTTATTGCGGTTACCTGTGTTAACATTTAGTCTAGTATCTGGCATGTGGAAGGATTCTATAATAAGTGTTATCCCTAGGAATCACTTGGGGAGCTTCTTAAAAATGCAGATTCCTGGAAACACCCCAGGTTTGTTCTGTCGGTCTACGGTGGAGTCTGGTAACTGCATCCCAGGCATTCCAGTGACTCTGAGCAGGTAGGCTGCAAATCTCTTCCTGTGCTCTCCTCCGAAAGCCTCTGGTTCTGCCCTGGGAATACTTTACTTACACCTGCCCCTCCCATCTTCCAGATCAGGGCTCAGCTGAGCTGTCACTTACTTTCCCACCATTCTTTTTTTTTTGAAACAGGATCTAGCTCTGCCACCCAGGCTAGACTGCAGTGGTGTGATAACAGCCCACTGCAGTCTCCTGGGCTCAGGCAATCCTCCCGCCACAGCTGGGACTACAGGTGTGCACCACCATACCTGGCTAATTAAAAAAAATTTTGGCAGAGATGGGATGTTGCCCAGGCTGGCCTTGAACTCCTGGGCTTAGGCAATCTGCCCACCTTGGCCTCCCAAAGTGCTGGGATTAAAGGTGTGAGCCACCGCGCCCAGCGCCATGATTCTTAACCTGCTCTACGTTTGGGGTTGCTCCTCTGTGATCTTCCCAGTGTCTTCATTCCCACCACATCTCTTTCCTTCCCTCATAAAAATATAATGACTGTGACGTTAACTTCACTAAGAAGGTTGAAACCGGCCAGGCATGGTGGCTTACGCCTGTAATCCAAGCACTTTGGGAGGCCAAGGTGGGCAGATCACCTGAGGTCAGGAGTTTGAGACCAGCTTGGCCAACATGGTGAAAACCTGTTTCTACAAAAACACAAAAATTAGCCGGGTATGATGGCAGGGGCCTGTAATCCCAGCTACTGGGGAGGCTGAGGTGGGCAATTCGCTTGAAATTGGGAGGATGAGGTTGTAGTGAGCAGAGATTGTGCCACTGCACTCCAGGCTAGGCAGCAAAGCTAGATTCCGTCTCAAAAAATAAAAATAAATGGCTAGGCACGGTGGCTCAAGCCTGTAATCCCAGCACTTTGGGAGGCCGAGGCGGGTGGATCATGAGGTCAAGAGATCGAGACCATCCTGGTCAACATGGTGAAACCCCGTCTCTACTAAAAATACAAAAAATTAGCTGGGCATGGTGGCGCGTGCCTGTAATCCCAGCTACTCAGGAGGCTGAGGCAGGAGAATTGCCTGAACCCAGGAAGCAGAGGTTGCGGTGAGCCGAGATCGCGCCATTGCACTCCAGCCTGGGTAACAAGAGCGAAACTCCGTCTCAAAAAAATAAATAAATAAATAAAATAAATAAATAAAAATAAATAACATAAAATAAAAGAAGGTTGAACCCACTTGATAAGCATAGTGCCTTAAATTTTACTCAGTTCCAAATGTCCTTAAATTTTACTCAGTTCCAAATGTCCCACTCACCCCTCCCTCATGCCTTAGGCTTTATGGGATGAAAAGTGCCTCCTCCTTCTTCCTAAGGTGAACTTTCCCTCGCCCCTTCACCCTTCCTGCCTCCGCTAGGACCTGGTTTCATCAATGAAACTTTCTTCACCCTGTCCTTCACTGGCTCACTGCTTCCTCCAAACAAACACATCGAGATTGCCCCATGTTGAAAACAAAGCAAAACAGGGTAACAATAAAGCCCTCCCTCTAGGTTCCTCTAGTCACCACAGGCCTCTCTTTCACACTTTTCAAAATAGCTATCTACACACCCCACTTTACTTTCTCATGACTCCTTTTTCACCTTGTGTATTAGTCCATTTTCATACTGCTGATAAGGACATACCCGAGACTGGGTAATTTACAAAAGAAATAGGTTTATTAGACTTACAGTTTCACATGGCTGGGGAGGCCTCACAATCTTGGGGGAAGGTGAAAGGCAAGGATGGGCAAGTCATATCTTACATGGATGGCAGCAGGCAAAGAGAGCTTCTGCAGGGAAATTCCCTTTTTAAAACCATCAAATCTTGTGAGACTCATTCACTATCACACTATCATGAGAACCGTGCAGGAAAGACCCACCCCCATAATTCAATTAACTCCCACCAGGTTCCTCCCATGACACGTGGGGATTGTGGGAGTTACAATTCAAGATGAGATTTGGGTGGGGACACAGCCAAAACATATCACCTTGCAACCTTGCTGCCACTCTCTCTGCTGAAACAGACTTTCCCAACAACGACCTTTCCTCAGTCCCCAACCATCCTCTCCATCTTTCCTGCCACACATGGCAGTGCAGTCTGCCAACTCCCATCCTGAAATCCCTCCTTTCCCAGAACTCTTCTGGTTCTCTTCCTATGTCCCTGATCTGTCCCATTCCCATGCTGTGCCTGTCTCCCTCGAGCCTTGCAAACATTGAAGGTCCTTAAGGTGCAGCATGGTAGCCCTCTTCTCTTTCCCTTGGCAATCACGTTCATTCTTGGCTTTCACATGTTCTAACACAGCCCCTAAATGTGAAACTTTAGCTTCAGCTACCAGTTCCAGTCTTCCACTCTCTGCTAAATTTCTTCAATGGCATGCCCCTTCAACTTAGAATCTCTAAACTTCATCCCCCCATTACCTCACCTATCAAGTCTAGACCTTGATTCCCCTCATCTTTTCATGGAAAGCTTTGTTTGGGGTATTGGCATGATCTCCTGGTTTGAGATCACCATGAGATTCAGAGAAAACTGGGACAAAGAGCAACACTGAGGTACTGGAATGGCTAATGCTGCCCCGAACAAGAGTACAGAAAGAAAGGCATGATGGTAGGTGGCGGACACTGTTCCCAGTGCTGAATCCTCAAGGATAGTGAACAATCTCGTGAGTAATCAGTTACACATCCTGCTGTACTGCTTGCCTGAAAAGGCTTCCAAGTTTATCATTCTTTTTAGCTATCATTTACTGACTACTTACCGCAGATCTGTGCTAAGCATGTCATATCTGATATGGTTTGGCTTTGTGTTCTCAACCCAAATTGTAATCCCCATATGTCAAGGGAGGGACCTGGTAGGAGGCGACTGGATCACGGGAGCAGTTTCCCCCATGCTGTTCTTGTGACAGTGAATGAGTTGTCACCAGATCTGATCGTTTAAAAATGTCTGGCAGTCCCTACTCCCCTCCACCTGGTTCTCACTCCCCTGCTGCAATGTAAGATGTGCCCGGCTTCCCCTTCGCCTTCTGCCATGATTGTAAGTTTCCTGAGGCCTCTTCAGTGATGGGGAACTGTTAAGTCAATTAAATCTCCTTCCTTTATAAATTACCCACTCTCAGGTAGTATCTTTATAGCAGTGTGAAAATGGATTAATACAATATCCATTAACTGAAACAATTCTATAAGAACCAAATTACCACCATTTACAAGAGAAACAATTGAGATATGGAGAGTTTAAGTCACTTATCCAAAATCATACAACTATTAGTGTGCCAAAGTCAGGATTTTAATCCTGATCCCTAAACACTGGAGTGTATGCTTTTATGCTATGCTATCTCCCATGGGAATAAGGACATTTTATACACAGACACACAGACACACACAGACACACACACACACACACACACACACACCCCTCCTCCATGGACCTAACTGTTAAAATTAGGTAAAACTGTATAATTATACAAATGTAAATGTCTAGGTAAATTAGGTAGAGGTCTAATTAGAAAATTAGACATTTTCTAGCTCTATAGAAGTGATAAAGGAAAAGTTCTTTGGAATGACCCCAGAGATATGATGCTATGCAGTTGTTAAGTGTTACACAATTGACTTTTACTATAAGAACAGTGATTCGCACTTGTAATCCCACCACTTTGGGAGTCCAAGGCAGGTGGATCACTTAAGGCAAGGAGTTCAAGATCAGCCTTGCCATGATAATGAAACCCTGTCTCCACTAAAAATACAAAATCAGCCAGGCATGGTGGCTCACGCCTGGAATCTGAACTACTCAGAAGACTGAGGCACAAGAATTGCTTGAACCTGGGAGGAGGAGGTTGAGGTGAGCTGAGATCAAGCCACTGCACTCCAGCCTGGGCAACACAGCAAGACTCTGCCTCAAAAAAAATAAATTATAACTATTTTATATCATTTTGTATAGTTCTCTAAATAACTTCATGATGTCAATCCTGTACCTCCCCAATAAGGTTATAAAAAGACCTGGGCCAAAAAAAAAAAAAACAAAAACCTGTATCTTATATTTCTTATGTGTTCTATAAATTATAACTATAAACAAAAATGTATGTTATACCTAACAATAATGATATGACAAATACTTACATTTCCTAGAAGCCAGGCACTATCCTAAGCCCTTTACACTTAGTAACATTTACTGTAAGACAGGTACTACTATTATCCACATTTTACAGGTGAGAACAATGAGGAAGTTGGTAGATTTAAGACAGACACAAATTCTCTGATGCTTCTCCCATGGGATGGTGGAGTCTAGGTCTCCTTCCCTTGAATCTGCACAGGCTCTGCATTAATCAGATTCTGTGCTTATAAAGCTGTGCTCATTGCCCAGGCCCAGGCCTTAAGAGCTAACAGCTTCTACTTCTCATCTTTTGGAACACCGGCTATGGAAGGCCTGAGCCACCTGTAAGATGCCCAACTAGAGATAATGCATGGAGGCAAAGGGGGGTTCAGCTGGCTCCCAGAGAAGCCATCCTGACCTCACCAGGCTAGCCCCCTCCTCCAGCTGAATGGCACTGAGTGATCCCAGTTGCCACCACATAGAATTAAAGAATTTCCCAGGTGACACTTGCCTGAATGCCTACCCCACAGAATTATGAGATAAAATAGTTTTTAAGTCACTAAATTTCGGGATAGTGTGTTACACAGCAATAGAAAACCTGACCATGTATAGAGAAGATGGTCACACAGCTAAAAAGTAATAGGTAAGCAATAAGGGACAGAGGTGGGATTCAAAGCCAAGGAATCTGACACCAAAGCCACACTCATAACCACTGTTTCCTTTGACTGGAATCAGTTGCATCTTCAGTCTACTGCCTAAGCCTGACTGTCCAGGTAATCCCACAGACAAGCACTGCATTAAGGGACTGCACAATTCAGGACTAACGTGTGCTACACAAGGTGTTGTAGTGTGACAGAAGGAGCACAGGGTTCTCTTCCATCTTTGCAGCTAACTCACCTGGTGACAAGCAGCAAAGACTGTCTGTGGTGAAGACATGGACTCCGTCTGTCTTACTGAACAATGTATCTCTGGTACCTAGCAGAGTGTCTTTGACATAGTAGGCACTCAATACATATTTCTGGATGGATCAGACTCTGGGCCTGTTTTTCATCCATAACAATGGAGGAGTCCCCCACTGGACTAGATGAGCTCTATGGTTTCTTCTTGTTCTAAAAGCTACAAATCTGTACAAGGAATGTTTTGGTGGAAAGGTGGTATGAATGGCATCAAACAACAAAAATATGGGGGGAAAAGAAACAAGAAAAGGCTTACATCAATGTGAATGAAGAAATGCCTCTAAAGGAAATGAGCCAGAATGGAGTTTCAACTTGCAGAGAAGACTCCTAGAGCAGAGGCCCCTCAATTCTATCAACAGGTCAAATACTACTGGATAGAATTTGTGGATGTTTTCTCAGCTGAGCCATTAATAGATTACTTCTCCAAGGGCCCACAGTTCACACACCTTATTACCAAGCTTACCTTAGAGGGCCCCTAAGGAGTCTGCCCATCATCAAACTTTCCAAAAGGCTTACTCATAGACCCTCACCTCCACCCAACTCAGAAAAGCACTGGCTTGAAGCAAACAAATTTGGAGTCTTGTCTTAGCTTTATACTGGGGAAGGCCAATTCAGTTAAACAGATATTCTGTGCCTAATATGTACAACAGATTATCGAGAGGACCGAATGCTGACAAATGGTTCCCTGCCTGTGCCTCAGTTTTCTATCATTCACCTAACTTTACAGAGGGCCCATTATATTCTAGGCACTGAAGGTAAAATGGCAAACACATCAGACATGGTCATCCATGTCTTCATGAAGCATAAGTCTAGTGGGAAAAACAATTGTCACACTGTACCAGAGTTATTAAATGGAGAAAGCAGAAATTAATTTGGGAGGAAGGGTCACGGAAAACTTCCTGGAAGACACATCTAGGCTGAAACATGAGTTAAGTTTGCCAGACAAAAAATGAGAGGGCTCTCCCTCTTTGAGTTTTCAGGGGGATAAAATGGAAAAAAAAAAAAAAAAAAAAAAGCAGGAGAGCACAAACAAGACTGAAGTACACATATGTGCCCTGAACACAAAAAAACACCTTGAGCACCCTGCTTTTAAGCCTCTTGTCCATTCTGTCACTTCTGTTGGAAAATATATCCCTCCTTGTCCATTCTTGTGAATTCCTTTCGTTATGGGTAAACTGTGTTCCCCCAGAACCACAGAATGTGTCTGTATTTGGAGATCAGGCTTGTAAAGGGGTAATTAAGTTACAATGAGGCCATTAAGGTAGGCCCTAATACAACCTGACTGATGTTCTTATGAAGAGAGGAAATCTGGATACAAAGAGAGACACCAGAGATGGGGAACACAGAGGAAACACCAGTGATGACACAGCAAGAAAGTGGCCACCCGCAATCCAAGGAGAAATGTCTCAGAAGAAACCAAACCTGATGACACCTTGATCTTGGACGTCTAACCTCCAGAACTGTGAGAAAATAAATTTCTGATGTTTAAGCCACCCGGCATTTTGTTTGCAGCCCTAGGAAACGAATACACTTTCTATTCCAGGCCCAACACTGCTCATTTCCAGAGTGAAACCTTCCTTATCACCCACATACACACACCTTGGAGTTAAGGTTTCTCACAATACTCTGTGCATCCTCCATTCAACTTTCATTCATTCCTTTAAACAACAAACGCCTAGTGACCACCACCGTATGCCAGACCCTGTCTTAAGGGCTGAAAACAGCTAACGTGTATTGAGCATTTACGAGGTGGCAGCCACTACTCTAAGCGATTTACATGCACAACTCATGAAATCAGACAAGGTTCCAGCGACGCAAGTGCCGCTATGATACCCGCTTTACGGATGCCGTGCTGAGGCACAGAGAGGCCACACCGTAACGAGACTGAGCCAGGCTGTGGGTTCTGTCGTCTTAAGCACTAAACTACAGGGTGGAAGGTAACAGGAACCGAGAGATGGGCAGCGCGGGGCGGAGGCGGGCGGGGCTGGCTTCCTGCGGGCAAAACCTGGAGATGAGAGGACGCGGGTGGGGTGCCCAGGCCGAGGGAGCTACACGAGGGAGAAGGCCCGGCTCCCAGGTCCGGAACCTGGCCTTCTGGGTCTCAGTCCGCGTCCCCTGCGATGCCCGGCACAGGGCAGATGCCCGCTGACTCTCGCAGGGGCCGCCAGCTCCCCGGTATCCTCGAGTGCCCTGGGACGCGGAGGGAGCGGCGGGTCCATGCCCTGCTGCGCCACCCTCGGACGCTCGGCCTCCCTTCCCTTCCGGCCGTTCCCACCCTCGCCAGCCCCGCATGCCTTCGCAAGGCCGGCCACTTTACCCTCGGAGGCCGCTCTCTGCCCCGCCGCCTACTCTACACCTGCCGCCGCCGTCCTCAGGCCCGCTTGCCGGGCTCCGCCGGCCGCGGAACCATCCCGACCACGCCCCCTTGGCTGTCGGCACCGCCCTCCGGCTTCCGTCGGCGTCACTTCCGCCGGGTGGGGTGTTGTGTGGCCCCGGTGCGCAGACGCGCTGGATAGCTGCGGAGTGAATTCTGCGCCGCGAAGCTTGAGAGGCCGGTAGTTGCGGCGCTGGGCGGGCGGTGGCAATTCCACGTGCTCGTTGCGGCCGGTTGAAACCGTTGGCGGGCGCTGGCTGAGAGGTGAGGGGTGGTGGCCCAGAGGTCCGACCTAGATGGCTGGGTCTCAGAGAGTGAGTAGGGGAGGGACCGGGTGGCCGATGCCGGCGTTTCCACTGGCAGCTCCTCTAGCTTACGCATGGAGGAAGGATTTCCATTCAGATTTTATTCGTGCTCTGGGAAGGTGGCAGGAGTCCTGGACTTAGGGTCAACAACTTGTTTTAGTTTTAAAACTGAAACTCCCGCGTCCTGGGAACCCCCTCGGGCCTGGCCAAACCCGGACGGTTGGTCACCATCCGACTGGGCTTCAGGTTTGCTGCATGTTGGGGACAGGGCTCTTCTCTTGAGTCTTGGGAGCTCAGTCCCTAAGGAGGAAGCCTTAGGATGTAGAGGACCAGAGAACGGACTTAGGGCCGGGATAACTGCGTGTGAATCTGGGTCGCCACCACCTGGATGTGTGATGACCTGGTGTAAGTTTTTTAACTTCTTTGCGCCTCAGTTTCCTCATCTGTCATAACATATAGAACCTAACTCGGAGGACTGTGATGAGGATTATATGAGTAGAAATGTGTTAACCTCCTATGAGAGGGCTTGGGTGCTCCATTAATGTTAGGATTCTCTGCAGCACCTCCCTCTGAGGAGAGAGGGAGGGGAATGAGGTGGGTGTGTATTTGCAACCTGACTTTCCTGCAGACGGGGCCAACTTGGGACTTATTCACACTGTGCCCCAGGCTCCCAGGGTCTAGCATAGTGCCTGACACATGATAGTTGCTCGACCGAAGGGATGGTGTTTAAAACAGTGCTGGTGATGTACTGGGCGGGGTGGGAGGCAGAGAGACATGGCTTCTGTAAGCCTCAGTTTATCTGTTTAGTGGAGATGGGTGCACCTACTTCCTAGGGCTTTTGCAAGGAACAAGGGAGAGGTCCTCTCCTTGTGAATGTCCCCCGTTGTAACCCTTGTCAGCCCCACATGTAAAGGATTAGGCAGGATGGTGTGACAGAGTATGTTTGTTTGTGCTTCTCCCGCACCATACCCGTGGTTTCTCAGAATGCTACCCATGGAAGGGGCTTGAGTGTTGTCTGGTTGGCCTGACTTCTTGTTTCACAGATGAGAGAACTTGAAGTTTAAAGGGGCAGTGGCATGTTCTGGGTCACAGTGCTCAGTGGGGGATGTCCTGGGGTTGCCAGCCAGACCCCTTAGGTGGGCTGTTTCAGTGGTAGTGGTGGTAGTGGTGTTCAGGTCAGTGTCTGTCTGTGTATGAAAGGATATTTTAAGAATAGTTGCCTGTAATCCCAGCACTTTGGGAGGCCGAGGCGGGTGGATCAAAAGGTCAAGAGATCGAGACCATCTGGTCAACATGGTGAAACCCCGTCTCTACTAAAACTACAAAAAATTAGTTGGGCATGGTGGCGCGTGCCTGTAATCCCAGTTACTCAGGAGGCTGAAGCAGGAGAATTGCCTGAACCCAGGAGGCGGAGGTTGTGGTGAGCAGAGATCGCGCCATTGCACTCCAGTCTGGGTAACAAGAGCGAAACTCCGTCTCAAAAAAAAAAAAAAAAAAAAAAAAAAAAATAAAAAAAAAAAAAAAAAAAAAAAGAATAGTCGGCCAGCCGCTGTGGTTCACTCCTGTAATCCCAGCACTTTGGGAGGCCGAGGCAGGTGGATCATCTGAGGTCAGGAGTTCGCCACCAGCCTGGCCAATGTGGTAAAACCCCGTCTCTAAACTAAAATACAAAAATTAGCCAGACATGGGTTGGTGCGCACCTGTAGTCCCAGCTACTCAGGAGGCTGAGGCAGGAGAATCGCTTGAACCCGGGAGGCAGAGTTTACAGTGAGCTGAAATTGCACCGCTTCACTCCAGCCTTTGCGAAAAAAAAAAAAAAAAGATAGTCAATATTGTTTTTGTGAAAAAATTTAATAAATAATACAAAAATATAGAGGGAGGAAGGTAAAAAAAAAATCATTCCAATCCCAGAACCAAACCTAAGGGCATGTTATCAGGGCACATAGTGGTGGAGTAGGCACCCATGGGGTGAGGAGCCAGAGAAGGTTCGAGTGAATTTATAAAGATAAATGGGTGGGTTGATGGTCATGTTTAATGGAGCAGGGGCTTGGGCGAGGGCTGGGTGTAATGGCATTGATGTGCAAATTAGTAGGTCACAGAAACCTTTCTACAGTTGGGCAGTCTGGTGTCTTAAAACTTTCCACCCAATGCTTTGAGTTAGGTATTAGATCCATTTTATAAGCAGATTCTTGGAGGTTAAGATGCCTTGAGGTCATTTAGTTTTTAATGACTTTTTTGGCATTAGCAGATCCTCTACCCAGTTCAGGGCCCGGTCCAACAAAACCTGGCAACCATCTTGTTAAGACAAACCTATCAAGTTCCCAGCCCCTTACTGACCACTGGCTGCTGTCACTCAACTAGCTTTGCTGCCCACCTGACAGCTTCCCCTGTGACATGGGTGGTCTCCTTGCCCACTGTGCACAGGCTTTATAATTAAGGCTTAGGGTTCTAATATTTATACATGGAAAGTCATCTTGTGGAGGCTTTAATTTTTTTTTCTGTTTGGATGAGGACCTCAGATGCTGAGTAAAAGCCAAGCAAATGGTCAGGACACGGCAGGTCAAGATGGAGGCAGGATGGGAACCTGGGCTTGTTGCCTGGTCTTTCAGGCTACCTGTCCCACTTACTGTGACTTTGGGCAGTTCACTTACTCTCCTGCGCCTTGGGTTTTCCCTCCGGATGGTGGTAGTATGATCATAGCAGTCCTGGTGGACATAAATGGGACATGGCTTTGTAAAGAGCTCGTGATCATGTGTTCTATTGTGCAGACCCCGTCATCTTTTTCGTGGGTATGGCTGTGATGAGAGCTCAGTAAACTGACCATACAGACAGACGAGGAGGCAGCCAGAAGTCACTGAGTGAGGGCCCCAGGCTATGCTGCAGTGGATAGCCTAGCGCCAGCATTCAGGAAATGTCTGCTGAACTGAGTTAAAGTGACTTACCAGGGGCAAAAACGGAAGTATGCTCTCAGCCAGTCCAAGAACACCACCTTCTGCTTGCTTTTCTCTTTTAACATGCCCACATGGCTAGAAGGAAAGCGTATAGAATCTCTGTGGCTGCACTGGAACTGGACATTGGGCATAGGAAGTTGAGGAGCCAGGGAAGGAAAAGAGGACTCTGTTTAGATCCAGCCCCATAAAAAACTGCTGTCTTTTTCCACTTAGGGCTAAACGTTGAAATCTGTCACGTCTGAGCCTGGCAGACAGGGTGTCTTCAAAGTCTCAATGCAGTTTTAAGCTTTCATAATTTCAGAAGCATAAATGCTGCATACTTGCCAAAGGCGTCATTTGAAAGTTTAATTAAATTTCCTTTATGCTTACCTAGTCTTGTGGAATTTGAATAATACCATTTTACTTTACTGTTTTAGGCAATGTTTGCTGTCTTCCATTAGAAGGACTGAATTTCCACATGACGGCTTTTTGTAAGTTTGTGGCATTTACACTTACAAATATTAAGCCTGCTGTGCAGTTATGCTGACTTTGAAGGTTTTGATGGTTTTGAGCTTTTCTTTGAAGCTCTAGCAAGTGTTTATGGCATAAATTAGATATTTTTCCCTGGGGCTAGGTTGGGTTTGAGGTGTAATCAAGGTGACTCTTGGCCAGCTACTGGGCTGTCCTCCAGGCTCTGAATAAGGGGGAAGGTAAGCTCCTTACAGACCTTAGCTCATTAGCCAAGCAAGTGGACACTGCTGTTCCCGTTTCATGGCACGTGTAAAATCCAGAGGAAGGCAGGAAGAGACAGAGTTCTGACTTCGTGTGCAATCCATCCATTCTGCCTTAAACAAAGACCAAATGAAAATGATAGGGGAGCTATAGATTCTAATCATCTTCCCAATTGATATTAATTACACTGTAGCATGTGGCTAATCTCTAGGGAGCTCGAATGTTTTGCACAGATACTCTTGAGTATCTTTTTGTCAACATCACTGCTTCTTTCAGTCACTATATTTTGTTTCTTCTTCCTTCCTAGGCCTTTAATTCCTGGCCTGCCAGGACAGGAATCTCCCAAATGAATCTTAAGGCTTGTTGAAAGCTTGCTTTCTCCCATCTCCCTCTCCATCAAGAGATAGAATTGTCCTTGGCAACAGAGGTTGGCAAGCTCTAAGCCATATCTAAGTTCAGGGACTGTTTTTTGTTGTTGTATTTTACTAGGAAGGTACTTTAAAGATTTTCAGCAGATAATTTGGCATATCACAGCTGCTTTCACCTTGTGCCCGTGATGAGAATCTGTTTCTTGGTAACATTAATAAGTTATTCCTGCTCTTACACCAAAGTACACCTCCAGGCTCTTTGAGAATGCGGTGTTGGCTCTTGTTCAGCCTTTGTTCTCCCTTGTCAGGCAGGATAGCGGCTCTTGTTGCCTGGCATGTGGAACATCCTTGGCCTTTTTTAGATGGTAAGCTTTGAGGGAGCTGGCTCATGGGAAATGTGGTTCCAGCTCCCAGGAGCCCGGCAGTATCACACATCTTTACAGTAACCAGATGAGAAGATGACAGTTGCTGCAGCACATCCAGGGTAGTCGTGTTTTCTTTCCTGAGGATTTGGTGCTACGTTGTAGCTGACCGCATGCCCCCTGCTTACTAGCGTACACTAATAGTGAGCAGAGGAGTGGGGCCTGGGACCCAGGGTCAGGGGTCTGTGGTTTGTGTGTAGCATAGAAGCCGAGCTGGTGTCTGATAATGTCCCACAGGGCAACTCCACAAGAGACCGGCTGGGCCTCTGTAAACCCTGGAGATGCAGCCAGGATGTACACTTCCATTCAAGGGTGAATGGACATGAATAACCCTGGTCATTGCTTGGGTATGACCTTACCAGCGGTGATCCAGAACATGTTGGTGGAGGAGTGACGGTGTTTTCATGCATGAGAATGCTCTGCAAAACAAGGGTGGATCTGAGAGATTGTTGGATGAAGTCCTACCCTGAAGTAAATTACATCGGTTTACCTGATACTCACCTTTATTTTCATAATGAGAAAGAAAGCGCTGGGTTAAACAGTTCTCAGTATTTTTACTGTGAAACTTATAATGTAAAACAATGCTGTTTTAAAATCTAGTGATTAAAACATTATGTAATTATGGAAAATTACTGTGACTTCTCTAACACTTTTAGATGAATGTGTGTTTCCTTGAGCACAGTAGCATTTCTGTGAAATTTTAAAATGATGTTTATGTACGTGTACAGACATACTTCATGCTGGAGCTGTGCTCAGCACCCCAGGGTTCATGAACTCCTCTGGTAATTCAGCACCTAGCAGTTGGGTCACTTGGATGTGGTTCCATCTCTTTCTGACTTGTCTGACAAGCTGCCACATGCAGGAGGCCCCTGCCCATTACAGCTGAGGCACATGTCCTTATTTTAACATCTGTAAACATACAGTAATATTGATATGAATGCTGTTGGTGCCATAGCAATTATGTCCATAAAATTGCCTCTTCTTTACTTTCTAAACTTCACTCAGTTTTCCTGTTGCTGTGTTCTTAGTCTGTTTGAGGACCTGAAATAGTTTGTAGTGAACACCTAAATTGCAGTGCGTTCTATAGGTTTATATAATTGAGAGAGTTTAAGACACTAGGGAAAGTAAGATTTAACACCCTCAAAGCTCATCATCTCGAGAGCCAATCTGCCAGGTTTAAATCCTGGTTCTGCTAACTGTACATCCTTGGGCAAGCTACGTAATCTCTGCATCTCAGTTACCTCCTATAAATTCTGAACAATGATAGTCCCTCCCTCATAGGGTTGCTATGGGGATTTAATAAGTGAATACATGTAAAGCCCCTGGAATAGTGCCTGGCACATGATAAGGACATTAATGTTAGCCATTGTCACTGTTAATGTTAGTTTTATTTATATGAATGGTGGAGTTTTATGTAGATTGCTAATCAACTTTGACTGTTATTTTCATGTGAAATTATGGTTGAAAAGTTAGCTGCATGAGCCATTTATTGAAATGAGAAGCTTCAGTTTATAATGATAATTATCTTTTTTTTTTAGGACAAGACCTAAAACCTGTGTTGGATAGCGAATATTTAGCCATTTACCTAAAATGGTATTTTTTACATGCAATGCATGTGGTGAATCAGTGAAGAAAATCCAAGTGGAAAAGCATGTGTCTGTTTGCAGAAACTGTGAATGCCTTTCTTGCATTGACTGTGGTAAAGATTTCTGGTAAGCTTCACAGAATTCATGTAGATCCATAGTAAATCCAGACCAGTTTTGGAAGCCTTGGCACGACAAAGCTTGGAAAAATAGTGGCAAATTTGAGGAAATAAATCAAGAATAAAAACTGGTATGGTCCATTGATTAAAACTCATGTGATTCTTTACAATGTGCTTTACTAGGCTGGGTTCAGTAGCTCATGCCTGTAATCCCAACACTTTGGGAGGCCTAGCCAGGCAGATCACGAGGTCAGGAGTTCGAGACCAGCCTGGCCAACATGGTGAAATTCCATCTCTACTAAAAAATACAAAAATTAGCCTGGCATGGTGGGGTGCACCTGTAATCCCAGCTACTCAGGAGGCTGAGGCAGGAGAATTGCTTGAACCCGGGAGGCAGAGGTTGCAGTGAGCTGAAATTGCACCACTGCACTCCAGCCTGGGAGACAGAGCAAGACTCCATCTCAGGGGGGAAATAAAATGTGCCTTACTAGACGTTTGCTTTTTGAGGATGTGTTAAAGAGAAGACTAGGGGAAGGGGAATTATGATTAGAGCATTCAGTTGGTGACACTGGTTGCTATTACATTGCCACTCTTACCAGACCCAGGGAAGCAACACATGGAAGATGGCTCTAGGTTAGAGCTGGTTTTGTTAGACCAAGGGTATCGTGTGCCCATCGCAGTGAAGAGATGGACTTATGAACCAGAAAGTGAATTTATGAGCTCACAGTGGGGGAGATGACTGATAGCAGAGGAAATTATGTCCTCCCTGGAAAATCAGAGCTGCTGGTGGAAGTGAGGCTCTTCCTGGCCCCCCGAGTGTGTCAAGAGACACTTCCACTGAGGAGGCCTCTGTGAAGGTGAGGAGTTAGCGGGGAGGGGCAAGACAGATCCCGCCTTAGATGCCATTTCTTGAGGTGGGTCGTTTGCAGAGAGCTGCCCTCTTGAATTTCATGTTGATTCCCTTTTGGCCGCAGAAGGTCCAGGCGAGAAGCTGGCCTGTGGCAGCATCTGCCCCAGTGTCCTCTCCGGCATTTAGGTGGTATTGGTTAAGAGTCTCTTAATTCACTGTAGAGCAGTGATTTTTTAGAAACTGCTAACCTCTGTTCAGACTTAATCCTAGGAGGAAGCTAGATATATAAAGTAGGTTAAAATTTAGTTTTCATTAGGGGACTTTGCCCTGGACCTTGTCCCCAGCATTTCCCTGAAGAACCCCACAGAGCTTTACAAAGATTATGAGACAAAATTGAGTTTTTCCAGGACCCTAAGGTATCTAGAACTGTTGGAAATCTCGTACTGCCGTTTTATGCCTGTTTATTTTATACCTGTTTATTACCAGAAAGTCATTGATAATAGACCAGAAAGTCATTGATAATTTTTATAATTTAAGAAGACTACCCTATTGCATAGTTATTTTGGTGTTTATTCAGTATATATGCATTTAGGGGTAAAAAAATACTGCCTATCAATTTATTGTAAAGTGTTTATAGAAATGGGGGAAACATTGGGTGATGGGTTTGATATTGAAGACTTTGGAGGAAGCAGGATGTGGTTCTGACCAGGAGGTTTTCAACATAAGTGAAATAGACGGGGTGCTTGTGTGGTAGACAGATGTGAAGACATACAGAGGGAAGTAGCAGCGTGCTGGTATCAGCGCCTCCAACTTGGTGTCAGTCTAATGGGAGAACCTTTGATCACTTTAAAGGGGTGATGACTATAAAAACCACGTGAAATGCATAAGTGAAGATCAGAAGTATGGTGGCAAAGGCTATGAAGGTAAAACCCACAAAGGCGACATTAAACAACAGGCATGGATTCAGGTAATGTTTTTCTAATTCATTGAGTATCTTCCTCTAACACCTTCCACTTTCTTTGGAAGCCCAAGAGACTAAGAATATATGTGTCATCCTGCAGACAAGCCCTGGAAACCTTATGTCCTAGGATAGACTGAGGTTGAACTAAAACTTCTTGAAACAGAGTTCTTTGGCTGGGCACAGGGGCTCACACCTGTAATCTCAGCACTTTGGGAGGCCAAGGTGGGCAAATCACGAGGTTGGGAATTCGAGACCAGCCTGGCCAACATGGCAAAACCCTATCTCTACTAAAAATACAAAAAATTAGCTGGGCAGAGTAGTGGGCGCCTGTAGTTCCAGCTACTCAGAAGGCTGAGGCAGGAGAAGTGCTTGAACCCAGGAGGTGCAGATTGCAGTGAGCCAAGATCGCACCACTGCATTCCAGCACCAGTGACAGAATGAGACTGTCTCCAAAAAAAGAAAGAAAAAGAGTTCTTTATTCTTCTAGCTGTTTAAACAATTGTGGTGCATTATACCTTTAATGCATGTGTTTTGTTAATTTCTTGAAAAAAATATTTTAGAATTCTCATTAGCTTTCCCTTGGCTGCAAAACTGAATGGAAACCTTCTAATCTTTCCCTGCTTCTAGTGATAATGCAACTTTTCTGACTCAAGCCATATTAATCTGTCATGTCTGCCAGTCATTAGAATTGGGCAAAATAAAGACACTTTGATCAATGTAAAAAATTTTCTACTTAACTAGAATAGCATGAGAACATGCACAATAGAAACGGCAGAAGCCTTGACACCCTCATTTCACTGGGAAGCATAACTCTCAAAATGCTACTGATCAACAGAATAGGTAGCAGGAGGAAGGATTCAGAAAGGAAGGTGGGAGAATGAAAAGACAGATGTCACCTATGGGAAAATTCTGTTTTTCTAAAATCCAATAAAAAGTAATCACTCCATTTGATAATAGAGTTGAAATGTGAATTTCTAGCCTACTGAATCAGCATACTACTAGGAAGGCATTTCTGTTCACAAAGGACTTAAAAAGTCGGCCCAGAGCAGATTGAAAAGCCAGTGAAATTCTTTATCTTAACTAAGATGTTTGCGCTGGTGACCAGCAGCCATACTTTTGGGCACTCTCTGTAATTCTCTAAAAACCAAATGACATTCCTAGGCCCTGAGGTTGAGATACATGGGTCTGTGAGTTCCATCTGCTGTTTTCACTCAGTGAAATCCTCTAAAGCAGGGGTCAGTCAGCAAACTATATAGGCCACAGGTGGCTTGCCGCCTCTTTGTAATGAAGTTTTACTGGAACACAGCCATGCCCATTTGTTTATCTGTGGTCTTTGGCTGCTTTAATACTCAATGCCATAATGGGTGGGGCATTGAGTAGTGTGACAGAAACCTGCAAAGCCTAAATACTCACTGTCTGGCACTTTACAGATAAGGCTTGCTGACGCTTGGTCTAAACTGTCAGGCTTCAGCAGCCCTCTCCAGAACTCACTTCTGCTTCCTTCATGGTCTCCTGGTTTCTCCCATCTGATTCCTCCCTGACTCCCTCATTGCCATTTTTCACAGATGGAGAAGAGTAAGTGTGGTCTGCGGGGGAATCAGCTGGCCCAGTGTGGGGGTTTTGCTCTTTTCCTTAACTCATTAAACCCCACATTTGAAAAACAGAATTAAGGAACCTAGTCAGGAGGAATCCCTGTTCTCCGAAAGCTTTTTATTAGTAGATTGGGTGTTTGGAAGTCATTCATATTATAAAGGGCTCAGAATGTTGGTCCTTGGAGGAACCCTTTCTTCTTTCATCTGCAACTTGACCTTTTTGTCTTTCGTCTGACATCTCACTTCTGACATTTCTCACAATTCCAAAAAGTTGCTACTTTGGAGTTGCCTGGATCCAACCCCATCTGCCATGTTCTATACTTGGGGCTGGCTGCTCTCAGACTGCACCCATTTTTATCTCTGACACTGTGCTGTGCTGCTCTCATTTTTTCCTGTTTTTATTAATTTAATTTTTTTTTGAGACAGGGCCTTTTTCTCTTGCCCAGATTAGAGTACAGTGGTGCAATCACAGCTTACTGCAGGCTCGACCTCCTCAGCTGAAGCAATCCTGCCTCAGCCTCCCAAGTAGCTGTAGTACTACAGGCGCATGCCACCACGCCCACCTACATTTTTAAATGTTTTGTAGAGACGGGGTCTCACTGTGTTGCCCAGGCTGGTCTCAAACAATCCTCATGCCTCAGCCTCCCAAAGTGCTGGGATTACAGGCAAGAGCCACTGTGATTTTTTTTAGCCTTATCATTTTAATACAAAATAGGTGGATGTTAACCACTTAATAAAAATAACTCCAGTAATACAGAAGAAGTACAGAGAAGAAAGCAATACATGATCCCCAAATCAACCAGCCAGAAACAAGCAGTGTGAATGTGTGCTGTGCATCCTTCCAGATGTCTCTGGGCTTACAGGCAGACTGCGGGTAGATGAACCAGGAGAACATCACTTTTAAATGGGTTACACTGTTTTTCTCTAACCTGCGTCTCCGCTGCCCTGTTCTCTTCTGAAAGGGCTGGCTGTCAGTGAGTGCTAAGCCAGCCTCATTTTTCTATGTTCATGTTTGTCTTGTTTTCTTGATTTTTGTTTTTCTACCTGCGTGCCTGAAACAGCTTTGCCTTATCCTTGTCTTAGTATCCGGTTTTTTTCTAGTCTGTTTATATATAGATTCACTTCTTTCCTACTGCAGGGACATTTTCCTGCATTTTATTTGTTTAGCTCTAGCACTGATCCTTGTTTCCTGGTTGGTGACCATCTTTCACGTCTACTGTCATCTCTAACTTTAATAATTACTTTTCCTCTTCCTTTACTGAGATTGCCAAACACAGAAAATTGAAATTCCTAGGTCACTATTTTTCTCTCTCCTGTTCTTGCAATTTCAGATTAGATTTTTTTTTTTTTTTTTTTTTTTTTTTTTTGTTCTTTTTTTTTTTTTTTTTTTTTTTTTTGAGATGGAGTATTGCTCTGTCATCCAGGCTGGAGTGCAGTGGCACGACCTTGGCTCACTGCTGCAACCTCCACCTCCTGGGCTCAAAGAGTTCTGCCTCAGCCTCCCGAGTAGCTGGGACTAGAGGCACCCACCACCACACCTGGCTAATTTTTATATTGTTTGTAGAGACAGGGTTTCACCATGTTGGCCAGGCTGGTCTCAAACTCCTGACCTCAAGTGATCTACTTGCCTTGGCCTCCCAAAGTGCTGGGATTATAGGTGCGAGCCACCACGCCCAGCCCAGATTTTATTAGATCTTAATGCTTATTGTCTTGACTATAACCTAGTCCCTCTAATACCCATTTTTTTTTTTTTATCACATTCAGTTTATTTTGTTTTTTTTTTCCCTGTGGTAAAATACACATGATATAACCATTTAAACACGTACAGTTAACACATTCATATTGTTCTGCAACCGTCACTACTATCCATTCCAGAATTTTTTTATCTTCCCAAACTGAAGCTCTATCCCCAATAAACACTAACTCCCCATTCCTCCCGCCCCAGCCCCTGGCGAATACCATTCTACTTTCTGTCTCTGTGAATTTAGCAGCTCTAGGTACTCCATGTAAGTGAAATTATTCAATGTTTGTCCTTTTGTGACTGATTTGTTTACCTTCACACAATATCGTCAAGGTTCAGCCATGTGTCACAATGTCCCTTTTATGGATGAAGAATTTTCTATGGTGTGTATGTTTACCCAGCAGTAGGATTACCGGTAACTCTGTTTTTAATTTGTAGAGGGACCTCCATACTCTTTCTGGAGCAGCTGTAGCATTTTACATTCTCCCCAGCAGTGGACAAGGGGTTCAGCTTCTTCACAGCCTTGCCCACAAGGATTATTTTCTGTTTTATTTTAGATAATAGCCATGCTAATGGGTACAAACTGATATCTCATTATGGTTTTGGTTTGTATTTCCAGCATCTTTTCATGTGTTTATTGGCTATTTGTGTATCTTCTTTGGAGAAATGTCTATTCAGGTCCTCTGCCCATTTCAAAATTAGGTTTTGTTGTTGAGTTGTAGGAATTCTTTATATATTTTATATATGGATTATTTATTTCATTTGTAGAGATGGGGTCTTGCTTTGTTGCCCAGGTTGGTCTCAAACTCCTGTCCTCAAGCCACCATACCTGGCCAGTACTTTAGATATTAACCTCTTATCAGATATGATTTTCAGATATTTTCTCCCATTCCACAGGTTGCCTTTTCACTCTGTTGATAGTGTTCTTTGATGCATATAAGTTTTTTATTTCAATGTAGTCAATTCATTTTTTTTGTTTTGTTGCCTATGCTTTTGTCATAATAGCCAATAAGTTATTGTCTAGTCCAGTGTTGTGAAGCTTTTCCACTATGCTTCTTTTCTTAGAGTTTATAGTTTTACCTCTTAAGTTTAGTTCTTTAATCCATTTTGAGTTAGCTTTTGTGTATGATGTTAGGTCAGGGTCCAGCTTCATTCTTCTGCATGTGGATAATCTACTTTTCTTACCACCACTTGTTGAAATGGTCTTGGTTTTCCCCCCATTAAATAGTCTTGTTGAAAGTCATTTGACCATATATGAGAGAGTTTATTTCGGGGCTCTCTATTCTGCTGGTTTTATGTCTGTTTATGCCCATGCCCCACTGCTTTGATTACTGTAGCTTTGTAATAAGTTTTGAAATCAGAAAATATGAGATCCACATTTTTGTTCTTCTTTTCAAGATTGTTTTGGCTATTTGGTATCCGTTGAGATTCCATGTGAGTTTTAGGATGGATTTTTCTATTTCTGCAAAAATGTGTATATACACATATTGGATTTTGATAGGAATTGCGTTGAATCTGTAGATTGCTTGGTTAGTATTAACATCTTAACAACTTTAAGTCTTCCAATCCATGAATATGGAAATGTTTTTCATTTATTTATGTCTGCTTTAATTTCTTTCAGCAGTGTTTTTTGGTTTTCAGTAAACAAGTCTTTTGCCTCTTTGGTTAAGTTTATTCTGATTATTCTTTCTGATGCTGTTGCAAGTGGAATTGTTTTCTTAATTTCTCTTTCTGGTTGTTTCTTTTTGTTATATAAAATGCAGCTGGATTTTTGAATGTGGATTTTGTATCCTGCAACTTTGCTGGATTTGTTTATTCCTTTTTTTTTTTTTTAGACGGAGTCTGGCTCTTGTTACCCAGGCTGGAGTGCAATGGCGCGATCTCGGCTCACCGCAACCTCCGTCTCCCGGGTTCAGGCAATTCTCCTGCCTCAGCCTCCTGAGTAGCTGGGATTACAGGCACGTGCCACCATGCCCAGCTAATTTTTTGCAGTTTTTTTTTTTAGTAGAGACGTGGTTTCACCATGTTGACCAGGATGGTCTCGATCTCTTGACCTTTTGATCCACCCGCCTCGGCCTCCCAAAGTGCTGGGATTACAGGCTTGAGCCATTGCGCCCGGCCCTGGATTTGTTTATTCTAACAATTTTTGTGTGAACCCTTTAGGATTTTTGACATATAAGAGCACATCATCCATAAACAGAGATAATTTTACTTCATCCTTTGCAATTAGGATGCCTTTTATTTTGTTTTCTTGCCTAACCGGTCTGGCTAGGACTCCAGTACTATGTTAATAGAAGTTAATCTATATATTTTTAAGCATAGTCATAAATACAGAATCTGGGCTGAAAATGTAAACCCTTCAGCCATGGCAAGGACTTTTTTTATTGGCTTTCATGAAACTCATGTTGGTTGTTTATTGTTTTTCTTTTTTCTTCCTTTTCTGTAGAAAATTAATGAATTAATAAAGAGACCTAACGTCAGCCCCAAAGTGCGAGAACTTTTAGAGCAAATCAGTGCTTTTGACAACGTTCCCAGGAAAAAGGCAAAATTTCAGGTATGAATTGACTTTCTTGAATGGAGGGGGCTGTGTGGCCCATCAGTGACTGAGCTTGTGTGTACCTGTCCAAGTGGGATCAATAGTTCTTTTTCTTTTTGTTTCTTATAGAACTGGATGAAGAACAGTTTAAAAGTTCATAATGAATCCATTCTGGAGCAGGTGTGGAATATCTTTTCTGAGGCTTCCAGCAGTGTAAGTCGGATCTGATTTTAGATTTGCAGTGTGGCAAAAATAATTAGTAATAACGAAATGAGGATTTCATATTTTTGGAAGTCAAGACAGCCTTCTTTTTTATTTTTATTATTTTGAGACGGAGTCTCACTCCGTTGCCCAGGGTGAGTGCACTGGTTCCATTTTAGCTCACTGCAACCTCCGCCTCCCAGGTTCAAGCGATTCTCATGTCTCAGCCTCCCCAAGTAGCTGGGAC
Organism: Cebus imitator; assembly: GCF_001604975.1. Classification (NCBI taxonomy): domain Eukaryota; kingdom Metazoa; phylum Chordata; class Mammalia; order Primates; family Cebidae; genus Cebus; species Cebus imitator. The sequence goes on from NW_016107432.1 coordinate 9,129,294, forward strand.
TATAGGCATGAGCCATCACGCTAGGCTAAGAGAGTGTGTGTGTGTGTGTGTGTGTGTGTGTGTGTGTGTGTGTGTTTTAGCAGAGACAGGGTTTCACTATGTTGAGCAGGCTGGTGTCAAACTCCTGACCTCAGGCAATCTGCCCGCCTCAGTCTCCCAAAAGCACTGGGATTATAGGCATGAGCCACTGCGCCCGGCCCAGCCTTCTTTTTTAGAGAGCCTCTTAGTGCCTTCATTTATGGGAACAAATAAACTGAATGCACTGCAGAGATGTCCTTATTGTGCAGAGCAAGGTATTTCATCCTAACGTTTGATAATGGTGCCAGCCCAGCATGTAATGATTTGCTTCGTCATCGGGCAGGGAGCTTGATACATGGGAAAGAACAGGAGCTTTGGATTTCTGAAAGACCTGGTTCAAATCCCCACTGTGCAGTTTGCCTGACATTTGATCTTGGGCACATTATTTCGCCTCTGAGCCTCAGTTTCCTTATCTAAAAAAATGTGGATAGTAATACTCATTTATTTAATACTAACTGAGTGCCTGCTTTGTGCCAGGCCCCGAACAAAAAATCTGAAGTATCCCAGGTAGGGGTGCTGTGAAGGAAAATAAAACAGCCTGAGGACATAGTGACAGGTGTTCCTCTGGATAAGGGGTGAGGGGTCACATCTTACAGAGTTAAGACAGATGAGCAGCTTGCGTGCAGCTCCTTCTGGTGGAAGGAGAGTTCCCTTTGAGGAATTAAATCAGTCACCTGTTAGTCAAAATGGTTTAGTAGAGACCCTAAATGTGGACTATATACATTGCTGATTACATTGTTTATTTTTGTGTAAATACCAGTTTCAAAAAACAGTGGGGTTCTGACTGGTCTTTCATTCTTGTCAAATTACCAGGAGTTGATTCACTTTATGTAGAGAGAATACTTTTGGTAGCAAGTGGGCATCAAAATGTAAATTTACCTTGGTAGTATACCTAGCATTTGTCTCTTTCAGAATATACAAATTGGCCCTTTGAAACCTTATAACCGAGCATTAGATTGGCCTTTATGTAGCACCTATTTTTTTTAAGGTTATTTCTATTTTAACTAAGAATCACAGATTTGAAATTGCTTCAACTGCAGGGTTTTTTAAAAAAGTTTTTTCCAGTTTCCCTTTTGAAGTATGAATGTATTAAACATTAAGTAAAATAATGAGTATACAGCCCCTGGTAAACCCTGAGCTCTGTGAAACACAACTTGCCATCCCTGACCTCTATCTTTGTACCATGGCCCTCCCAGCATACCCTGAGTGTTTGTAGGGCAGAGCAGAGTGTCCTGAGGCCTTGTTCTCCATACCTTGGATGTTTATCCTCCTGTAACTCTGCCAGGTGTGAGGTCGGACACTTTTCTGTCCTCTGCCTCATCACAGTTCACCTGGTCGCGATGGATGCAACCATAATTAGGCCAAGTTCCTGGCTGCTTGGAGCTATGTTGTAGTGGAGGAGATAGACATCCACATATGGGTCCATGATATAATGTCAGGTCCTGATCAGCACTGGGAAGAAGCCAGAGACATTGGGAGGCCAGGACTGAAGGAGTTGCTTGGTTAGGAAAGAGGGCATCACAGAGGAGACCACATTTGAGGAGAGTGTTTAATGAGGTAGAAAGAAGAAGGAGAAGAATTGTTTCACCTATTTACTGAGCAGCTGCAAGATGGGTAAATGTGTGCCTCCCTCTCTCCCTCCCTCCTGGTGGTTGAGGAGTTGGTTTAGACATAGAGGCAAGGCACTAGCTGAAAACCTCATCTAGATTGTTTAGAAGGGAGGCTGATGTGTCAGGCACTCCGTGGTTAAAGTAATATTTTATGGCTAGGCACAGTGGCTCACGCCTGTAATCCCAGCACTTTGGGAGGCTGAGGTGGGCGGATCACTTGAGGTCAGGAGTTCTAGACCAGCCTGACCAACATGGTGAAACCCCATCTCTACTAAAAATACAAAAATTAGCTGGCCATGGTGGTGTGCACCTGTAACACTCAGGAGGCTGAGACAGGAGAATCGCTTGAATCTGGGAGGTGGAGGTTGCGGTGAGCTGAGATTGTACCACTGTACTCCAGCCTGGGCAACACAGCGAGACTCTGTCTCAAAAAA
>NW_016107432.1:9132690-9144585 GCF_001604975.1 Cebus imitator
TTCCTCCCTGTGTAGTAGGTTATTTCCTGGCCATGATATAAATATTAAGCATCATCATCATTAAAAGTAAGGGAGATTCAGACAAAGGAAGAACGGCAGAAGAATAGGAAAAAAGAAAAGAAGGAACTAAAATTAGAAAATCACCAGGAAAACTCAAGGAATCAGAAGCCTAAGAAGCGTAAAAAGGGACAGGAGGCTGACCTTGAGGCCGGCGGGGAGGAAGTCCCCGAGGCCAGCGGCTCTGCAGGGAAGAGGAGCAAGAAGCAGGAGCGCGAGGGCAGGCCCACTGCCACGGAGCATGAGGATGGCGCCGGCAAGGAGCAGGCAGACGTGGGTGCGGGGAGGAGGAAGCGGAGGCATTCGGAAGGTAAGTGGCTAGCTCACGCCCTGGGATTTGTTCTGGAAACCTGAAAGCTGTGAATTTGGGATATTTAAGCCTGTTAGTCCTTGTAGGTTTTTTGTTTGCTTGTGTTTGAGAGAAGGCTCGCTCTTTCGCCCAGGCTGGAGTGCAGTGGAGTGATCTCGGCTTGCTTCAGTCTTCGCCTGCCGGATTCGAGTGATTCTTCTGCCTCAGCCTCCCAAGTAGCTGGGATTACTGGGATTACAGGCGTGTACCACCAGGCCTGGCTAATTTTTGTTTTTGTTTTGAGACAGCGTTTCTCTCTTGTTGCCCAGGCTAGAGTGCATATGGCATGATGTCAGCTCAGCACAAACTCCACCTCCCAGGTTCAAGCAATTCTCCTGCCTCAGCCTTTTGAGTAGCTGGGATTACAGGTGTGCACCACCACGCCTGGCTAATTTTGTAGTTTTAGTAGAGAGGGATTTCTCCATGTTGGCAAGGCTGGTCTCAAACTCCTGATCCGTCCACCTAGGCTTCCCAAAGTGCTGGGATTACAGGCATGAGCCACCATGCCTGGCCTCAATTTTTGTATTTTTAGTAGAGATGGGATTTCACAGGCTGGTTTCCAACTCCTGACCTCAGGTGATCCGCCCACCTTATCCTCCCAGAGTGCCAGGATTACAGGTGTGAGCCACTGTGCCTGGCTAGACCTTGTGTTTTGAACCAAGGAAGGGAAGGAGCATAAGCTTTGTGGCCAGGCAGAACTGGGCCCCGCCCAGGCAAATGACCTCACCGCTCGGCTCCCTTCACTCCATCTCCAGCGTGGAGGAGGGGGTTTTATAAACCCGGGCTGGGCTGCCTGGAGAAGTGAGATGATGCATGGAGTGTGCCTAGTTTAACATAAGGTCTTATTAAATGGTAGCTGCTAGCATAGATGCAAAATATTCTTTTACAAAATCTTTCTAATTACCTAGCTGAAACAGATTCTAAGAAGAAAAAGATGAAGCTCCCAGAGCATCCTGAGGGTGGAGAACCAGAAGACCATGAGGCTCCTGCAAAAGGTATTATCATTGCCATCGTGTGAATAGCACAGCTGGGCATGCTGCTTTTGCCGATAGTCCCAGCTACTCGGGAGGCAGGGGCAGGAGGGTCACTTGAGCTCAGGAGTTTGAGGCTGTAGTGAGCCATGGGCATACCACTTTCAAAAAGAAAGAAAGAGTGAGAGAAAGAGAGAGAAAGGAAGGGGGCCAGGGAGGGAGGGCGAGGGAGAGAGCAAAGAAAGAAAGGGAAAAATGCACTGTCCCTTGTAGGTTGGGAGAGGGGCCAAGAGATGCCCTCTTCTGGGGAAGGAAAATGTAAAGCAGGCACTTCTGGTAGGGTCTGACCCTCCAGAGGCATGTGTAAGAGTTTGAAGGTAAAATCAGTTCTCTAGGATGTGAGTCAGTCTTACAGTGCTTCTCACCTGCTGTCTTTTAGGAGAAAAGTAAAGCAGTCTGGTTTGGAGCTGGATGTTATCTTTGGAATTTAAACCCAATATAGCTTTCTGAGACCCTGTTCCCTTTCCCTCCTCCCCAACTCTCTTGTTCCTGCCTTTCATTGTTCTCTTAGAAGTCCCCTCAGCTCTGTCCCTGCCCATCTCTGGACCTATCACTGGGGTCTCCTTGTTTGCACCCCCAACCTCAGAATCTCATCCCTGGCCTTCACGGGCCCTCTGAAATGCTGCCTCTTACACGAAGCTTCTCTCTTGCTTCTTCAGGCCTGAAGCACTCCTGCCTGTTGAGGGGTGGTAAGTCATTTCTCTGCCATCTCCCCTAGCCCCCGGGCTCCTGCGGTTAAGAACAGGTCCAAGGACTCAAATGGGCATCAGCTTTATTAGCAGAGTTCAGTGACTACTAGCATTGGGTTAGATCTCTTAGCTGAAAACCCCCCTTTTCAAGTTTGTAAACAGTAGTGTCCCCATACCTGTAGCATGAAAAATTCCAGAAATAAACAATTGATGTTTTCAATTGTGTGCTGTTCTGAGCAGTGTGGCAAGATTTCTTGCTGTCCTGCTCTGTGCCTTCTTTACCACAAGAAGGGTAAGTATAGGACAGTAAGATATTTAGAGAGAGAGACCACATTCACATAACTTTTATTATAGTATATTGTTAAAATTGTTGTATTTTATGATTAGTTATTGTTAGCCTTTTGCTGCGCCTAGTTTGTAAGTTGAGCATTGCCATGGGTGTGCATGAATATATAAGAAAAGACAGAGTATATATAGGGTTCAATACCACAGTGGTTTCAGGCATCCACTCAGGTCCCAGGAATTGTCCCCCTGCAGATAAAGGGGGACAACTGGAATGGCTTTTTTTGTTGTTACATCTTTTGTTTTGAGATCCTTGTTAACTCACATGCAGTTGTAAGGAATAATGGAGACTCAGGTGTCCTTATGTATCCACGTTCCCTTTACCTTGTTGCCACTCCAGATAGCACTGTACACCACCATAGTACAGCATCTCAGCCCGGATGCTGACACTGATACCTTTCCACCTCCATCGCCGCCAGGCTGCCTCTTGCTGCCCTTCTGCAGCCACTGCCCCTTCCCTCACCCTCAGCCCTTCCTTAGCCTCTGGCAATCACTAATCTGTTCTTCATTTCTGTAATCTCCAGAATGTTCTATGAATGGAATCATACAGTATGTAACCTTTTGAGATTGACTATTCCTCAGCATTTTCTCTGGATATTCACCCATGTTGCTGAACTGATCAATAATCTATTCATTTGATTGGTGAGGAGTAGCCCGTGTTATGCATGCATCACAGTTTCTTTCATCATTCATCTGTTGACGGACACCTGGGTGGTTTCTAATTTCTGGTCATTAATGAATAAAGCCACAGTAAACATTGATGTGCAGGTTTCTGTGAACTGCACAGTGAACTAAGTCAGTTTTTCTGAAGTAGATGTCCAGTGCTGTGTCATACGGTAGTTCCATATTCTTTTAAAGAAACTGCCAGCTCAATAACAAACATTGGTGAGGATGTGGAGAAAAAGGAACATGGTGCACTGTTGTGGGAATATAAGTTAGTACAGCCGCTATGGAGAACTGTTAGGAGCTTCCTCAGAAACCTAAAACCAGAGCTCCCATACAATCCAGCAGTCCCACTGTAGGGTGTGTATTCGAAAGAAAGGACATCGCTGTGTGGAAGAGTTATCTGCACGCCCATGCTGGCTGCCGCACTGTTCACAATAACCAAGATTTGAGCAACCTAAGTGTCCATCAGCAGATGAATGGATAAAGAAAATGTGGTGCATGTACACAATGGAGGATTCAGCCATAAAAAGGAGATCCTGTCGTTTGCAGCAACATGGATGGAACTGGAAGTCATTACACGAAGTGAAATAACCAGGCACAGGAAGACAAGCATAGCATGTTTTCACTTGTTTGTGGGATCTAAACATCAAAACAATTGAACTCACGGAGACAGAGAGTAAACGGATGGTTACCAGAGACTGGGAAGAGTAGTGGGAGGCTGGGGACGAGGCGGGGTGGTTAACAGGTATCCAAAAAACAGAAAGAATGAGTAAGACCTGGTATTTGATAGCACAACAGGGCGTCTCTTGTCAACAATAATTAAATTGTACAATTAAAAATAATTGCAGAAGGCCAGGCGCGGTGGCTGAAGCCTGTAATCCCAGCACTTTGGGAGGCCGAGGCGGGTGGATCACGAGGTCAAGAGATCGAGACCATCCTGGTCAACATGGTGAAACCCCGTCTCTACTAAAAATACAAAAAATTAGCTGGGCATGGTGGCGCGTGCCTGTAATCCCAGCTACTCAGGAGGCTGAGGCAGGAGAATTGCCTGAACCCAGGAGGCGGAGGTTGCGGTGAGCCGAGATCGTGCCATTGCACTCCAGCCTGGGTAACAAGAGTGAAACTCCGTCTCAAAAAAAAATAAAATAAAATAATAATTGCAGAGTATAATTGGGTTGTTTGTAACACAAAAGGATAAATACTGGAGGTGATGGATGCCCCATTTACTCTGATGTGATTATTACACATTGCATATCTGTATCAAAATATCTCACATACCCCATAGATACCTACTGTGTACTCACAAAAATTTAAAATGAAAAAACTGCCAACTTTTTCAGGCATGGCTGTACACATTTTCTTTCTTTTTTTCTTTTTTTTTTTTGAGACGGAGTTTTGTTCTTGTTGCCCAGTGTGGAATGCAATGGTGTGATCTTGGCTCACTGCACCTCTGCCTTCCAGGTTCAAGCGATTCTCCTGCCTCAGCCTCCCAAGTAGCTGGGATTATAGGCATGTGCCACCACGCTGAGCTAGTTTTGTATTAGTAGAGGACAGGGTTTCTCCATGTTGGTCAGGCTGGTCACTACCTCAGGTGATTGGCCCACCTCAGCCTCCCAAAGTGCTGGGATTACAGGCATGAGCCTCCGTGCCCATCGGCTGTACACATTTTCTGTTCCCACCAGCGGTGTGTAAGTGATTCATTTCTCCACATCATAGTCAATACTAGGCGCTGTCACTGTTTTCTATTTTTGCCATTCTGATAGATGTGTGGTACCAGCTCATTGTGGTTTGAATTTGTATATCTCTAATGGCTAATATTGTTGAACATCTTTTTGTATGCACATTTGCTATCTGTATATCTTTATGTTGAACTGTCTGTTCTCTTTAAAAAAAATTTTTCCCTATTTTGTAATTTGGGTTGTTTGGGGGTTTTTCAGTTGTTTTTGTGGAGTTTTTTGTTTTTTAACTGTTGAGATTTGAGAGTTTTAAAAAATATTTTCTAAATATTACTCCTTTGTGGGACATAGGGTTTCTGTTTTTTTTTTGTTTTTTTTTCAGTCTGTTCCTTGTTTTTTCATCATAATAGTCTTTTTTAGGACAAATGGTTTTAATTTTGATAAAGTTCAATTTATCTATTTATTTTTCATGGATTGTGCTAGGAACTCTTTACCTAGCCCTAGAGTCTAAAGATGTTTTTGTTTTTTAACTATCTTATTGAATAGCTTTTTTACAAATCAACATTTCATGTATTTCAGGTGTACAACTTAATGTGTTGCCATATTTTATTTTTAGTTTTGAGACTGGGTCTCACTGTTGCCAGGGTGGAGTGCATTGGTGCGAGCATGGCTGCTGCAGCCTCAACTCCTGAGCTCAAGCGGCCTTCCTGAGTAGTTAGTGCTACAGCCACACGCCACCACACCCAGCGAATTTTTTCATTTTTGTGAGGACAGAGGTCTTGCTGTATTGCCCAGCCTGGTCTTGAACTCCTGGGCTCAAGCAATCCTTCTGACTCAGCCTCACAAAGTGCTGGGATTACAAGGATGAGCCACCATGCCCAGCCCAACTTAATGTTTTATTATACATGTACATTGTGAAATACTCACCACAATCAGGCTAATTAACACATTTGTCACCTCACATAGTTTACCTTTGTGTGTCTGTGTGTGTGTGTGTCTGTGTGTGTGTGTGTTGAGAACACTCAAGATATACCCTTTCAGCAAATTTCAGGTCTATGTTAAATGCTTCCTAGTCTTACCTTTCATATTGAAGTCCATGATCCATTTTGAGTTAGGTTTTTTATAAGGTGTAAGATCCTGTTTACGCTTTCCATCTTCCCGGCTCTCTCGTACGACTTTGGTGGTTGCAGAGGGGCGTGGCCTCATTGCTGCCATGTTGGGGTGAAAATCCAGGTTCCCCACTCAGCCTCCATTAGCACCTGAGGGCGGCCACTTCTTGCTGCTGCCAGGCAGGGCTCCCAGTACAGGCTCCACTGACGTCACAGCAGGGGCAGCCTCATCGCTGGCCTGTGTGGATGAGAGCCCTGAATTCCTGGTTGGCCTTCTGTGACACCGTCCCTCATTACAGTCTTCCAAGGGCAGAGAGTTCGGGCTCCCCACTCGGCTTTTGCTAGGGCGGGTGAGGGTGGAGCCTCCTTTTTTTCTGTGATGTGTGGCTGTGGTAGGGTGGTTATTGTATAAAAATTTTCTGTCTTGTTAGGCTGCCCTTTCCTGGCCCTTTGCCAAGAGAGAGCAGGTTTCTGTTCGGGCTTTTTCGTCTGTGCCTGTTGGTGTTCAGGTTGCTGGCTTCTTCAGCTCCAGATCTGGGTTACAGGCAGCAAGAAGCTCACCCACTGTTGCTCCGTAGGCCCTGAGGTCCCAGCTCGTCTCTAACTTTCAGAGTCATCTTAAGTTTCTTGTGTATATAATTTCAGGGTTCTCAGTTGTGGTGGGCGGGAGGAATGGGGAAAGTGTGTCTACCCCATCTGCCCAGAAGTGGAAGTCCCCTAGATGAGTATTTTCAGTCCTTCTGTAACAGTTGGTGGTTTCCTCTCTCTCATTCCAGGTCAGGCTGCTTTTGCTCATCTTCGTTCTGTGCATAGACAGCGCATGATCTTAGTGGGTGCTTAGGAAATCTGTGTTGAGTTCATTAAATGCAGCTCTTCATCTAGGAGGTTGTCATGCCGATGGCACTTGGGCACCTGCTCACTCTAAGAGCCAGTCCTTGACGGGTAGTAAGTGCTTCCAGGACGCTGGAATTGAACATATGCAGTGATTGCTCCATGGTGCTGTGGAGTCTGGTCATTAGAGGGTTAGCTCATTTCCTGGAAGCAGACAGGCATTGCAGAAGTTGTTTCTTTACCCTTCTTGTAGTATAGCAAAACAAACATCTTACATATTCTTATTTGTTTTGTAGGCAAATTCAACTGGAAGGGAACTATTAAAGCAATTTTGAAACAGGCCCCAGACAATGAAATAGCAATCAAAAAGTTAAGGAAAAAGGTATGGCACGTGAACAAACCCATGTGTATAACAGCTGGGGAGAACTGATTTTTAAATGTACAATTGTTTGTTTTTTCTTTTTTCACCTCAAACACTGAAAATGTGTGTGTGTCTCAGTGATTTTCAGGCTGCCCCAAAGGCCCTCACACAGCCTCAGCCAGGGTGATGCCTAGATTTTGAACTTATTTCGAAGACTTTGAAGAGAGGCTCCATTTATTTAATTTTTGTTATGTTTGGAAATTATTGTTCTAGATGTTTGCTCTCTTTTGCCTGTCCCGGAGCGATGGTTTCTTCTCCTTTATTTCACTTTGTGTCTCAGGGTGACTCACACAGCCAAGCCCCCACACGTGCCTGCTGCCTGGGTTTCCACGAGCAGAACACACCTGTGTAGCTTGCACCTGGGTTTCTTTTATTTTTTACTGTTGTTCTATTTCTGGGTTAAAGACAGAACATTTTAAGATAAATTTCCAGGTCAAATACACTCATTTGGTGTTTGCTTTTCTTTGTGAAGGTTTTAGCTCAGTACTACACAGTGACCAACGAGCATCACAGATCTGAAGAGGAGCTCCTAGTCATCTTTAACAAGAAAGTCAGCAAGAACCCCACCTTTAAGTTATTAAAAGACAAAGTCAAGCTTTTGAAATGAGCATTTCTGTATTTAAAAATGGATTCCATTCTACTAACTTCTTCCTTTCACTGCTGTCTATAAAATGTGTAATGAATTCCAACAACTCAAATTTTGCTTTCTGAAGCTGTATTTTTAAGTTAAGAAAAAATATATTTTTGGTATAACTTTTATGAAAAAAATAAAATATATTCTTGTCCAAACTTCGAAATTTGTTGTGGCAAAAGTTATTTACTTTATAAAATAGTTTTGTGTGAAAAATTTTTTTCCATGTAGTATAGCAACAGATGAAAAAGTAATTCCTCTTTTGATCAGACTAAAAAGTATTCATTTTAACCACATCATTTATACACTTTTGTTGTTGTTTTTTGAGAAAGGGTCTCTGTCACCCAGGCTGGCATGCAGTGGTGCAATCTCAGCTCACAGCAACCTCCGCCTCCCAGGTTCAAGCAATTCTCATGCCTCAGTTTCATGAGTAGCTGGGATTGCAGATACCCCCCACCACATCTGGCTAATTTTTGTATTTTTAGTGAAGACAGGGTTTCACCATGTTGGCCAGACTAGTCCCTAACTGACCTCAAGTAATCCGCCTGCCTCAGCCTCTCAAAATTTTGGGATTACAGGCATGAGCCACTGTGCCAGCCATTTCTATACATATTTTGTTTTATTTATTTATTTTTGAGACAAAGTTTCACTCTTGTTGCCCAGGCTGGAGTGCAATGGTGTGATCTTGGCTCACTGCAACCTCCACTCCCGGATTCAAGCGATTCTGCCTCAGCCTCCCAAGTAGCTGGGATTATAGGCATCGGCCACCAACCTAGCTAATTTTGCATTTTTAGTAGAGATGGGGTTTCTCCATGTTGGCCTGGCTGGTCTCAAACTCCCAACCTCAGGTGATCCACCCACCTCGGCCTCCCAAAGTGTTGGGATTACAGGCATGAGCCACCATGCCCAGCTTTCTACACATTTTTGATTAAAGATGTTTTGTGCATTTGTTTTTTGTGATGTTAGAATGTGTATGTGAGCTGCGGTATCTGGTCTGGGAATGGTCAGTCTTTTGTATGTGCTAATCCTTCTGTAGCTAGAAGTTTGGTGCTGTAAAGGAGGCTTCTCTGTAACAGGTTCATCCACACTGGCTCCGTCTGCCTTCAGCCAAAGAGATGAATTTGTCAGTGGCTGGATTCAGGAGCGTGGCCTGTGACTGGAAGCCAGAGGTGCAGGGAAACAGCTCAGCGGAGACTGAGTTCGTTGTGCAGCTATGTGGCTGCTCCAGTGCGCTGACTGGACTGAATGCTTTCAGAAACTGTTTAAGTCCTGGTTGATTGTGCTGGAGGACAGCCTTTTTGCCACCTCATTGATGGTTCAGTAGGTTTTGCCCACAAGACCCTTAAAAGCTGGTGCTCTGGTACAGATCGCCCCTTAGCCAATTTCATTAATATCAGCTCCCCACAAAAGCAAGTCTGGGACATGGAACAAGTGGTTTAAAGGGTTAGGAGGGAGAGGAGGGGTGAGACCCTGTCTGAGCCTCTTGAGTGCCTAGAAGCCTATGGAGCAGCTTCTCTCTGGGACTTGCCAGCCGAGCTAAGCAGCATCTTGAGTTCAGTGCTTCTTAGGGATGTGCCATGTGTAAGTGCAGTGATGGAATTGAGGGGCACTGTCTAGAGTGAGTAGGACACAGGCTTCAGAATCCGGCCAGAGTCAGGTCCTGGCTTTGTCCCTTACTGGCTAACCTCTGAACCTCACTTTTCTTAGCTGGACAATGGGGATGGTAAACGTTGTGAGTGAATGAACTAATTCATGTAAAGGACACAGCACGGTTCCTTAAACCCAGTAGATACTCTCAGTGGGTGCTGTCACTACTCTTACTGTTACCAGTTACAATTTTTGGACCATGAGAAGCTTTAGATGTTCCGGAAAGCAAAAGAAAACTGAGAAAGTGAAACAGCCAAGACCACACACCTAATTAGGGACAAAAGCAGAACAGAGCTGTGACTTCCAAGTCCAGTCCAGAAGTCTTCCTATGCCAGCGCTCCAGGGAGCAGAGAGAGATGCGCTCCGCAGTTCTCATCCGGGAACAGTGGGCAGACGCAGGGCCACCCCATGAGAGTTACATGATGCTCCATAGGACCATGGTATGTCACTGTTTGTGACTGTATTTGTTTTCACTCTGCTGACAAAGATATACCTGAGACAGGGTAATTTATAAAGAAAAAGAAGGCTGGGCATGGGGGCTCATGCCTGTGATCCCAGCACTTTGGAAGGCCAAAGTGGGCGGGTCACCTGATGCCAAGAGTTTGAGACCAGCCTGACCAACATGGAGAGACCCTGTCTCTACTAAAAATACAAAATTAGTTAGGTGTGGTGGGTGCCTGTAATCCCAGCTACTTGAGAGGCTGAGGCAGAACTGTTTGAACCCAGGAGGTAGAGGTTGCAGTGAGCCGCGATCGTGCCATTGCACGATCACTCCATTGCACGTTTCACTCCAGCCTGGACAACAAGAGTGAAACTTTGTCTCAAAAAAAAAAGTTTAATGGACTCAAAGTTACGGTTCCCTGTGCCTGGGGTTGCCCTACAATCATGGTAGAAGGTGAAAGGCCTGTCTTCCATAGAGGCAGATAAGAGATAAGAGAGAATTTGTGCAGGAAAAATAGCTTTTTATAAAACTATCAGATCCTGTGAGACGTCTTCACTATCACAAGAACAGCACAGGACCATCCCCATGATTCAATGACCTCCCACCGGGCCCCCCCACAACACACGGGAATTGTGGGAGCTACAATTCAAGATGAGATTTGGGTAGGGACACAGCAAACCATATCAGTGATCTTTATTTTTCAGTCAAAGCTGTCAGTTACCATGATACATTTAAGGCAAAGTTAGGCAAATGTGACACAGTTAAAAGGTGTCCTTAGTGCTACAGACGTCTTCATTTCTGTCATTCTTGCCATTCATCACCCCAGGTTCTCAAATTAGAACTGGGGCTGGCTGTGCTGCTCAGGAATTCCAGCAGAGCATTTATCCCCCGGAGGCTGGAGGTGACCTTAGCTCTCTCAATTCTACAAGGACAAAGAAGCAAAGCTAACTAATGCTGGTGACTCTGATGGTCCACGTCATGGAAGCGTCTGCAGTCAGTGGCAGGAAGGACTAGCTGTATGTGCAGTTGCCCCAGGGGTCTGTCTGCAAAGCATGGTCCAGGGGTCATTCCAATGTCCTTGTAGAGACCACCCTTTTCAATTTTGGCAGCTGCCTGCCTGACTTGGATTCAAAACACACATGATATTGAAGTTCCCAGGGACTTTAGAAAGTGATCTAATGATATTCCTGTAAGGCTTTTCAGCTTCATTTTGTCGAAGTTGGGTATAAGATTGAATTCTACCATGTTCTGCCTGTTCTCAGGCTGGTCTGAGGAGCCTGACACTTGGGCATCTCCAATCTTGCCATACTGTGGTTGTCTTTCCTTGATGTCCTATTTTCTGGGGATTCCTGGTGTTTGTCAACTGTGTGTACCAGCCATTTCCTGTGATGCTGCTTAACAGGCAGGATTTGGGAGAAGATGGACTCTGTTAACCTCCAAAAACTTAAAATGTAGGACTGTTGCATGCCCTTAATTTGGGACAGAGTAGGTGCTTAGCACACCAGTGAGGAAACAAGCTCAGAACAATGAGTGGGAAGGCAGGAAGTCAACCAAGGTTGCCCTTCCTTCTGCACCTGGATGAGGGAGCTAGACCAAGACTGATGCAGAAGAAATCAAAAGAACACAAATGAGCTGGGAGCAGTGGTTTACGCCTATAATCCCAGCACTTTGGGAGACCAAGACAGTTGGATCACTTGAGGTCAGGAGTTTGAAACCAGCCTGGCCAACCTGGTGAAACCCCATCTCTACTAAAAATACAAAAATTAGGACCAGGTGTGATGGCTCATGCCTGTAATCCCAGCACTTTGGGAGGCTGAAGCAGATGGATCACCTGAGGTTGGGAGTTCGAGACCAGCCTAACATGGAGAAAACCCCCCGCTATGAAAAAAAAAAATACAAAATTAGCCAGGCGTGGTGGCACATGCCTGTAATCCCAGCTACTCAGGAGGCTGAGGCAGGAGGATCACTTGAACCCAAGAGGCAGAGGCTGAGGTTGCAGTGTGC
>NW_016107432.1:9144691-9180688 GCF_001604975.1 Cebus imitator
AAAAAAATTAGCCAGGCATTGTGGTGTGCGCCTGTAATCCCAGCTATTCGGTAGGCTGAGGTAAGAGAATCACTTGAGCCTGGGAAATGGGGGTTGCAGTAAGCGAGGTCATGCCACTGCACTTCAGCCTAGGCAACAGAGTGAGGCTGTTTCAAAAAAAGAAGAAAAAAAATGCAAATGGGTTGATGGCAGAGGGGGATTTATATGGAGAAAGCTTAAAAATTGCAAAATCACTCAAGTCTTCCCTTGGTGAAGTAAGATGACCTCTCTTCTCTGAGGAACTAAGGCTATTATTTCAGAATCTCATTTCTAGTTCTCGGTTTAAACCCACCTCAGGGTGGTTAGGGGAACAATGAAAGAATAAAAGTCAAGATTAATCATCAGCATTTTTACAGCCTGTAGATTTTTGTGAATATCTATGAAAAGCTCTCACATTATCCCTCTAAGCATCTAAATTTCTTTCAAAGTTAAGGCTTGAGCTGACCAGGTCCTCTTAAACAATAAACTTTGGTAATTGCACTACTCTCTAATTGCCTCTCTTGTCCAAAATAGATTTCTAGGAATTAAACATTGTTTTTTTAAGAAGCCGCCTTTGGTACAGATTGCTGTCTTTTAGATAGCACTTTGGCAGTGAAATAAAGAAAGTTTTAAGAGATCAAGTGGTTTTATCCAATTCATCTCCATTAGTGAAAGCTATTGAGAGTACATTGTGGTTCTTTATTCCACCACTGAAAACTGATGCTCCTAGCTGGTATTATTCTTTTTTTGTCTCAGTGGTGAACTGGGACTCCAGCATAAAGCAGATAATTGCGTGTTGTTGACTTTTGCCTGATTATAGAACCATGACACCGCAGCACTCAAGATTGAAACTCCTTGCCTTGTGGAAGGAAACTGGAGATCAATTATTATCCTCATCCAAGATAAGAGAAAGGCATGTCCTATATATTTTCCCATTGTTTGGGGTTGATCTCAGAATATATTCAGCCTTTATCCCTTCTTCAAATTAAGCTTTCACGAAATGGCTAAAATAGGCCTTTTAAATTTCTTTTCTACTCAGGAAGCATATTATGTTTCTCATTTACTAAGTACAGAAAGCGTTACTTTATAGTGATTCCTGAATTACGTGTGGGCAGGAGGTTGTTTGTGGAGTTAATCCTTGTTCTCATTCCAGGAAGCTGGATTTCAGCAAAAGAGTTGGAATCTGGAGAAAGCTCATCCTTTTCAATTTCATCAGAGGAACTACTGACCATACCATGTGGTGGGATTTCACATGGAAAGTGATTCTGGTAGGCTGGGCTCAGTGTTTCACACCTGCTAATATAATCTCAACACTTTGGAAGTCCGAAGCGGGTGGACCGCTTGAGCCCAGGAGTTCAAGGCCAGCCTGGGCAATGCAGTGAGACCCTGTCTCTATAAAAAAAGACAAAAATCTGCCTGGTGTGGTGGCACACGCCTGTAGTCTCCCAGCTACGTAGGAGGATCACTTGAGCCTGGGAGGCAGAGGCTGCAGTGACTCAAGATCATGCCACTGCACTCCAGTCTGGATGGCAGAGTGAGACTCTGTCTCAAAAAATAAAAATAAACAAAGATATTCTGTTGGGAAATTGTCTTACATGTCTTGAGTTTTGCTTTCCCTACAAATGTTTAGACCTCAGTCCTCTAGTGCCCTTGCTGTCTGCAATTCTGCACCAAGCCCTCATGTCACTGAACCCATTCTAAGTCACAGGGACTAAGAAAATCATTCCAGATTTCCCATCCGGGCTGAGACCTGGGCCAGGTACTCAGGCACTGAGGTCTTCAGGAAGAGCCAACACTGAGGCCAACACCAGAAATGTTATGAGGTGCTCTGGTTGGAACGTAGGCCTGAGAGGGATGGGTTAACTCTGCCTGAGTGGGGATGGAGGGCTACAGGTTATTTAAGGCCCTGGATTGATTCTTGGAAGGTAAATGGTTATCTATTACCTGATTGATGTTTTTTTTTTTTTTTTTTTTTTTTTTTTTCGTTTTTTTTTTTTTTTTTTTTTTTTGAGACGGAGTTTCGCTCTTGTTACCCAGGCTGGAGTGCAATGGCGCGATCTCGGCTCACCGCAACCTCCGCCTCCTGGGTTCAGGCAATTCTCCTGCCTCAGCCTCCTGAGTAGCTGGGATTACAGGTACGCACCACCATGCCCAGCTAATTTTTTGTATTTTTAGTAGAGACGGGGTTTCACCATATTGACCAGGATGGTCTCGATCTCTTGACCTCGTGATCCACCCGCCTCGGCCTCCCAAAGTGCTGGGATTACAGGCTTGAGCCACCGCGCCCGGCCACCTGATTGATGTTTTAAGACACTGTTTCCATATTCCTGCCACTCTATTTTCACCCAGACTGTATAAGGTAACATGTTCTTAACAGGGTCCACGAGCCAGAATGAGACTTGATGTTGAATCTAAGCTTTGTATCTAACTCACTAAAGGTCCCTGCATAGGCAGGCTATTTAGCATCTCTATATAATTCAGGGGCTTTTCTCTTACACTAACTTTCTATGGTAGAGTGAAATCGACGTACTGTACACAAAGTAGCACACAGTAGGTGTCTGAAAATATCTCCTCTTAAAGCACAGAAGTGCACAGACCCAGCAGCATCTACCATTGACCGTCCGAGGCACTGGCCCGACAGAAAGGGTCTGACACCTTGCTTTTTCCTGCATGAAGCTCTCCAAGTGTGTGGATTGCAGCAAAGAAGAACCAGTGTGGCCAAACCACATAGTATTTAAATGAAGAAATCCACTTCAATTTTTGAAATGACACTCTACAGTTAATGTGTAACCATTTTTCTGAACAAAGACACAATCCTACAACTGCCAAACCTATATGAATTAATTTTTTTTTTTTGAATCAAGAGTTCACTCTTGTTGCCCAAGCTGGAGTGCAGTGGTGCAATCTTGGCTCACTGCAATGTCTGCCTCCCGGTTCAAGTAATTCTCCTGCCTCAGCCTCTCAAGTAGCTGGGATTACAGGCATGTGCCACCATGCCCAGCTACTTTTGTATTTTTAGTAGAGACAGGGTTTCTCCATGTTGGTCAGGCTAATCTCAAACTCCCGACCTCAGGTGATTGGCCCACCTCAGCCGCCCAAAGTGCTGGGATTACAGGCGTGAGCTACCGCGCCCAGCCATGAGTTAATATTTTAATTCAAGTTTTCTATTGAAGTATGGCATACATTTTGAAACATGTAATATGCAAATGTACTGCTCCATGAGTTTCACAGAGTGCACACACCTAAATCAAGAAACAGACTATTTGACCCACCTTACTTCTCTCTGCATGGACTGGCTTTGCCTGGTTTTGAACTTGATGTAAATGAAACCACACAGCATGTACCTGTTTGTGTCCTGCTTCTTTCACCCAACATTCCATGAGATTCATGTCTGATGAAACGTTTGGCTGTACAGCCTGGTGTGGCGGACCATGCCTGTAATCTCGGTGCTATGGGAGACAGAAGCGGGAGAATCACTTGAGCCCAGGAGTTGAAGAGCAACCTGGGCAACATAGCGAGACCCCATCTCTACAAAAAACAAAAAGTAAAAACATTAGCCAGGTATGGTGGCGCATGACTGTCAGCACCTGTAGTCCCAGCTACTCCAGAGGCTGAGGCGAGAGGGCTGTTTCAGCCCAGGAGTTGGAGCTACAATCATGCCACTGCATGCCAGCCTGAAGGACAGAGGGAGACCGTCTCAAAAAATAAAAATGAAGGCCGGGCTCGGTGGCTCATGCCTGTAATCCCACCACTTTGGGAGGCTGAGGCGGAAGGATCACTTGAGGTCAGGAATTCAAGGCAAGCCTGGCCAACATGGTGAAACCCCATCTCTACTAAAATTACAAAAATTAGCTGGGTGTGGTGGCATGCACCTATAATCCCAGCTACTTAGGAGGCTGAGGCCCGAGAATTGCTTGAATCTGGGAGGTAGAGGTTGCAGTGAGCAGAGATGGTGCCACTGCACTCCAGCCTGGGTGACAGAGTGAGACTATGTCAAAAGAAGAAAAGAAGGAGAGAAGGGGAGGAGGGGAGGGGAGGAGAGGAGAGGGGAAGAGAAGAAAAAAGAAAAGAAAGGAAGGAGGGACGCAGGGAGGGAGGGAAGGAAGGAGAAAGAAAAAGAACAAACGAGAATGAAGGAAGGAAAAGAAACGAAATGGAAAGGAAAGGAAAGGAAAAGAAAAGAAAAGAAAAATAAAGAAGTGTTGAGCTGTTTCAGGGTGGCTCGGTTTCTAATGAAATCAACGACGTCTTCTCTGCATCTCCTGGTGCGTATACTTTCTCATTGCCGTGAGTGCACGCCCACAGGTGGCATGACTAAGTCATAGGGTACATTTCAGCTTTAACAGATGTGGCCAGTTTTGAGAGGGCTTTTTAGCAGTTTACACTGCCACGCTCGGCATTTGAGGATATATACATTTATTTTGCCCCAAAATGCACCGAAATTTAGTATTACTCAAATTTCCATCTCTGTGTTTACCTTTTCAAAATACCTCTGTTATTCAATGCTGCCAAGCAAAGTCACTGGTTATCACTAGCTTTTAAAACTGTGGAAAATGGTGTCTCTGTTTTCCCAGCAGATTTCAGTCTTGAATGATGTTAAAAATAAAACAAAACAGCAATTTCTTCCAGCTTAGAGTGACATCTGCCTTCCACTGTCCTTTTCACATTTAAGAAACTCGAGATCTTGCTCTCAGCTCACTTATCATTAGATTTAACAGCTTCTTTAACTTGGGGTTGGACCCTGCTTCTAACTGCCTGTCCTAGTGAAAACACAGGCGACTTCTGAGAAAAAGAAAAATGGTATGTACTGGCCAAAAGAGAAGTTTCTTTGTTTTCTTTTGAGTGCAAATGCTACTTTTGTTTCTTGTTGTTGTCATGTGATCTAGGGAAGCTTTAATTTATTCCCTTTGATACAAGTGATTAAACTGCCCCTTTGGTAGTTTAAATTGTAATTGCTGAGTAAATACATATGTTTGTCAGAGTTTAAAGGTCAGACATCGCTCAGGAGGTCAGGCCTTTGTTTGGCCACAGAGCGGGTATTGTGAGCTGCTGAAATACTACCTTTGCTCCTCTCCCCCCTTCCTGGTGACCCCAGGCTGACTTCTGTCCATTGTAGATCAAAGGTAGGTAAAGGTTCGGTTCCACTGAGAAGTTGCTAACAGCATGGCTTTGGGGATTTGGCCCATCGAGTTGAATCAGGATACTATAGTAGTCACGTCACAGGATAGCCCCACTCCGACTGACTTTATACTGAACAGGGAGGTATTATACAGCTGAACTTGAAACGGCAGTCTCTCTTGCAAGTCTCAGAAAAAAAGTTAAGGTCATAGAATTTCTGTTTTAGTGTCCCTGCGTAATATCTCTTAAACCTTTTGGCATTTGCAGCCATGAGATTCTAATTTAGATGCTAGGAGAGCTGGCATAAACTTTTATGGCAATTGGCTATTTTTGCTTAATTTATCCAGATTTCATGAAGTTCCACAAAAGCGCCTGGCACTCTACTGTGTGAATGAGCTTGGGAGCTGTGGGGCTATAGGGAGAGGCAGTAATTGCAAAACAATTGTAATGACGAGGGCTACTGTATCTTTTTTTTTTTTTTGGAGACAGAGTCTCAGTGTCGCCCAGGCTGGAGTGCAGCTGCATGATCTCAGCTCACTGCAACCTCTAACTCCCAGGTTCAAGCGATTCTTGTGACTCAGCCTCCTGAGTAGCTGGAACTACAGGGGCACACCACCACGCCTGGCTAATTTTTATATTTTTCGTAGGGACTGAGTTTCACCACATTAGTCAGGCTGGTCTTGAACTCCTGACCTCAGGTTATCTGCCCGCCTCTGCCTCCCAAATTGCTGAGATTACAGGGGTGGGCCATCCCCGAGCTTAGTTACTATATCTCGAGGGCTCCTTGTGCCAGGTGCTGTGTCGGTTCCTGAATGTCAGGTCTACTTTCTGCCCCATCACAGCACCCAGGCTGGGATTCCAGATGTGCTTGTCCTTCCCCTCTCAGCTGGGCACTCTGCTCACTGTTGCCAATCTTGAAAGGCTGACATTTTCTCTCCTTTGTCTTTTCTAACTTGAGGGTCAGCAAGTGTCCTCAGGAGTTGTGATGGTGGTGTTAGGGTGATGCCCAAAGGGAGATTACAGCGTCCAACTGACTTGTCTCTGTGTGGGGATTCATCCTCCAGGGACAACCTTACAACACTTTGACTTTTCTAAGGTTGTCAGGGGGATTTCCTAATACGCTCTGTTCAAACTAAGCTTGCACATTGACGTTAGTGATTTTTAAAAATTTTTTAAGTTCTGGGGTACACATGTAGGATGTGCACATTTGTTACATAAACGTGTGCCATGTGGTTTCCTGCACAGATCATCCCATCACCTGAGTATGAAGCCCAGCATGTAGTAACCCTTTTCCCTAACGTTTTCCCCGCCCACTGCCCCTGGATAGGATCCAGTGTGTGTTGTTCCCCTCCCTGTGTCCGTGTTTTCTCACTGTTCAGCTCCCACTTATACATGAGAACATGTGGTGTTTGTTTTTCTGTTCCTGCATTAGTTTGCTGAGCATAATGGCTTCTAGCTTCATCCATGTCCCTGTAAAGGATATTATCTCATTCCTTCAATGGCTGCATAGTATTCCATTGTGTATATGTACCACATTGTCTTTATTCAGTCTATCATTGATGGGCATTTGGGTTGATTCCATGCCTTTGCTATTTTGAATAGTGCTGCAATGAACATATGCGTGCATGTATATTTATATTAGAATGATTTGTATTTCTTGGGGTATATACCCAAAAATGGATTGCTGGGTCAAATGGTGTGATTTTCCTTTTTACATTAAAAACTTTTATTTCATTCCTTTCTTGTTTGTGAGAATTCACACCTGTATGTGATTTTCACTACTTCTTGATGAGAAAGTGTTGAGTGTCTCACGGGGACGACATGCAGATTCTTACTGATATAAAACTGACATAAGCCTTCAGTTGGTATACACCTGATTGGACTTCCTATTGTTGGGCATGTCCTAAGCCATGTGATCAGAAAGTCTTTATCATGGTTTTATGGATGATACCATCAAGCACAACCGCCATTTAAAAATACAGGGTTTTTTCTGAAAGAGAAAAAATGAATCTGCTTTATTTGATCATCTGCAAACCAGTAACAGACCAAGTTCTAGGCACTGAACAATCAGCCAGTGACAAGGCTGACAAGGCTGCAGGGTTCACCTGGGAAGGGCAGTCAGCCGGGACCCACCTCCATTCTCCGCTAGCTTTGCCAGCCTGGTAGTGGCTCTCAACCTGAACGGCAGCAATTTAATAAAACAAATTGTCCTCCCACAGAACTTGAACCCAAATGTTGGCCCCAGATCAGCCACACAGCCAGAAATTTCAGGAGTGCTTGGGGGACACTTACATAGTCAATGGTCCTGCCCACCTGGGCTCTCATTTGAGGCCAGTTCCCTCCTAGCCCTCCCCTCTTCTTTCTGGCTTTAGGAACTGTCTTTTCTCTGCTCCTGATATTTTGGTTGAGACCAGAATATCTCTTCTCTGTTGTTCTTCCCAACATCCTATTTCAGAAAACAACACACTGCCTGTCCTTAGAGGCTTACTTGTGGCCTTTTTCTGCCAGTGCAGCAGACAGCTGTTATGTGCACACTGACTTCCCTTCTGTGAGAATTCCCTCCATCTCACTGCTTCAATAGAATGCATCCGGAGAAAACCCAAGGCAAAGTGATGAAGGTGCTGAGAGTCAGAAGTAGGGCTGGCAGGCACTGAAGTGGTGAGTCCCACAGGGATGATGGCAGGCACACCATCTGTGACAGATGCACAGTGTCCTCAAAGCTGCGTCGTGAGCTGCCCTGGGCTTCATGCTCACTTGGGCTTGATGGAAATCCTATTTTTCTTTCAATCTTATGAAACAGTTCAGAGAAATTCTAACAGGTTTTTTCCAAAAAAACTGTACATGTATTTTATGATCACGATTATTACTGTCATCATTATTATTATAGAGACAAGGTCTTGTTATATTGCCCAGGTGGTGTCCAACTCCTGGCCTCCATGCAATCCTCCCATCTCAGCCTCCTGAAGTGTTGGTATTACAGGCATGAGCCACTGTGCAAAATAATTACTGTTATTATTTTGCTTAGGCTGTATATTAGAGTTCTCTAGAGGGACAGAACTAATAGAATACACACACACATAAACGGGAGTTTATTAAGTATTAACTCACACGATCACAAGGTCCCCCAATAGGCTATCTGCAAGCTGAGGAGCAGGGAGAGCCAGTCCGAGTCCCAAAACTAAAGAACTTAGAATCCGATGTTCGAGGGCAGGAGGCATTTGGCACAGGAGAAAGATGTAGGCTGGGAGGCTAGGCCAGTCTCGCCTTTTCACGTTTTTCTTCCTGCTTTACATTTTAGCTGCACTGGCAGCTGATTAGACGGTGCCCACCCAGACTAAGGGTGGGTCTGCCTTTCCCAGCCAACTGACTCAAATGTTAATCTCCTTTGGCAACACCCTCACAGACACATGGAGGATCAATACTTTGCATACTTCAATCCAATCAAGTTGACAGTATTAACCGTGACCGGCTGGTTAAAGTTGGTTTCAGCTGTGGGTAGAACCTGTCACAGTACAGCTAGTGTGAGTAATGAATGGGTGAGGAATAACTAGGCTCACCTGAAGATGGTTCAAGTGGTGTTTACCATGCAGTACATCCCGAGTGACAGACATTAACATCGACTGAATACTTTCCAGGAAATATGCTTCTCCACTTAGACTCTAGGGGGCAAGCCCATTCAAACTCTCTTCATCACAGGGTATGTGAAGTGAAAAACAAAACATAGGTATGAAACAAAACATAGCTATAAACCAACACGTACGCTGAACATGATCAAACTTAAAAGGCAAACAAACTAGAAAAAAAGTAGACTTGCCACATATCTGCTGTTTAAAGACAGCCTTGATCAAAATATGCAAAAATGAAAATTCCAAAAGGAAAAAGATATATACATACTCGATAAACACAAAAAAATCGGTTGCAAAGAAAAGCAAATTAAAATGGCAGGTCACCCTGGCCAACAACAATTGGGAGAAAATCAGAATGATAAAGCCCGCTGTTGGTGCAAACATTGAAGATGGCCTCTCCTGCCCTCTGCTGGTGGGAATTTAAACTACAATAGCATGGTAAGTCCTTTCTGGAGCTTGTTTGAAAATATCAATCCAAAGTCTTTAAAATGTTCACATCTTTTGACTTAGCGATTCCACTGCTATAGCTTTTATCAGTGGAATAATTACAGCTATGTAGAAAGAGGCACACATTTCATTGCGTTTTTATACAATACATGGAAGAACTTTCTAAAACTAGCTTTCTTCTTGGAATGAAGAACAGTATCCCAAATTATAGATATTAACATTTACTGAGCACTTTCCATATGCCAGGTGCTTTTCTAAGAGCTTTCCCTGTATTCTCATTCCTGGAGGTGCCCACAGAATACCTGGGGACCAAGGGTCAGTGACACAGCACGATGAGAGAACAGGGTAGTATTACTCTGGCCTCAGAGTTGTAAGTAACAAAAAATTCAAAATTAATTTGGAAAAAAAGGGAAAATTTAACAATCTGTAAAGTCTCAGCAATGGATAATAACGGCTAAGATTTATCGAGTTTTCTATGGGCTGCTCTAAGAAATTTGCATGTCTTAATACTTTTAATCTTTACCCAATCCTGTGAGGTGGGTATTATACTTAACCCCATTTTGCAACTGAGGAAACTAAGGCAAAGAGTGGATAAGACCCTTGCTGAAGGTTGAATGAGCCAGTAATGACAGAACCGGCAATGCCAGCCAGGGAGGCAGCTTGCTCCAGAGTGCAGTGCCTTAATAGGGTTAACTAAGGGTTGGCTAGATCTGGCAGGTGGCACAGTGCTACCAAGACTTCTTAGCTTGCCTCTCAGCGCTTCCTTCCCACGTGGGCTCCCGTTTCCAGAATAGCAGCCCCAAGCCCAAACCGACGTCAGAGCTCACTCTGTCAAAGCAACCGTGAACATATTCCCAGCCTAAGACCTGGAGAATGAGAGGTCTGTTTGGGTCTTGTGCCCTCCCCTAGGACAGGGTCAGTCTCTGGAAACCAAGCAGAGCCACTATAGAAAGCAACAGTGGCTTCTCAGAGGAAGGGTGGTAGGCAGACACATGTATGTCCGTACTGAAGAACAGTTAGCTGTGCTCAAGGACCAAAGTAAGCACGGGAAATGGAGTTCCTGCTGTGCTTGGTGTTTGCAAGGCACTGAGAGATACTAAGACATGGTGGTTTTCCCCAATCCACTGGGGGAAACACAGGCAAAAGGAAAACAGCTATAAAGCTTGGTGATTCTTTTTTCTTTTTTTTTTTGAGACGGAGTCTTGCTCTGTTGCCCAGGCTGCAGTGCAATGGCATGATCTCCGCTCACCACAACCTCTGTCTCCTGAGTTCAAGCAATTCTCCTGCCTCAGCCTCCAGAGTAGCTGGGATTACAGGTGCATGCCACCATGCCTGGCTAATTTTTTGTCTTTAGTAGAGATGGGGTTTCACCATGTTGGGTAGGCTCATCTTGAACTCCTGACCTTGTGATCCACCCACCTCAGTCTCCCAATTACAGGTGAGCGCCATCGTGCCCAGCCAAGCTTGGTAATTCTTGGAAGAGAGACATGAACCCAGGGACAAGGGAATACTGATCAAGGGGTGAACAAGTGCCAGATCTTGAAGACCCGGCAAGCCAAATTAAGGAGTAGTGACTCATAACTACCACTGTTTGAAGGCAAACTATATATGCCAGGCACTAAGCTAAACAATCTGTATACAACTCTCTTCACTCCAACACCCGATGTTTCACAGATGAGTAAACTGATACTTAGAACAATAAAATAACTTGCCCAAGGACTCACAGCGATGGTGGCAGAATTCAACAGTCTAGAAACACCTTGGATTTATCCACATTGCTAAGGGGAGGCCAGCAAAGCTCACAATGAAATTCATTTGTTTCCCACAAGTAATCCACATTGAAAATTTCTTAATTGGTAGCAAGTCTGGCATCACACATCTATCTATAATTAGGGTGCCACAGTACACACACTGAAGGGTTTCTTTTCTTTTTTTTGAGATGGAGTTTCACTCTTGTTGCCCAGGCTGGAGTACAATGGGGAGTTCTTGGCTCACTGCAAACTCCACCTCCTGGCTTCTAGTGATTCTCCTGCTTTAGCCTCCCAGGCAGCTGGGATTACAAGCACCCACCACCATGTCCGGTTAATTTTTTATTTATTTATTTTTTAATTTTTAGTAGAGATGGGGTTTCACGATGTTGGCTAGGTTGGTCTCGAACTCCTGATCTCCCACCTGCGTCAGCCTCTCAAAGTGCTGAGGTTACAGGCATGAGCCTCCGAACCCCGCCAAAGGGCTTCTCTAATGGACCTCAGAAACGAAGATATGGTCATTAAGTACTGGAATTTTTCCAACTTGCTTTTAAGTACCATCAATATGGTGTGCAAGTAGTGTCATTTAAAGTATCAGAGAAAAAAAACGCTGGAAGGATTTCAGATCCAATTTAAAAGGCCCTGGAACCACAAAAGGAGAAACTTGATCTGACCTGAACATACCATGTCTGGGAACCTGGGATAGCTGTGATGTCTTGGGAGTATTCAATTACCAGGGAGACCCTGAACTGACCCTTTTTCGAGGAGACAATCAACAGAAGATTGTATTTGATGGGACAAATTCACTTCCTGTTAACAAGGCTTCTAACCCTGTTCAAGAGAGAGAAAATGGGAGGGCAAAGACTCCAGTTGGTTTTGAAGAAATGAATCCAGTTTTTTAGGAGTCTTGAAAGAACAAGAAAGGAAAAAAAATAAAGCAAAAAGGAGGTATTGTTTAGAAAGGCCGTATGATCTACCAGCTGTTAAATCCTGTGCTCTGAAGGGAGAAGAAAGGCTGAAGAAACGATAAATCAGTAGAGATATGGCACTCTTTTCTTTCTTTTTTCAATTTTTCTTTTTTGGAGACGGACACTTGCTTTGTTGCCCAGGCTGGAGTGCAGTGGCCCGACCTCGGCTCACTGCAACCTCCACCTCCCAGGTTCAAACGATTCTCCTGCCTCAGCCTCCCGAGTAGCTGGAACTACAGGCGTCCACCACCATGCCCGGCTAATTTTTGTATTTTTAGTAGAGACGGGATTTCGCCATGTTGGCTAGGCTGGTCTCGAACGCTTGACCCCGTGATCCGACCGCCTCGGTCTCCCAAAGTGCTGGGATTATAGGCGTGAGCCACCACGCCCAGCCGGCATTCTTTTATTATTTTTTATTACATTCCTCTTACAAACACCCCAACACATAGAAGATATTAAACAGTGCCTAGTAATTCAAATTTTACTTCCTATGTAGCTCTCTGGCTCTCCGCCCCTGCACTCAACCCACCTGAAGTCACTCTCTCTGCTCACTCACACTCCGGCGGAATAAACTGCCCTTTATTCGGCACTTCCTCAGCCCCATGTATAGTGTTTCTATTGTGGCACTGTATTGAAGCTGCTTTCTCTACCAGATTCTTACGTCCGTCCTCCCCATTTTATCACATGCAGCTGCTCAGAAAATGTTGGCTACATTGATGCTTTCATACATTTATAAATACTGAGTTACCTTGTAGTATACCTCTGTGGTCGTCTTTGGACCAGGAGCTCCTCCCGCGCAAGGGCAATGTCTTACTCATCTTTACCTCCACCGCTAGCATGGTGCCTAACAGCGCAAATAGTAGATGCTCAGTAAACGTTTGCGTGGCTAAGCCACCATTTCTCAGCACAAGACTCAGTGGGAAAGGGTTGGGAGAGTAATCCGCGGGATAATTGACGGAGAAAACGTTGTGAACTCGTAACACACGGTTTGCGGGCGTGAGTAGTATGGAAAACGGCAGCTTGCTAGGAAAGTAGTTCCCTCGTTTCAGACGGAGACGATTTTTCACAAGTAGGGAGGAGGAGGAGGCGCCCAGGAACCACCACGTACAGGTGTTTCTCACCGAAACGCACAACAAATCTAGAGCCAAGTGTAATAAGGAAACGGGGCCCAAAAAGTTAACTGAATGCCCAGGGGCCCCCAAGTGGTCACTGCCAGGTTCTAGCATCCTTTCCAGCAGGCCCTTCTCCTCCTTTCAAGTCGTGCTGGGCGACTCCTGAAAAGCAAAAGTAGGAAAAAACTGGGAGCTGAGAGGGGGGGCCTGGACAGAGGGTACCTCTCCGGCTCTGGCACCCGGGAGCCTGCGAGAGCTTCGGCAACGCAGCGTCTCACGGTCGCGCATCGCGGCCCGGCACGCACCTATTGGCAGCGGTAATCCTGGTCCTCCTGGGCTTCCGTAGGTCGGAATAAACTTGGAACCTTTCGACTCGGAAAGCTCAGTGTTTTAGAATTCAAATCACACTTGCTGGTTTGAGAGCGGAATCCACGAGGCCGACTCCACCCTAACTGCTCGCTAACTAAAACAGCTAAGACAACACAGTCTCCAACACCAACGCCAGGAAGCCCAGCTCCGAGGCCGACTCCGGAAGTCCTTGTCGGACGTCACTTCCGTCGCATTTCAGGGCGGTACCAAGATGGAAGCTTCGCGGGCCCGGCAGCAGCTCCGGCGGCGATTCCTGCTCCTGCCGGACGCCGAGGCCCAGCTGGACCGCGAGGGTGAGGCCAGGCCGGGTGAGGCGCGCACCAAGCCGCCCTGAGGTTCTCAGAGGCGAGGCGCCGGAAAACGACCGGCCTCTCGCGGCCCCGGCCCAGTCTGGAGGGACCGAGTTTCGGCTTTGCAAGTCGATTATTTAAATGTTTGGAAAGATCCTTAGAATCGCGTAGTGCTGTGCATTTTCATCTCAGCTGCGCTTCAGAATTCTGTGGAGAGCTGATTTGACACCTGTTTGGAAATATCGATTAAAATTAAAAATACCCACCCCTTCTAATTTTAAGAATTTACCAGAGACATAACTGTACCACAGTGTACAAAGATGTGCTCAGTGCGAATGACTAGAAATAGCTATCTTGCCCGTCAGCAGAAAGCTGGTTAAGTAAATTTGGATAAATCTATACATGACACGCCAGGCAGACTTGTATGTACCAGTGGGGATGATTTTCAAAGGGAGGTGCAGAACAGTATATCGCATGTCGCCATTTGGGTACAAAAAGGTAACCTGTGATGTATGTTCACCTGTAGATGCATAACATATGGAAGAATTCAGTAGAAATTGTAAGTGGTGGTTGCTTCTAGGCATTAAATCTGAGGTTAAGATTGGGAGACAGATATTTCAGTTTGGATATTTTTATCCTGAATGTTTAAAAACCATGTCCATTTATTACCTTTTCAAAATAAACATGAATAATATCATGTCCAGGCATGACAATGTATATGTGTTGAGGATATTCCAGAATATCATGAACATGCTCCCCAGGGTTTCTGATGGTCATTTAAAGGCCCAAAACCTCATCTACAGACCAGTGATTCACACATGAACATAGAGAGAGGGCATGTCAGAATCCCCTGAAAATTTTCTAGTAATCACCCGTCTGACCCAACCCCCATCCACCCATTTTTTTTTTTTTTTTTTTTTTTTTTTTTTTTTTTTTTTTTTTTTTTTTTGCTGGAGTGCAATGGCGCAATCTCCGCTCACCGCAACCTCCGCCTCCTGTCTTCTGGTATTCAAGCGATTCTCCTGCCTCAGCCTCCCGAGGAGCTGGGATTACAGGTACCTATCACCCTGCACAGCTAATTTTTTGTATTTTTTAAAGAGACGGGGTTTCGCCATGTTGGCCAGGATGGTTTCGAACCCCTGACCTCAGGTAATCCATCCGCTTCGGCTTCCCAAAATGCTGGGATTACAGGCGTGAGCCACGACGGCGCCTGGCTTCATCCACCCATTCTTTCCTCATTCACCCGTTCTTTCAGATTGGGTTCCAGATGGGGAAAAATGACTTGTCCATCACCTGTCTAGATAGTGCTGTGCTAGAACTAGAACTCTGTTGTGCCATTTCCACTTTTGAGCTGTATTTAAAGTAATTAAAATATTTACTTATAGGCTGGGCGTGGTGTCTCACGCCTGTAATCCCAGCACTTCGGGAGGCCGAGGCGGGTGGATCACGAGGTCAGGAGTTCCAGACTAGCCTAGCTAACATGGTGAAACTCCGTCTGTACTAAAAGTACAAAAATTAGCCGGGCGTGGTGGCGGGCATCTGTAATTCCAGCTACTTGGGAGGCTGAGGCAGGAGAATTGCTTGAACCTGGGAGGTGGAGGTTGCAGTGAGCCGAGATTGCGCCGTTGCACCCCAGCCTAGGTGACAGAGCGAGACTCCGACTCAAAAAAAAAAAAAAAAATTGTAAAAGTGTTTTTGGAAGATCACAAGTCCATTTCATGCGCTAACATTTGCCTTTGGTGTTTTTCCTAATTAACAAGACTAATTACCTTCCTAGAAGAAATGTGAAACATATGACAATTCTTACATTTCCAGGTGGCATTTCAGAAAGACTATGAAAATGTAAATTTGATTTCAAAATATATTTAGAGAAAATAAATTGGCTGTATTGACTATATTTTATAGTGGGTTCTGATTAATGATTTTTTTGTAAATATAAACTTATCTCAAGGGTTTTACAGAGGATTTTTATAATGGAAGAGACTCTGGTTCTTAGCTCTAGGAAGTGATTTTTATTTGGCTTAAATTAAGTGTAATTTTTCTTCACAAAATTGTGGTAACTTAATAAGTTGAAATCTCCCTTATTTGCAGAAACCTCTACAGCTGTTGAGAAAAAGGAGAAACCTCTTCCAAGACTTAATATCCATTCGGGATTCTGGATTTTGGCATCCATTGTTGTGACCTACTATGCTGACTTCTTTAAAACCCTTAAAGAAAGCTTTCACACTAGTAGGTAAGAAAACTTCATTGCTTGATAAATTAAACATATGTATGATTTTTTGTGTTATGTTGTGTCAGTTGAATTCTTCAAACAGTAAGCACCTACTCTCTTCCAGGTCCTGTGTTGGAGGTGCTGGTGATACAAAGATGAATATGAGATGGGGGTCACAGCATACATATTTTTATTATGAGATGAATAAGGTCCAGGGATCTAATGTCCATACAGTATAGTGACTATAGTTAATGCCGTATTGTATACTTGAAATTTTCTAAGAGTATGTCTTGTTTCCTCCCCCGGTTGCTCCACCAGTGGTAACTATGTGAGGTGTGATAATTAACTTGATTGTAGTAATCATTTCACAGTGTATATGTATATCAAGTCATCACATTGTACACTTTGAATATATATAATTTTTTTTTTTTTTTTTTTTTTGAGACGGAGTTTCGCTCTTGTTACCCAGGCTGGAGTGCAATGGCGCAATCTCGGCTCACTGCAACCTACGCCTCCTGGGTTCAGGCAATTCTCCTGCCTCAGCCTCCTCAGTAGCTGGGATTACAGGCACGCACCACCATGCCCAGCTAATTTTTTGTAGTTTTAGTAGAGACGGGGTTTCACCATGTTGGTCTTGATCTCTTGACCTCGTGATCCACCTGCCTCAGCCTCCCAAAGTGCTGGGATTACAGGCGTGAACCACCACGCCCGGCCGAATATATATAATTTTAATTTGTCAATTATACCTCAGTAAAGCTGGAAAAAATAAAACCAATGAGAGGGTTTGTGCTCTGGGCGTACACAGTAGAGTTGAAGAGAACTGAAAATTATTTATGTGCAAATAAATATGTTGTAGGATGAGGAAGGTAATCAATTTAAGAAAGACCTAATCCATTTAAGGAAAAAAGGTGGGAGAATGACTGAAGGTCTTCATGAAGACCAAGTATAAGAGTGCGGGGAAGGGCTGGGTATGGTGGCTCGTGCATGTAATCTCAGCAGTTGGGAGGCCAAGGTGGGCAGATCACGAGGTCAGGAGTTCAAGACCAGGCTGACCAACATGGTGAAACCCTGTCTCTACTAAAAATACAAAAATTAGCCAGGCGTGGTAGCGCACGCCTGTAATCCCAGCTACTCAGGAGGCTGAGGCAGGAGAGTTGCTTGCACCCGGGAGGCAGATGCTGCAGTGAGCCAAGATTGCACCACTGCACTCCAGCCTGGGCGACAGAGTGAGACTCTGTCTCAAAAAAAAAAAAAGAGTACTGAGAAGAAGGATCGAGAACTGTGGCCGGTGAGAATCAGGTCTCAGGGTTGGTTTCAGAGTAGTTATAGCTGACAAGGTAACTGTAGGGTGTGACCGCAATAGAGTGGAGGTGAAGGCCAGCAGTGGAAGGAGAGAGCTTTGTGGCCAGGCCAGATGTCCAATAGTTCCTCATTCACAGGGACTGAGATCCCTTCAGTATAGTCTCCAGAGTTGACATGGAGGAGAGGGTTAGAATCATATCCTAGAGTCCTTACTGCACATTGGAGAGTGACGTGGAGACCCTCAGATAATAGAAAGGAGAGGGATGTTGGTGAGCATCAGAGCTGGCACTGGAGGGCTGGTGTGCTTAGGGTCAAGAGAAATACTTTGGAAGTAACAGTGGGGCTAGGAAGACGTAGACAAGTCTGTGGTCCCCTGGTATCATAGCAGGACACATGATTTCTCCTCAAGGGCCTTGAGGAGGAGCAGTGACTTCTAGGAGACTGTCAAGCCAGAGGAAACAAGCCTTCAGGGGAAAGTAGGCAGATGGGGAGTTTATTTAAATTGTCGGCAGAGAAACATTCCCTAAACACTCCCATTTTCTGTCGTTCCAAGTCACTCCTTTGTGGGATGTGGCGTGACTGACTGACTGTGTGATGAAGAAGTGGACGAAGGTAGCTCAGCACCTTCTCCTGCACGTCGGCTGCCCATAGGAAGCCCAGAGTCTGGTCTGCCTTCCCATGGTGTCATTTCACCGGGGCAGCCCCCACAGGAAGAGGTCTCTAGGTTTTCACTGTGACCTGCAACCCAGTGGGTAGGCCTGTCTGTTTCTTGGTCTCAGTATTAGGAATTGCCTGTCAGCACTCACCAAAGCCATATTCTTCCCACAGCTGCATCAGTATAATGGACATTTAATCTTCATCAGCTTGACTCAGTCATTGCTCTTAGAACTTGGGCTGGGAAAAGAGAGATGGATACTTTATTTTTGACTTTGAGACAGGGCCTCGCTCCACTCTGTCACCCAGGCTGGAGTGTAGGGGTGTGATCATGGCTGTCTGCAGCCTTGACTTCACAGGCTCAAGTGGTCCTGCCACTTCAGCCTCCCGAGTAGCTAGGACTATAGGTGCACACCCCCAAACCTCACAATTTTGTTTATTTTTTGTAGAGACAGGGCCTCTTCCTGTTGCCTAGGTCAGTCTCAAACTTCTGGGCTGAAGTGATCCTCCCACCTTGGGTTCCCAAAGTACTGGGATTATAGGTGTGAGCCACTGCACCTGGCTGGAGGGGATGGGTGCTTTAAACACAGCAATAGCAGCTGCTGTTTCTTTCATCAGTTACTTTATGGAACCTGAGATGTGTTTGGCTGTGGGAGCCAAACACATGGAAGGTGCATTTCTAGCTCTCCAACAGCTCCTTCTAGTCTGCAGCAGACAAGTTACCAGGCCTCATGGTGTGTGCTCTGTAAGTGAAGGGCACAGGGTATTATGGGAGCATCTTGGAGGGGTACCTAGTCCAGGTCAGCCTTGGGACTGAGACCTTTTTGAGGTGTTAGGAGATGTGAGAGAACTTCTTTATTTGTGTGCTAATATTGGGTATTTTTAGAAGTTTAAAGAAATGGCAGAGTAAGAATGATCACACATAAGATGTCTGGGGCAACTGCAGTAGCTAACTGGAGTGCCCAGGACCACACAGCTGCTGAGTGGCAAAGCCACAACGCAGACACTGGGACCAGGGCTGTGGGGGTTGGAAAGAAAGAAGAAGTGATAGATCTGTCCTCAAAAAGGTGTCATCTTAGAGAGAAAAAGGCATAATGCATTGTCAAAGGCTGAGAATGTTGTCACATTGTTTTCTTGGGAAGGACTCATTCAAGGGGGTTGGGGTACTGAGCAGCCATGAGATGAGAAGGCTGCATAAAAGACAGTGCCGGCTGAGTTCCGCTTTTTGAAAATGGCTAAAAGGGCTCATTCTCTGACACCTGAGGTAATTTCTTTATCCCCTGGCTCTAGCCTAAGTTCAGAAGCTTGAGGCCTTAAGGTTCTTTATATTCAAAGATAGATGAGCAGGTTCATTCATATTAAAAACAAAACAACACTATGATGCTTTAAAAAATCACAGTTTAAAAAACTCTGCCTCTGTGCATCAAAATCAACTGTGGAGTTAAAAGCAAAAAGTAAAATTAAAATCCCAGATGCTCAGACTGAGAATTGTGGAAACTGAGGACTAGGTAGTTTCTCTTAGAAAGGTGCAAGGTGACTGTGATATAAGGCCAGGGTTGAGGACCACTGACTGATGGCTTTATGTTTTGTTCAGGCAGCTTTTTAAATTTTCTTATATCCTTTACCAGCATGTGCTCTTCACCCTTTTATCATCACCCCTAAGAAGTCTTTTTAGACATGTTTTTTTCTAATCGTCCCTGTGGAATGTGGAATTTTAATACCTCAGATAAACTATGTATTTGCTTACATACTGCATGCATATCTGTGGTTTATACATACGATTAGAGCCAGATTTTTTTCTTTGCTTTGGAGAATAATGATTGTGGAATATGGATGAGTGGAATAATAGTGATTGTGATTGAGGGTTAGCTGTGAGAAGCACTTGGCTGACCACCTGATTTAATTCTCACAGCTATTCTGAGTTAAGTACTGTCAGTATTTCTGAAATACACGGAGGTTAGGAAATTGCCTACAGTCACAAAACTAGTCTTGCTCAAGCTGAGATTCAAATCCATACAGCAAAGTCTGTGCTCTTAACCCCTCCACTATACTGCCTCTCAAAACTCCGAATCTCAGAATTGCATCATCACAAAAAGCTTTCATGGAGTCCAGAACCTTGCTATTGTTGGCGGTTCACTTTGTGCCTTCGTAACTTAACTGTTGTAGCCATCTGTTCTCTCTCTCTAACGTGGACTGTCAGGCTTTTCCCCATAGAGAAGCAGATGCTGGTGGGGTATTGGGTTGAGTTGGGAGCAAGGGAAAGGGACTTCGGTCCCCAGTCCAGCTGGGGTGGAAGGAAGGGGTTGTCTAGGTTGCCTCACACTGGCTAAATCAGATCATAGGTGGAATTAGAAGGGAGTAAAAAGGCATTACCATTGAGGCTGAGATGGTGGGTAGCAGATTTTCTAAATGCGAAGATTTCATTTAGAAATCTTTATGAGAGAAAATTGGAATTATTGAGCTTCCAAGTTGTCTTTTGGTATGCTAAGAAAGTCCACTTAACACAGAGAAATTAAGTTTCCCACTGATAAACTTCTGTAATACTGTCAATCTCAAAACTTCAGAAACAGCCAGAAAGCCACTATCTTCCTTGTATTTTTAGTTTTAGTTTTAGTTTTTTGAGACGGAGTTTTGCTCTTGTTTCCCAGGCTAGATTGCAATGGTGTGATCTTGGCTCTCTGCAACCTCTGCCTCCTGGGTTCAAGTGATTATCCTGCCTCAGCCTCTGGAGTAGCGTGAATTACAGGCATGCGCCACCACACCTGGCTAATTTTGTATTTTTAGTAGAGATGGGGTTTCTCCATGTTGGTCAGGCTTGTCTCGAACTCCCAACCTCAGGTGATCCACCTGCCTTGGCCTTTCAGAGTGCTGGGATTACAGGTATGAGCCACCGTGCTTGGCCTCTTCCTTGTATATTTAAAGAAAACGCATTGCCGTGACCAGGCTTTTCCCTTGGTTGGTTGGTTGATAAGAGTGTATATAAATGCATGTATTTCACAAGTCTTACTTTTCATCCTTTCCTGAGTCATGTGTCTCTTTTTCTCACACCTGTCTCCCATGGATTGAGACTTTCTGAAAGCTTGGGTCCCTTTGTATCACTTGATATTCTTCTTAGAAACAGATTTTTCGTCTGGGCGCGATGGCTCACGCCTGTAATCCCAGCACTTTGGTAGGCCAAGGCGGGCATATCACCTGATGTTGTTAGTTCGAGACCAGCCTGACCAACATGGAGAAACGCTGTCTCTACTCAAAATACAAAAGTAGCTGGGCATGTACTGGTACCAAAACAGAGATATAGACCAATGGAACAGAACAGAGGCCTCGGAGGCAATGCAACATATCTACAACTGTCCGATCTTTGACAAACCTGACAAAAACAAGCAATGGGGAAAGGGTTCCCTGTTTAATAAATGGTGTTGGGAAAACCGGCTAGCCATGTGCAGAAAGCAGAAGCTGGACCCCTTCCTGACACCTTACACTAAAATTAACTCCAGATGGATTAAAGACTTAAACATAAGACCTAACACCATAAAAACCCTAGAAGAAAATCTAGGCAAAACCATTCAGGACATAGGCCTAGACAAGGACTTCATGACCAAAACACCAAAAACATTGGCAGCAAAAGCCAAAATAGACAAATGGGACCTAATCAAATGCCACAGCTTCTGCACGGCAAAAGAAACAGTCATTAGAGTGACTCGGCAACCAACAGAATGGGAAAAAAATTTTTGCAGTTTACCCGTCTGACAAAGGGATGATATCCAGAATTTACAAAGAACTAAAACAGATTTACAAGAAGAAAACAAACAAGCCCATTCAAAAGTGGGTGAAGGAATGAACAGACACTTTACAAAAGAAGACATACATGAGGCCAACAAACATATGAAAAAATGTTCATCATCACTGGTCATTAGAGAAATGCAAATCAAAACAATATTGAGATACCATCTCACGCCAGTTAGAATGGTGATCATTAAAAAATCTGGAGACAACAGATGCTGGAGAGGATGTGAAGAAATAGGAACACTTTTACACTGTTGGTAGGAGTGTAAATTAGTTCAACCATTGTGGAAGACAGTGTGGCGATTCCTCAAGGACCTAGAAATAGAAATTTCATTTGACCCAGCAATCCCATTACTGGGTATCCAAAGGATTATAAATCGTTCTACTGTAAGGACACATGCACACGAATGTTCATTGCAGCACTGTTTACAATAGCAAAGACCTGGAACCAACCCAAATGCCCATCGATGATAGACTGGACAGGGAAAATATGGCACATATACACCATGGAATATTATGCAGCCATCAAAAACGATGAGTTCGTGTCCTTTGTAGGGACATGGATGAACCTGGAAACCATCATTCTCAGCAAACTGACAAAAGAACAGAAAATCAAACACCACATGTTCTTACTCATAGGCGGGTGTTGAACAATGAGAACACATGGACACAGGGAGGGGAGCACTACACTCTGGGGTCTGTTGGGGGGGAATAGGGGAGGGACAGCAGGGGGTGGGGAGTTGGGGAGAGAGAGCATGGGGAGAAATGCCAGATATAGGTGATGGGGAGGAAGGCAGCAAATCACACTGCCACCTGCGTAGCTATGCAACAATCTTGCATGTTCTTCACATGTACCCCAAACCCTAAAATACAATAAAAAAAAAAAAAGTAGCTGGGCATGGTGGCGGGTGCCTGTAGTCACAGCTACTAGAGAGGCAGAGGCAGGAGAATTGCTTGAACCCGGGAGGCAGAGGTTGCAGTAAGCCGAGATCATGCCATTGCACTCCAGCCTGGGCAGCAAGAGCAAAACTTTGTCTCAAACAAACATACAAAAAAAAGATTTTTCAGCTGTTAATAAAAACATTTAAGACATCACATGATTCATTAAGTGCT
The DNA here is from genome assembly GCF_001604975.1 of Cebus imitator. NCBI lineage: Eukaryota > Metazoa > Chordata > Mammalia > Primates > Cebidae > Cebus > Cebus imitator. Next base: position 9,167,452 of record NW_016107432.1, read on the forward strand.
GTCAGCCCTCTTACTGTTTTTATCTCCACAGCTGGTTTCTCTGTGGCAGTGCCTTGTTGCTTGTTAGCTTATCAATTGCGTTTTACTGCATAGTCTACCTGGAGTGGTATTGTGGAATTGGAGAATATGATGTCAAGTATCCAGCCCTGATTCCCATTACTACTGCGGCCTTTATTGCAGCGGGAATTTGGTAAGTTAATTTTTAAATGACTAACAGGAATGAAAAACAATTTTTTTTTGGATCAGATAGTGATATACTTGGTCTAAACTTCGAAAGAAAAAAAGATACAACAGAAAAATAGTCTCCTCGTCATTCCTGCTCTCTGGTTGTCTTTTCATTAGTATTTCTTTCTCCTTCTATTTATGGACCTAGTTATTTAAAGCACAAATGGTGACACTCTCTACATAGTCTACATTTTGCTTTTTAAATCTTTTTTATTATGACATACAATACACGTAGACAAGTGGAAAAAACTAAAATGAATTAGTGGATGAATTCTCATGAAGTGAGCACTGGTGTAAATGGAGCCAGCACACTGAACCCCTTCATTCTCCCTCCCAGTTCCTACACCTTCCGTCCTGCCGCAGGGAAACAAATACTGCCTTGAGCTTCATGGTAACTCTTGCTTTGCTTCCATGAGATATTCTATTTTTGCTTCATCTATGTTTTTGAACTTTATAGAAATGGATTCATACAGGGTGTGTTCTTTCACACATAATGCCTATGTGCAGCATTATGTGCAGTTCTTTCATATTGTTGCCTGTTACTCACTTCATTGCTGTTTAGCATTCCATTGTATAATTGAATCCCAGTTTCTCTTTTCCATTGTTTTGTTTTGTTTGAGACGGAGTCTCACTGTGTTGCCAGGCTGTAGTGCAGTGGCGCAATCTCGGCTCACTGCAACATCCAACTCCCTGGTTCAAGTGATTCTCCTGCCTCAGTCCCCCAAAGTAGCTGGGATTACAGGCACACGCCACCACACCCAGCTAATTTTTGTATTTTTAGTAGAGATGGGGTTTCACCATGTTGATCAGGATGGTCTCCATCTCCTGGCCTCATGATCTGCCCGCCTCGGCCTCCCAAAGTGCTGGGGTTACAGGCGTGAGCCACCGTGCCTGGCCCTCTTTTCCACTGTTGATTGTGTTTAGATTTTTTCCAATTTGGGGTTACTATGAAGGATGCTATGAGGAACATTCTTATACATGGCTCTTGTAGCACAGTGCACACATTTCTGTTGGGTGTAGAGGTTTGTGTATACCTACACACACACATACATATACATGTGTGTGTGTATGTGTGTACCCCAAGGGGTAAAATTGTTGGGTCATAGGGTATGCATACCTTTGACTTCATTAAATCATGCCAAACTGCTTTCCAAAATGGTTGATCATCATTTTTTTCCTTTTATTTTTCAGTGGATCCTTATAGTTTGAATTCTTCCATAATGGTACATGTAGATGTGTCTCATTCTTTTAAACAGTTACGTAGTTTTCACAACGTGGACATATCATGATTTATTTAACCTGTTTTCTGTTGTTGGACTTAGTTATATTTGTACTCAAACAATGCCACAATGACTATCCTTCTTAATAAGTTAATTAAGTACTCAATGAAAAATACAGGGTTTTTGGGTTTATAAAAGTAATACTTGTTCACTGAGGAAAAAAAAAATCTGTAAATTACAGAAAAACACAAAGGAAGTACATCCTGTGATTCAACCAGAGAGAAAACGACTTTTCTCATGTTGTATGTAGCTCTTAGTTTTTTCTCTCTCTATATCAATTGGAGTTTTTTTTTTTTTTTTTTAACATGGTCTCGCTCTGTCACCCAGGCTAAAGTGCAGTGGCGCAATCACAGCTCACTGCAGCCTCGACTTCCTAGGCTTAAATGATCCTCCTACCTCACTCAGCCTCCCAAGTAGTTGGGACCACAGGCATGTGCCACCGTGCCCACCTAATTTTTTGTATTTTTTTTTTTAGTAGAAGCGGGGTTTCACCGAATTAGCCAGGATGGTGTCCATCTCCTGACCTCATGATCCACCTGCCTCAGCCTCCCAAAGTGCTGGGATCACAGGCGTGAGCCACCACATCCAGCCCTTTCATTCTGTTTTTAAGATAAAATACTTTGGTCTTTTTTACCATGATAGTTTAGTGTGTGATGTCATGAAAACGGGCTGTAGCCATTTAAATTATTTTTCAGGTGCAAGGACTGAGAGACCTAAGTTTCTGTGAAGCCATGTCAACTCCTATTAGGAGACCTTCAGTGGTTCCAGTTCCAGGGCCTTGAAGAAATTGCGATTGTATATCTGGAGTTTTCCTTTCCAACATTGGTCAAGTCACATAGCTGAGAAATATAGATACATATAGAAAGTTCCTGACTGGATGAACTTTTCCACTTTGAATTCTTTAAATCTAGATTCTAGAATGAAATATATTTATGTATATTAGAGTTGTCAACTGTTTTTGTTCTTTTCAGCTTCAACATTGCTTTATGGCACGTGTGGTCATTTTTCACTCCGTTGTTGTTGTTTACCCAGTTTATGGGGGTTGTAATGTTTATCTCACTCCTTGGATGATTTCTGAAGGTAAGATATCTGGAATGGTTTTTCTGATGTTGAACTCGTTTGAAACATGTCTTTTATGACAATTTTCAATGGATGGAGCTGTAACAGACTATTTGTAAATTATTTTCAGTCATGTTGACACCAGAGTTGTCCACACTAGAATTGTCCATCTGTTGAACTCTGAGGTAGAAGGGACTGAGACTCCTTTTTTTTTTTTTTGAGACTGGGTCTCACTCTGTTGTCCAGGTTGGAGTACAGTGGCATGATCACAGCTCACTGCAGCCTTGACCACCTGGGGGCTCAAGCGATCCTCCCACCTCAGCTTCCTAAGTAGCTGGTATTACAAACATGTGCTACCATGCTTGGCTAATTAAAAAATTTTTTTGTGGAAACAGTCTCCCCATGTTGCCCAGGCTGGAGGGGGAGGGGCTGAGACTCTTTCTTTTGTAAAAGTTGATTCTAAGTGACTACTTTTTAGAGAAAGTACCCTGTCTTTCAAAGACCTCATAAAGACAGGATTTTACCTTTCAATATAGTTAAATTCATACATTAGACTATTTTATATTGAAATTATATTAATTTCTGTCAACTTAAATGACTGTTTAACATCATTCTGAAGAAATGGGAATACAGGAAGAATGGACAGTTTTACCCAATTGGGAAAAAAATTCTGCTATCTTCTAACTGTCCTGGATTCCTCATAAAAATGTGATAGATGACACAATCAGCTTTTGTTTGATGTTTTTTATAGAATTTCTGCCTCCCCACACATCACCCCATCCTGAGATCTGCTGCCTTACATAGTGGAGGCTGTCTTCTGAGTGTCAGAAAATTCTGTTATTAAATAAGTATATATTGAGAATACTCACTCCAGATGCTTAGGGGCGTGGTGAAAAGGACAAAGATAGTGCCTCCTGTCAGGTCACTTACATCAGAACTTGCAGGAAATCTGCTTTATACAGCAGTTTACAGATGTGGAAACTGAGGCCCATGGAAATAAAAGTTAATACACTAAATTTTCAAGGAGCTAATGAAAACTGACATTTCTGCTAACAAACAGTGTGTTCTCCCTGTGGGATGTTGAAGAAAAGTCAATGGTAACCAAGTGAAGAAGAAATGGATATAGTCTCACTGTTAGCAGTCTGAACATAGTTGCTAGCATATCCCTGCCCATGCCAGCGTCTCCAGTCTCCTTCATGCGTCTTGTGTGTCTCGGGATCACTGGGAGCCCTCACGTAGGCCCTTCTTTCCTGTACACACATGGTGCCACCAGCGCCTCTGGGCTGGTGCACATCTCAGAACATTTCCTCACCCGACCCCATCACCCACCCCTCCCCTTCTCATGTTGTGAAGTCTTCTTTGACTCTTCAGGTTTGATATTTTACAGATGTTTGGGAGCTCTTTCTCTGACATGAATTGGTAATGGAGATAGAGAGTTCACTCAGCAGAGTGAACTCTGCTTTTTAGTGTTAAATGCAATAGCTTAAGATATAATGTTTTATTTGGTACATGAATGCTGGTTTTCTTTCAGATTTAAGGACATATACTTTTTTTTTGAAGGGACAGGGTCTTCTCTGTTGCCCAGGCTGGCCTTGAACTCCTAGGATCAAGTGATCCCCCTGCCTCAGCCTTCGAAGTAGTTGGGACTACAGGCCCATGCCACCGTGCCTGACTGTACATGTAAATTTGAAGTGAATGGTTAAACATCCAGCTAGCTGAAAGCATGGCAGACCCTAACAGAAAAGCTACACTGTGTTTTTGCAACTATGAAGTGGTTTCCTGGGAAAGATTGTGACTTTGTATAACTGTTATTGAAACCTGAATAAATTATATTTCACTTGCATATTCTTAAATTATTAAAATTTTCAGAAGTCAGTGATATAGAAATACTATTTTGCAATGTTAATCTGCTTGAATCTTTGGAGAAAGTGGTTTCATTATAGGTGCATAATGCACTCTTAATATTTTAAATAAATTGTTCACTCTTCCATTTGAGGGATTTAGACAAGGATGTCTAAAATGGCTGAATGTGTATAAAGGAATTATGTTGTCATGTGCCTTTAACCAGCTTCGGTAATTGCTGTAATCTCATGTTTATGATAGTTTCGTTAGGTGACAGGACCAAATGAAAGCATTTTATGTTTTTTCATCACTTTAGATTTTATCATTGAGTAAATTATTGAGTTTTTAGAATTTCCTAATGTGAAGTTTTAATCATTTTAAGTATATATATTTTTTCTGTGCCATTTAAATAAAATATTTTTGTAACTTTCTTGTGAGTTTTGTTCATGCAAACTTTGGAATAACTTCTGCTTTTTAGCTATTAGCACTTTGAATTAACTGTAGAAATAAAGGCTAACTCTGGTCTTCAAAGACCTTATAAAGACAGTATTTGCATTTTCAAATGCAGATATGTCTGCATTAAATCTAAACAGCATAAGCATTGTGACAGCATGTACCTGATGTTGATTGTTTTCTCTGTAAAGTGGCTTCCAGTAATGACCTGATTTAATCACCACTTGTGTCTGGTTCAGATCACCCTGCCATTTACTTAACTGCAAGATCTTCAGCAGTACAGGTTTAATATCCCTCCAAAATCTGAAACTCTTTGATTGCTGACATGACACTCAAAGGAAATGCTCACTGGAGCATTTGGGTTTTGGGTTTTGGAGTATAATGCAAATATTCCAAAATCCAAAACACTTCTGGTCCCAAGCATTTCAGAGAAGAGGTGGTCAACCTGTAATCTTTTTTCAACTATGAATTGAGAATAAAAGAGACTTTGAGACAGAGTCTTGCTCTGTCACCCAGGCTGGAGAGCAGTGGCACGATCTCGGCTCACTGCAGTCTCCGCCTCCCAGGTTCAAGTGATTCTCCTGCCTTAGCTTTCCTGAGTAGCTAGGATTACAAGTGCGCCAGTATGCCTGGCTAATTATTTGTATTTTTAGTAGAGCTGGGTTTTGCCATGTTGTCCATACTGGTCTGGAACTCCTGGCCTCCCAAAATTCTGGGATTATAGACGTGAGTCCCCTCACCTGGCCAAAAAGAGACATTTTAATAAATATGTTTAAACAAGAGTATGATTGGTTCCTGTTAAATGATTCTTATGCAAGTTATTTATGGGTTTTTTTATTTTTAATTTAAGAAATGGGGTCTTGCTGTCACTCAGGCTGGGGTACAGTGGTACCGTCATGGCTCCCTGTATACTCACACCCCTGGGCTCAAGCAGTCCTCCCACCTCAGCCTCCTGAGTAGCTGGGATTACAAGCATGAGCCACCATACTCAGCTAAGGTCCTTTCCTTTTATTATAACTATTATGTAAATAAAAATGGTGTCAAACAATCTTATTATTGCTTTTAAACTGACAGGAGGAACACCTACTTGTAAGAGTAATTAAGAGCTATATTGAGTTAAATTGAAAGTTGGAGATAAAGTGTGTACCCTGGCTTTGACAATCAGTGTCAAGATCATGTTTTCAACCTGTATTGCACACCCAGGGCTTAGAAGTTCTGATTGAATTTGTAGGCAAAACTGTCCGTGTTGTTCGAAGAGTTCCTCAAGTGGTTGTAATGTGCATCCTGGATCAAGAACTATCCTACTACCCTAGTTAGTTAGGGTAGAGACATCTCGGAAGAAGCTGGGACACTAGGATTGGCAAGAAAGATAGAACGGGGGGAAAAAAAAAGATAACGGAATCTTGGCTCACTAGGGTAAAAACCAGATTGGAACTTCTCCTACATCTGTGTCTGGGACCTGGTTTGGGAGAGGATTTGAAACAGGACTTAAAGTTCCTGGCTGTGTTTGGTTTTGTGCTACTAGAAAATGGTCTCTGACTACAGCAAAAAACGCATTGGACAGGCATCCAACAAGGACAGTAAGTAGGACAGTTTTTGGAGGCGGGGCTAAGGGCCTAGGTAATAGGAACAACAGGACATGACTTCCCACTATCCTAAAGATGGTGCATAGTGTCAAAGAATTTTGGGCCATGTTTTAAAAGTGCCACAGTTTGATCTTTGGCTACAAATAATATTCTTCCCACATGCAAAAGTAACTTACTCCCCAAGATTCCTCCAAAAGTTTCATCCCATTACAGTATCGGGCTCAGGCTTGAGGTCCAGGATCTTATCAGATGAGGTTCTTCAGATGTTGAGTCCTTTTAATCTAATTTATTTATTTATTTATTTATTTTTTTGAGACAGGGTCTTTGTCATCCAGGCCGGAGTGCAGTGGTGCCATCTAAGCTCACTGCAGCCTCAACCTCCTGCATTTAAGCCATCCTCCCACCTCGGCCTCCCAAGTAACTGGTACTACAGACATGTGCCACCACACCCAGCTAATGTTTTGTATTTTTTGTAGAGACAGAATTTCACTATGTTGCCCAGACTGATCTTGGACTCCTGAGCTCAAGCAATCTGCCTGCCTCGGCCTCTCAAAGTGCTAGGATTACAGGTGTGAACCTCCACGCTCAGCCTCCAAACATTTTTACAATCAAGTTACCTGCCATCCACACTGATCACACAGTGGTGGGACAGAAAGGGAATCACAGTCAACATTCCCATTCAGAAAGGGGTGCTTCAGTCTATAGCAATTCTGAAATTCAACTGGGCACATGGCCCCCTATCTTGACTAAGGATCAGTACAGCTTCCTAGAAATGTGTGATAGCTCTTGGCTCTGGGTTCTGTGTCATCCTCTGAATCATCCTTTGTTTTTTAAGAAAACTAAGTTTGGGCCGGGCGCGGTGGCTCACGCCTGTAATCCCAGCACTTTGGGAGGCCGAGGCGGGTGGATCATGAGGTCAAGAGATCGAGACCATCCTGGTCAACATGGTGAAACCTCGTCTCTACTAAAAATACAAAAAATTAGCTGGGCATGGTGGCACATGCCTGTAATCCCAGCTACTCAGGAGGCTGAGGCAGGAGAATTGCCTGAACTCNTGCCTGTAATCCCAGCTACTCAGGAGGCTGAGGCAGGAGAATTGCCTGAACTCAGGAGACGGAGGTTGCGGTGAGCCGAGATCGCGCCATTGCACTCCAGCCTGGGTAACAAGAGTGAAACTCTGTCTCAAAAAAAAAAAAAAAAGAAAACTAAGTTTGGAGTGGAGTAGGCTTTCAGCCTGCTTCCTGCTCATAAAAGGTGTGAGGTCCAGAGGACTCTTCATTGTGTACTGTCTGTACCCCTTTAAGACTGAGCTGGTGGTGTTTCTACCAGAACAATTCACAAAGCCTAAGACGTAGGAGATATTCTTGGTAGCTTTTAAAGAGACTTTCATGTCCTGGAGCTGCAGAGTTGACACAGCTGAAGAATAGGCACAGAACTTAATTCTAAGATTGGCAGAGTACCAGAGAAGGCTGAATTCTCAGTCTAGGAAAACATCCTATGTAAAGTCAGGGAAGGATTATGGCCTTAATTGGAATGGGGGTATTCATTTAAATGGACTTCATAACCTTATATCCTAGATTCCTCAGAACGTTTTGGGCCTGCAGAAAGGGACCACTTTCTCTTACTGGAAGATAGACATGAGGTCAAGACAATGCAGAGGTCTCAGAGGATGTAGGAAGCCACCAAGCAAAGCTTCCCCTCCTCAGCATGTGTCCCCATATTCCTTCCTGCCCATCCAACCAATATCCTGGGGCAAATATTGATATCACTTTACTGGAGTGATCACTTTACTGGCTGGCCTGCCAAGTAAAAAGAGAAGGATTATGTGGCAAAGGTGCTCAGGACCGGCACTGCTGCGAATCAGGAGAGCATGTCTGGGAGTAGATCCTGGTGGTGCGGATTACAGGCTGAATACAAAGTTGGATAAGCGAGAGTTCGTCAAAACTTATGACATAGGATTCAACACCCTTGTAAGGGCTTCGAGAGATGATTCTAATCCACTGCTGTTACGGCTCTTGCATACTTGGAAAAAGTAATGGCCCATATTAAACAAATGAGATGTCAAGATCGCTGTGACAGCTTATAGAGGAAGAGATCCAAGAGTTTCTGAGGGAGTAGACGTGTTCAAATGGGTTTACTATATTAGGCTAGAAAACCTATCCACCAGGTTCTTCGGAAGAGCCCGAAAGATTCCATTTATCAAGGAAATAAGAAATGAGTAAGGGCAAGCATCACTGAGCTGGTAACTAGTGTCGCTGTAGGGTGGAGCTGAGGTGTGAATGCCGTCGTAGAACTGGGCTCCCTTGTAGGAACTTAATGATAGGGTCCCATAATAGTAGACGCTGTGCCAGTTTCACTTTCACCAGGCAGAGCGAACAGTGTCTTCACAGTCCCACTTCAGGGCTGGTCAGCCTCTTTGTTCTGTGCCATAATATAGATCTTGATTGTCCTGACATTGTACACAGCATCATACCAGTCCACTACACTGGTGATGTTATATAATTGGATCTGATGAACAGGAAGTAGCAAGTCCTTTAGATGCCAATTTTTTGAGAAAAAAATTTATTTGCTACTGGGCCCTGGTGCAGACTGAACACCTAACTCAGGACAAGTGACCCCTGAGCTTTCCATCATGAGCTGGATATTATCTGACCCACCAAACCATGAAGTTAGACCTGCAGAGCAGCACTGTATTATTAAGTAGAAATGGGATAGATGACACTGAATCTGAGCATAAGTAAGTTTGGAAACCATAAGTAAGTTGCACATGCAGGTGGTTCAGACTCCTTTGAGACCAACTCCTGCTGCATTGCATTCCTTCCCCATCCACACCATGGTCCTATGGGAGTTTCTCATGAATGAGGAGGAAAAACTTAGGCTGAGCTGCAGGTGCTTCTGCATGCTGTGATGGCAGCAACCCAAAGTAGACAGTTGCAGCAATGCAGTCCGTCCCACTGGTGGCCCTGAGGGACGGTGGTGAAGGAAATCCCTCCCAGTGAGCAGAATGTTGAGTTGTGCAGTTGGTTGTCCTCTGTGTCTGGATTAAGGGACATCCCGAGTACAAATCTCCACTGTCTCATGGGTGGTTGCTAACAGGCCAGCAATTTGGCTGGATGGTTGGTAACTTGAAAAGAATTGGAAGATTGGTGACAAGATTGGGAGAAGAGGGATGTGGATGAATATCTCAGAATGGATACAGAGTGTGGAGATTTTCATCACATGTGAATGGTCACCAATGGCCGCACCCTACAGAGGAGGTTGGCAAAGTGGCTTGTTCGGTGGGTGTCTGTCAGCCTCTTTTCCCAGCCATCCAGTGCTTGCTCCATGGGCCATTGTACAAGGTACCTGGTGGCGGGAATGCAGACTGTGCATGGATTCAGCAACGTAGAAGTTCCCTAGGCAAGGCTCAGCTTGCTTAACACTAGTGCTGGGTGCAGAATCTGCTATGATGGTTTTAAAAGAGGGCCCTGAATTTTTGTGATGCCTCCCATTGAGAAGGGACTGTTTATCTTCATCCCTTGAATGGGATGGACTTATGACTGCTTTTACTGATAGAGTATGCTAGAAGCGATGCTGCGTGGCTTGGAAGGCTAGGTCACAAAGGCCATGCAGTTTCTGCTCAGCTCTCTTGGAATGCTTGTTCTCCCTAGATTCCCTTCTGGGTTCCTCTCTCTCTCAAAGCCTGGAGACAAGGCTGTAGAGGCTCAAGCCACATAAGGAGGCCATGTGTAGGTGCTCTGGTTCACAGTCCCAGCTGAGCCCAGCCTTTGTGTTTTCCTATTCCTGGGCACCAGAATGTAAGTAAAGAAATTTCAGATGATTCCAGCCTCAGCCTTTAGTTGCCACAACTGTTCAAGGGTCTTAGTCCATGTTGGCTGCCGTAACAAAATACGACAGACTGGGCGGCTTGTCAGCAACAGAAATGTATTTCTCAGCATTCTTAAGGCTAGAAGTCCAAGATCCAGGTGCTGGCAGATTCAATGTCTATCAGCATTAATTTCTTCCTTTTGACAAATGTACCGTGGTGTGTAAGACATCAGGGGAAGTTAGGTGAATGAAGGAATGCTCTGTACTATCTTTGCAAGTCTCCCATAAATCTAACATTATTTCAAAAGAAAAATGAGGGGTCTTTAAGAAGTTCATGAAAAATGTATATTATGAACTATGCATGGATTTCAAAATCTTTCTGCCCCAAGTAAAACTTGTACTAACTTGTTATAACATGTCTGAATAGGATCTAGTTTGAGACACTAAGAAAGATAAGACATCAGTTTGAAAAGAGACCACATCAGTGCAACATGAATTCTGCTAAAATGGAAGCAAGAACAAACAGCAATTCACTGTGAAGCTTGGGTGAAAAAATGATGAAATCATTTATACTTCATGAAAAGTTTATGGGAACAATGCCCCAAAGAAATCAACAGCTTCATACAAATGAATAACTTGTTTTGAGAAGGTGTGAGATGATGCTGAAGATGAAGCCCTAAGTGAGAGACCCTATGCATGAATTTTTGAGGAAAAAATTAATCTTGTTTAGTAATCAAAGAGGACTGATGATTAACAGCAGTTAATAACAGCAGAAACAGTAGCCAGTGTCATAGCTGTCTCAGTTGGTTCAGGTTACACAATTCTGACTGAAAGCAAATTTTCCACTTAACCAAAGCTGTTGTTCCCAGGTCAGCTGCAAACAACAGCAGAGCTTTCAATGGAGGTTTTAAACAAGTGGAATCAAGATCTTGAAGCATTTGTTCAAAAAGCTGCAACAGGATATGAAACATGGATTTCCTAGTACTATCCTGAAGACCAACCACAATCAGAGCAATGGCTACCAAGGATGGAAGTTGGTCAGTCAAAGCAAAAGCAGACCAATCAAGAGCACAGGTCATGGCAACAGTACTTGGGGGCTCCAGGCACTTATCTTGTTGACTTTTCTAGAGGGCAAAAGAATGGTAACATCTGCTTATTATGAGAGGTTTTTGAGAAAATTAGCCAAAGCTGTAGCAAAAAAACTCTTGGGAAACCAGAGTCCTCCTCCACCACGACAATGCTCCTGCATATTCCTCTCATCAAACAAAGGCAATTTTGGGAGAATTTTGATGGGAAATCATTACAGTCATGATTTGGCTCCTCCTAACTTATTTTTGTTTCCTAATCTTAAAAAATCTGTAAAGGGTACCCTTTTTTCTTCAGTTAATAATGTGTAAAAGACTGCATTGCCATGGCTAAATTCTCAGGAACTTCAGTTCCTTAGGGATGCGCTAAATGGCTATATCATGACTTATAGAAGTATCTTGAACTTGATGGTGCTTATGTTGATAAATAAAGTTTACATTTATATGTTTATTTTTAATTAATTTTTCCAAATTTTGAAGTCCAAGGGTACATGTGGAATGGCTAGATTGAGTTCATTAATATATGCATTACTTTGCATACTTATTTTTTGTGGTGAGATTCCTTAAAATCCACTCTCTTCACAATTTTTTAAATCTACAAATTGTTATTAACTATAGTTACTATGCTGTACAATAGATCTCTTGAACTTACTCTTACTTAACTGAAATCTTGTGCCCTTTGACCAGCATCTCCCAACCCGCCAATTCTCCCCAACCCGCCAATTCTCTCTGCTCCTCAGCCCCTGGTAGCCACTATTCTACTCTCTATCTATATGACCTCAGCTTTTTTAGATTACACACACACACACACACACACACACACACACACATACACACACACACATACACACACGTATATATATATAAATGAGATCATGTGGCATTTGTCTTTCTGTACTTGGCTTACGTCAATTTACATAGTATCTTCCAGGTTCATATTCAACGCTGTTACAAATGTCAGGATTTCTCCCCCTTTTTTTTACTTTTTTGAGACAGGGTCTGGCTTTGTCACCCAGGCTAGAGTACAGTAGCACAATCTTGGCTCACTGAAATCTCGACTTCCCAGGCTCAAATGATCTTCCTACCTCAGCCTCCCAAGTAGCTGGGACTACAGGTGCACACCAGTGGGTCTGGTTAATTTTTTGTATATATTTTTTTGTAGAGTTGAGGTTTTGCCATGTTTCCCAGCTGGTCTTGAACTCCTGGCTCAAGCAATCCACCCGCCATAGCCTCCGAAAGTGTTGGCATTATAAGCATGAGTGACTGTGCCTGGCCATTTCCTTCTTTTTAAAGGTTAAATAGTATTCTGTTGCGTACGTATACAATGTGTATACACACACACGTTTTCTTTGTCCATTCATCCACTGATGGATGCTTAGGTTAATTCCATATCTTGATTATCATTTGTGTGTTATGGATTGAATTTTCTCTCACCAGAAGATCTGTTGAAATCCTAAGTTCTGGTACCTTTGAATGTGGCCCTATTTGAAAATGGAATCTTTATAGATTTAATTAAAATGTAAGTTACAATGAACCCATTGGAGTAGGGATGGGTCCTTAACCCATTATGACAGGTGTCTTTATAAGAAGAGGAAAAGAGACACAGACACGGAAGAAAGATGGTCAAGTGTCACCAGAGGCAAAATTGGAGTGATACAGCCAAAAGCCAAGGAAGGCTAAGGGTTGCCAGCAGCCAGCAAAAACCGGAAGAGGCCAGCGAGGACCCCCCCACTGGAGCCTTCAGAGAGAACTTGGCTTTGTTGACATCTAAATTTTGGACATCTGGCCTCCCGAACTGTGAGAGAATCCACTTTGGTTGTTTTTAAGCCACTCAGTTCGTGGCACTTTGTTATACCCATCCTAAGAAATGAACACTGTCTAACTCTTTTGTTCTTTTTTT
>NW_016107432.1:9180998-9182219 GCF_001604975.1 Cebus imitator
TTTAGTAGAGACGGGGTTTCACCATGTTGACCAGGATGGTCTCGATCTCTTGACCTCGTGATCCACCCACCTCAGCCTCCCAAAGTGCTGGGATTACAGGCGTGAGCCACCGCACCCGGCCCTAACTCTTTTATTCTTAAAAATACTGGGATTACATAGCCACCACCAAAGGTGACTGGGGGCAAAATGTTCTAACTGCCCCTTGGGACCTTCTATTATCCCCAGTAACTGAGTGTGCCAATGGGCCTCTGACCTTGTAAAATCCCATCATCTGCATGGTTCAGAACCAGCACTGGGAGGCAGCTGACTGGTCAGGACATTTCCAGCTTTTACACTGATTGAGCCATGACACACAGTTCTCAGGGCACAATGTGGGCCGCCGTAAGATGAGCTAAACGTGGTGAAAACAGCAGGCCTGAGCACCAGCAGAGCATCATTTCTGACCCCTTGTATCTGCCCAACACGGAGCAGGGGTCAGTCATAAGAAATTGGCAGATGCGTATGGCTCAGACTTTTGAAAAAAAAAAATCTCATTGGTAGAAGGCAGAACACACTGTGGGTAAATCTCTCAGTTAATTTAATTTTATTTATTTACTGAGATGAAGTCTTGCTCTGTCATCCATGCTGGAGTGCAGTGGCACAATCTTGGCTCACTGCAACCTCCACCTCCCGGGTTCAAGTGATTCTCCTGCCTCAGTCTCCTGAGTAGCTGGGATTACAGGTGGACACCACCATGCCCAGCTAATTTTTGTATTTTTAGCAGAGATGGGGTTTCACCATGTTGGCCAGGCTAGTCTCGAACTCCTGACCTCAAGTGATCTGCCTCAACGTCCCAAAGTGCTGGGATTACAGGCTCTCAGTTAGTTTTAACATTGTCTTGAGATTACAATAAAAGGGGCTGATTTTAGCCCCCACAAACTTTCATTTCATTGCTTCTTTAAAAAAATGCATGCTGGGCATGGTGGCTCACAGCTGTAATCCCAATACTTTGGGAAGCTGAGGTGGGAGGATCACCCGGTCAGGAGTTTGAGACCAGTCTAGCCAACATGGTGAAACCTCATCTCTACTGAAAATACAAAAACTGGCTGGGTGTGGTGGTGGGCACCTGTAATCCCAGCTATTCAGGAGGCTGAGGCAGGAGAATCGCCTGAACCAGGGAGGTGGAGGTTGCAGTGAGCCGAGATTGTGCCACTGCACTCCAGCATGACTGACAGAGTGAGA
>NW_016107432.1:9182254-9211974 GCF_001604975.1 Cebus imitator
AAAAAAGAAATGCAGGTAGCTCAGAGACAGGCTTTCCACATGACTTTCAGACAGTGATGGAGTGTTACTTACCTTTGTACTGAACGGGACAAGGTACTGCGAGCTGCTGTAACACTTCGGACTTGCGGCTTAGCACAATGGAAGCTTATTTCTCATGCATGTATGGTCCAGCTTCAGGAAGGGAAGCTGCCTCACCAGTCACTGGGGAGACAGGCGGACAGGCTCTGCCATCTTCAGCTCAGGCTTCCAGGTTGCTCTGGGTGTTGGTGTCAGCATCTATTGGTAGGAAGGGGAGGGGAGAAGGTGGAGGGTCCCTAGTAGGTTTTCTGGATCCTCTCTCTGGACTGCCTTCCCCGACCCCTGCTCCCTTCTGCCTGGCCAACCACTCCTAAGACTAAAGAACGTGCAGGATGCCGGATGCAGTGGCTGGTGCCTTGTAGTCCCCGTGCTTTGGGAGGCTGAGGTGGGAGGATCGCTTGAGCCCAGGGGTTTGGGATCAACCTGAGGAACATAGCGAGACCCCTGTCTCTACAAAAAATTATTAAAAAAACCAAACCAAACCAAACAAAAAACAAGCCAGGCATTTGAGTACAAGACTGCAGTCCCAGCTATTTGGGATGCAAAGATGAGAGGAGCACTTAAGCCCCAGAGTTTGAGTTATAATCATACCACTTCATTCCAGCCTGGGCAACATAGGGAGACCCCGTCTCTATTAGAAAGAAAGAAAAATAGGAAGGAAGAAAGGAAGGAAGGAAGGAAGGAGAAAGAAAAAGAAAGAAAAGAAAGAGAAAGTAAGAAAGAAAGCGAGAGAAAGAAAAGAGAAAGAAAAGAAGTGTGCAGATGTTGCCTCCTCCCGAACCCTTCAGCCTTCCTGCAGACCTGGGCTCCTCCCGGGCCCCTTCTTGCAGCCCAGCTCAAGGATGCTGTGCTGCTTACTCTGCCCTCACCCCCAAGCTCCTCGAAGTTGAGAGCTAAGTCTCACAGGTCATGCTTCCCAGCTTCCCAGTGACGGCTCCTTAGCTGTTTATTGCTGACATCGGCTCCACCTGAGCAGAGCCTTTCATAGCTAAAACCCCAGAGCCTAGAACAGAGACCAGCAAATAATTCATGTCAACGCATCAATATGTGTTGATCAAATGGATGAATGAATGACTTGGAACAATGTTGGAGGCAAGGGAAGGTCCCCAGGTTGACTCCCTGCCGGCCCAGGGCTCCCCGCCCCTCCTTTACTAGTCAGGACCCGCGATTGCAATTTGCTGAGCCCAGCGCAAAACAAAAATGTGGGCCCCCTTGTTCAAAGAAAGAATTTCAAAACAGCAAGAGTAGAGCCTTAAACCAAGAGGGAGAGAGTGTCTTCCTGGGCCAGCCCCGGGCTGCTGCGCGGGGGTGGGGTGGGGGCTCGCCCCAGGCTCGCTCCCAATCCCCAGAATCCCGGTCCTGCGGCTGGGATTCTGCGCCTCCAGTCCGCCACGCCAGACCGTAGGACGCTCTTCTGCAGAAACTTTCTAGACTTCCACTTAGCGGCACCCGAGCGGGGCGCTCGGGCGGACGCAGTCCCCTTCCGGGAGCGGGCGGGAGTAAGGCAGACCCCAGGGGCTTTGGAAGGGACTGGTGGAGACGCTTGGGTGCCGGTGGCTCCAGGCAGACCCCGCGGCGTCCCCCACTCCAGCCCCGCACGGGGCAGAACTGCTGCCGCTCCTTTGGAAGAGGGCGCGAGATGGTCTCTCGTCTTGGAAAGTGGCTTAGGTCTTCTTCCGCGTCTGGGCGTCTCGCAGCGGACACACAGGCACACCAGACAGACAAACAGAAAAACCCACAAAAGGCGGCCCCTCCCCCGATTCAGAGAGCCAGTGACGGGCGCTCCTCCACCCCTAACCAGATACGCCAGAACACAGACACAGAGTGACCCGCGCAGAGAGGACAACACAGACGTACGCAGGGACGAGGACAGACCGACGGACGCTTGGACACGGACCCAGGCAGGATCACCTGGGCCTCTGGGTTCCCCAACGGAGACCCACGGGGACTGCCCAGAGCAGCGCACGCCCCGGCAGAGCCCGGGGCGCCCCACTTGGCAGCAGCCACGCCCCCCGCGCACACCCCCTTGGTCTGGCTCCGGGAGACCCCTTCTCTTCTCCCTACCCCCGCAACCCTGGGAGGCACCTGTTGTCACCCAGCGTTTCCAGGGCGCCGGGACAGGGGCTGGGTCGGCGGGCGTCGGCGCAGGGGTGAGGGCTGCAGACCGCGGCGGGCGGGGGCCGGGGGCGCAGGCGGAGGTGCAAGAGAAAGCGCGAGGGTCTGGGCAGGGCTGGCCTGTGTCCCAGGGATCAGGAGTGGGGAGCTGTCCGCGTGGGTCCCGGAGTAGGCAGGGGGCTGCCCCGGGCGTCGCCCAGTGAGGGGCAGTGGGCAAGGGAGCGCGTAGAATCCCGGGTCAGCGGGGTGGGGCGCCGGGCAGGTGGACAGGGTGGTACCTTGACCGAGGGTGAAGGGGCAGAAGAGGGGTGGGCGGGCCTCGGGAGGTGTCAGGAGAGAGGGCAGGTTGGCAGGGGCTTGGGGTGGGAATCGGAGGGGCGTTGAAAAAGGAAAGGGGGTGCTGGTTGGCAGAGGCGTCCGGGCAAGGACAGGAGCCGGGAGCGCAGGCGGGGCCCGGCTGCGACCACCCCCGGGACCAGACTTGGCGCGGGTGTCTCGAAGATGCTCGAGGGCCTGGGGTCCCCCGCCTCGCCCCGGGCAGCTGCAAGCGCCTCGGTCGAGGGGTCGTCGGGGCCCGCGGCCTGCCCGCCGCCCTCGCCCTCGTCCCCGAGGTCCCTGGAGTCCCCAGCCCCCCGGCGGGGCGGTGTGCGCGCCAGCGTCCCGCAGAAGTTGGCGGAGGCGCTGAGCAGCCAGTACGGGCTGAACGTGTTTGTGGCGGGGCTGCTGCTGCTGCTGGCCTGGGCCGTGCACGCCGCGGGTGTGGGCAAGAGCGACCTGCTGTGCCTCCTGACGGCGCTCATGCTGCTGCAGCTGCTGTGGATGCTGTGGTACGTGGGCCGCAGCTCCGCGCACCGCCGCCTCTTCCGCCTCAAGGACACGCACGCGGGCGCCGGCTGGCTGCGCGGTGAGTCCGGGCGCCGGGCGATCGGGTCTCGGCCTCTTCGCTCGCTGGCCGCATCCTAAGGCGGCTGTGCGCCCTTCCCACTCTGCCGCCTTCCCTTCAGCCTTTTCTGCCTTGGTCTCTGTGCATCTTTCCTGGCTCTCTCCCTGCCCTTCCTTCTCTCCTCTTTTGAAGCCTGGGTAGCCACAGGAGCTTCCTCTCGGCCTCCAGACGTTTCCATCATTACAGCTACAGTTACACAAACCTCTCCAGTCTCCCTTGGCTTACAGCCGTGCAGTGGCCCTACTGACCCCGTAATGGAGGCCACGCTCTCTCTCCTGGCACTCAGGGCCTTCTAGCACGTGGCCTCCGAGGGCCCGTTTTCTTTGATCCCCTCCTTCGTTCTCATCCTGTGCTGCGGTCGTTCTCAAGGACTTTCCACTCCCGTCGCAAGATTTCCTGCTTCCTTGCCTCTGCACACTCGGTACGTTCTGTTCCCTCCTCCAGGAATATCTTTTCCACTCTCCCACCTGCCCCTCTGCTTTCCAAGACGGGGCTCAGGCCTCACCCCATTCTTCCCTTGAGGCTTCTCGGACCCCGTCTCCTCCTGGCTTTGCAGGTCTTTCCACACGCTCCCTGCCCACACTGGGCCCTATCGTCCTTGTCAACACGTCTGTACCCTCCACCCCACTGGGGAGCTCTGTGATTCGTGTCTCTCGGCCCTAGAACCACTTCAGGGCCTGGCACGGAGTAGGTGCGGAGAAAATGAGGGGGAATTAATGAGTGCGTGGCTGCAGGGTGGAGCAGGGAGGGCTAGAAGCTCCTGCTGGTGCTCACAGGCGTTGGCTGAAATTGTCAAGATAGGAACTCTCCCTTCCTGAAGGGGCTGCCACTCTTTTTTTATGTTTGTTTTTGTTTTTGAGACAGGGTGTTGCTCTGTCTCCCAGGCTGGAGTGCGGTGGTGCAAAGCTCACTACAGCCTCTACCTCCTGGGCTCAAGCAATCCTCCCACTTCAGCCTCCTGAATAGCTGGAACTACAGGCACACACGACCTTGCCCGCTAAGTTTTGTTATACTTTGTAGAGACAGGGTCTTTCTGTGCTGCCTCCTGGTCTTAAACTCCCGGCCTCAGGGGATCCTCTTGCCTTAGCCTCCCAAAGTGCTGGGATTACAGGCTTGAGCCACTGTGCCTGGCTGGGGCTGTCCGACTTGAATGAGAGACGGAGGTGGTGCAGGTGAAAGGGAGGAGGCAGTGCCAGCATGCTTTTGAAGAAAGCCTGTGTCTGAGTAACCTTCCCGCGAGAGGCCGACTGCATTTCACACCATGTGGTCCAGACACATCACACGTGGCCACCTGTGTTCTCATGTTAGACCTGCATTAAAACTCCGTTAGAGTGGGGCTTCTGTGTTCCTTGCATGCATGAGCTTGGGCGAGTTATTTGATTGATTGCCTCCCTTACCCTGAACCCTGGTTTCAGCATCTGTAGAGTGGGAATCCTGCACTGGATAGGATCCAGTGATTGACGAGGAGGGTGCCCAGCACACACTAGGCCTCCTTCCCACATTTCCTTCAAAGGTCCTGCCCAGATGCCACCTTCTTTCCAAATGCCTGGCAGCGATTGCTCCTCCCTTCCATGGGCCACCGTGGCCCTCCCTCTGTAAAGCACTTTTGGTCCTTGTCCATTTCTGCCTTGTATTATGCCTATTTGGATATGAATGGTATCATCCAGATGAGACTTTAGGCTTCTTAGGCTCAGGATCCAGTTCCTCTTGCTTTTGGGAAAATTTGACACCATTGCAGGTTGGCTGAAATTCCTGTTCTGAAAATGGTTGTTTTAGGGACGTTCATGGTTTGTGACTCTCTGTGAATGACAGTGAATCTGGCACTGTTTAAAACAAGGCACGGAGAGTTATTTTAGGATATTGACTTACAATATTAGGCTAAAGAAGATTGTACACACGAGCCTGTGTGCCTTCCTGAAGTCAGACCCCTTTTTTGTCCTTCACTTCTTTTTTCCTCCATCCTTCTTCCTCCCTTCTTCCTTCCCTCCTTTTCCTTTCCTTTCCTCCCCCCTCCTTCTCTATTCCCTCCCCTCCCTCCTCTCTTCCTCTTCCCTTTCCTTCTTTTTTCCTCATTGTCTTTCTTCCCCTCCTTCATCCTCCCTTCCTCTATCCTTCTCTCCACCAGCCCTCCTCCCTCTCTCTCTCCTTTTTCTCTTCTTTCCTCCTCTCTTCCTCCCCGCCACTTTTTTTTTTTTTTTTTGAGATGGAATCTCACTCTGTTGCCCAGGCTGGAGTGCAGTGGTTTGATCATGGCTCACTGCAACCTCCACTTCCTGGGTTCAAGTGATTCCCCTGCCTCAGCATCCTAGCTGGGACTACAAGTGCACACATCACCACACTCGGCTAATTTTTGTATTTTTAGTAGAGTTGGTGTTTCACCATGTTGACCAGGTTGGTCTCAAACGCCTGAGCTCAGGTAATCCGCCTTAGTCTCCCAAAGTGCTGTGATTACAGGCGTGAGCTTATTACAGGATAAGCACACACTGTGCCCAGCCTGGTGCATTTAGTATGCTCTTCTTCTTCCTTTTTTTTTTCTAGTCAGTCCGTGCTTATCCAAGGAATGCCCTTCTTTATATTGAAGTGCAGTTGACTTTTCAAAACCGTCGTCCTCTTCCCTGGAGCTTCTGTCATCATTCACTTATTCATCCGCCATCCATCCATCCATCCATCCACCCACCATCCATCCATCCATCCATCCACCATCCATCCATCCACCCACCATCCATCCATCCATCCATCCATCATCCATCCATCCATCCGTGTTTTTTTGTTCTTCCTCTCTCTCTGCCTCTTTCTAGGTTGACTGTGAGCCTGAGTCTATGGGTGAATGGTTGCACCATTTCCTAAGATTGGGAAGCCAGAGGGAAGAGCAGGGTGGGGACACAAAACCAATGACATGTTACATTTCTCTTGTGGACATGCTACATTTGAGGTGTCTTTTGGACAGTAGGCAGAGAGGGAATAAACAGGCACAGCAGAGAGAGCACATGATAGGTGTTCAGAAAATGGTGGCTGTTTAGACATTCCGTGAGTTGCCCCATAATAGTGTAATTCAAGTGAGGTGTGGATGTCATGGAAATGGTGTTGGCCCTGGAAGGCTTGGCTTGAGGTATCAGCTTTATCACCTTCACCTTTCTGAGTCCCGGTTTCCTCATCGGTAAGTTAAGAATCCCAGCCACCTCTCTGGGAGGAGCTGGGGGATGTTGCAAGAAGCAGTTTGCAAAGCCCTGGACATTCCTGTGGGTTCATTAAAGAAACAAGAGGCAAATTTTGAATGTCAGGAGGCCCCGATGCCACAGGGAAACACCTTCAGCCCCAACAAGGACTGGGGTTTCCTCTGGAATTCTAGCTGGAAAGACAGGTTTGACCCAGGAACTCAGTCTGCCCTGGTGCTGGTGACAATCTTAGATCAATAGGCAGAGGGCAAGTCCCTCAGGAAAGGGAGGAGTGATCCCCAAGGCCCATTCTGGGCCACCATGAGGGTCTTGCTTAATTGCATGCATTTTCTTATACATTTGTTTTCTTGGATGAGATTTCTGGTCCAATGGAAAATATAGACATAGTGTCATGATTTCAACACAAATAAGAGAATGTGGCTGCCAAAAAGTCATATGCAGGCTTGACTTTCATTGGAAAGGAAGTCATACTGTATGTGGAGGGTCTCATCCTCTGTGAGCATTTCATAGGGCCCTGGAAAGAGTGGCAGGAGGAGGAGCAAAAGGAAGGTCAGTCCAGAAGAGAGAAGGATGCGGAGGTCACAGGGTAGAAAGTGCTGCTGCCTTGCACCTCTCAGCTCCAGGTCATTTTCTGTCTTTCAGCAAATAAGAGTCATTTCCTCTGAGAAACCTCTCCCAATAGTTTCAGACCACAGGCAGCTCCCAGGATGTATGGTCTCATAATACTCTGTTCATTTTCTTTCTAGCACTATCAAGCAGGAGATTGTATTATTCAGTGACTGTTGTGCTAGCCAGACTGAGCTCCTAAAGATAGAGACCCTGTCTGAATGTGCTTACTATTGTATCCCAAGCTCCCAGCACAGTGCCTGACATGTTAGCAAATACTAGTTGGTATCTGCCGAATAATTGAATGGATGAATGAGTGGATGGATGGATAACTAGATGGGTGGATGAGTAAGTGAATGATGATAGAAGCTCCAGGGAAGAGGATGATGGTTCTGGGAAGTCAACTGTACTTCAATATAAAGAAGCGCATTCTAAATTAAGTAACAGGCTGGGCATGGTGGCTCACATCTGTAATCCCAGCACTTTGGGAGGCCGAGGTGGTCGGATCACTTGAGGTCAGGAGTTTGAGACCAGCCTGGCCAACATGGTGAAACCCCATTTCTACTAAAAATACAGAAATTAGCCGGATGTGGTGGCAGGTGCTTGTAATCCCAGCTACTTGGGAGGCTGAGGCAGGAGAATTGCTGGAACCCAGGAGGCAGAGGTTGCTAGTGAGCCAAGATCATGCTACTGCATTCCAGCCTGGGCAACAGAGTGAGACTCCATTTCAATAAAATAAAATAAAATAAAACAAAATAAAATGAATAAATAGGTTAAATATCAGCTGGTGATGGAAGGGTGCGCTTAGAGAGACATTGAGCCTCCCAGCCCTGGGCTTGTCCAGGTAGAGGTCAGATGGCTGCCGGTCAGGATGCATTGGAAGCATTCTTGCATGAGATAGAAAGTAGACTAACTCTGTGGGACCTTCCACCTCTAAGAGAGGGGTTTAAGATTCTAGAATCCTAGGAGGGATTTGGATACCTAAAGAAGAGGAGGGGGGCCCCTCTGCCATCACTAGATGGGTACCCTAGGTAGTCTTTAGATTATTCTCAAGTATTGTGGTTGGTAAACTTTCTAACTGGTTCTAATGCATCAAGTTTTTCTTGGTGATTGAGGGATAATAATAACATCCCACTTACATAACTTTCTAGGTAAGGGGCACTGTTCTAGGTGACTTCCATGTAATGACTCATTTAATCTCCTCAGCACCCCTACAAGAGAGCCATTATTCCTACTGTTACATTTTACAGATGGGGAAACTGAGACATAGGTAAGTTAAGTAATTGCCCAAGGTCATCAACTAATAAGTGGTAGGAAATGGGCACCTGGCCTCTGCCACTTGATGTTCTACTGTCTTTAGAGCATGACTTTTGTCAACGTTCCATGGACATCCAACATTGTATGCTCTGTTTTGAGGTGTGCAAGATTTTATATACATAGAAAAGCAAGTTCATTGCTTGTGTGATTCAATTCGTCTATGTCTTTACTTATATTTTGTCTTCTTAATCTGTCTAGCTCTGAAATTTTCAATTCTGTTTTTTATTACCAGCAGGGAGGTTAAATATATAAAGCAGGGAGGCTGAGAAAGGAGAATCGCTTGAATCCGGAAGGCTGAGGTCTCAGTGAACAGAGATTGCTCCATTGCACTCCAGCCTGGGCGACAAGAGTGAAACTTTGTCTCAAAAAAATTTGCGTATATTTTATATTTATGTATATATGTATACTTATACATATATATATAAAGCAAAAGCTGTTTTATTTGGGAACACATGTGACTGTTGTATCTTTCTCATACAGTCTGTCTTTTATCATGTGTCGTGATAAAGGAGGAAGAACTCTTTATCCTACTTATTACATTAACTTTAAATCCCGTATGGTCTGATATTAATATTGCCACTCCGACTTTCTTTTTGTTTGCATTGCCTGGTTCCTCTTTATCCACTCCTTTATTTTAAACCTTTATTATTTTGTTAAAAGTCTGATTTGTGTAAAGATCATGTAGCTAGGTTTCGTGTTTAATTCAATCTCCCTATTCTTGCTTACTACTTAGTGGGAGGGTTTAGATCTTTCTAACTTATAGTAATGACTTACATAGTTGACGTTTTTGTTTCCATTTTTCTTCAGGATGTTTATGATATATTTTACATTCTAATTCCTTCCTTTTTCTTTTTCAAATGTTTGCCTCTTTTGAGCATTTGAAAACTTTATTGTGATTTTTTTATTCCATTAATGGCCATTATTTCTTCCCTCAGCCTCATAATCAGATGCATATTACTTCATTCTTTATTTTTTTGAGATGGAGTTTCCCTCTGTCACCCAGGCTGGAGTGCAGTGGCGCAATCTCGGCTCACTGCAACCTCCACCTCCCGAGTTCAAGCGATTCCCCTGCCTCAGCCTCCCAAGTAGCTGGGATTACAGGTGTCTGACACCACACCTGGCTACTTTTTGTATTTTTAGTAGAGACAGGTTTCACTGTGTTGGCCAGGCTGGTCTTGAACTTCTGACCTCGGGTGGTCTGCCTGCCTCGGCCTCCCGAATGCTGGGATTATCGGTTTGAGCCACTGTGCCTGGCCGAACTTAAAGGTTTTGTAGAGATGGTTTAATATTTAATAAAATTTTGCCTCAATATATCTATTCCGTATGAGAAGTCTTTACAGGGCATGTAAATCACACATCTCAGGCAGTTTATCCATTTGGATTTAAGTTCTTTTCTTTTTTTTTCTCCTATTAATCTAATGATCTGTCTCCTTGACTATCTGTCTCTCCACCCATTATACCTCCACCTCCACCAGTCTTCCACAAAGTTGATTGGTCACTCTAACTTGCTCTCCTCTTCATCTTCCCCTCTTCTGGGGACTCTTCCAGTTTACAAGTTGTTTGTTTAAAGTCCTTTGTCAGACGAGTTATGTGGATGACAGTTTTCTCTCACCCTCTGTTCTCTGTTCAACAGTCACCTCCTTTCCTAAGGGTGCCTTCACCCTGTCTCCTTCCCTGCTTTTCTTTTCTTCATTCATTTAGCACTTCCTCACATTTTTTTTTTGAGGCAAAGTCTTGCTCTGACTTTTTTTTTTTTTTTTTTTTTTTTTTTTTGAGGCAAAGTCTTGCTCTGTCACCCAGGCTGAAGTGCAATGGAGTGATGTCCGCTCACTGCAACCTCCACCTCCCAGGTTCAAGTGATTCTCCTGCCTCAGCCTCCCAAGTAGCTGGAACTACAGGCATGTGCCACCACACCAACTAATTTTTGTATTTTCAGTAGAAACAGGGTTTCCCCGTGTTGCTCAGGTTGGTCTCAAACTCCCGACCTCAGGTGATCCACCCACCTTGGCCTCCCAAAGTGCTGGGTTTACAGGTGTGAGCCACCTCGCCTGGCCACAATTTGTGTTTTAACAAGCCCTCTAGGCGATTCTGATGCTGTAGACCATCCTCATTTTCTGTGTGGGAATCCTGAGGCTGGGGGCAGGAAGTGACTTGCAGGGACTCATGTATTCTGCAAGTTTCCAGGTCTCTACAGTTGCAGGTCTGTGCTCTTGCCACTCAGCCAGGCTGCCTCGCCTCATCTTACTATGTTTTTTTGTAGTTAAAACCAACCACATATCAGTCAAAACATTTCAAAGCACTGCGATTGAGTCTCCACTCTTACAAAGTTTCTAATTTCATTGGGGTGTTTCCAGGATTAAAAAACAATGTGAGTTAGAATTGTTTCTATAAGGCTTTGAGCAGTGGAAAAGTGCCAGGAGATTGCATTGCTTTTCAGGGGAGGCTTCTCAGGCTGGGGCTGTAACGTTATAGCCCAGCGTTAGGGCTCATGCCCCCCCTCCGCTCAGTGCCTTAATGCACAACACACATGATCCTGTTTCCTCCTGTTGGTGGGAGAAATGTGTAAATGGAGGTCAACGCTGGCCCGGGAGAGAGATGAGGAACTCTGACATTGATCAAGCGCCCATGAGCACTGCCTTTTTCTCACTAATGACTTCATTTGTCACCAAGTGTCCTAGGAGGGATTTGGGCGCCTAACAAAGAGGAGGGGGGCCCTCTGCCATCACTACATGCATTTCATGTATTCCTTTCTAGTCTTTTTAATATGCATTTTTTATTAGTTTGTTTTTATATTTTGGGCAAAACAATGCTCACTATATTATCAAAGATTGCTTCCTTTCTTCAGCACACCTAGCACAGGCCCTTCCTCAGCTACTGCTATAGAGCCTCTACCCATCTTTTTTTTTTTTTTTTTAAATAAACTTTTGGTTGGGCTCAGTGGCTCATCCTTGTAATCCCAGCACTTTGGGAGGCTGAGGCAGGTGGACCACTTGAAATCAGGAGTTCAGGACCAGCCTGGCCAAAGGAGCAAAAACCCATCTCTACTAAAAATACAAAAAATTAGCTGGGCATGGTGGTGCACACCTGTAATCCCAGGTACTTGGGAGGTTGAGGCACAAGAATCACTTGAACCTGGGAGGCGGAGGTTTCAGTGAGCCAGGATGGTCCACTGCACTTTAGCCTGGGCGACAGAGTGAGACCCTGTCTCAAACAAATAAATAAACTTTTTATTTTAGAAAAGCTTTAGATTTATGGAAAAGTTGCACAGATAGTTCAGAGAATTCCTATATACCTGTATGACTTGCACACTGCACACTTATTCTTTAGAGAGCAGGATTTTAGGATTAGAGAATTGAGATTTTTGAGCAGAACAGTGACATTCTTAG
Organism: Cebus imitator; assembly: GCF_001604975.1. Taxonomy (NCBI): domain Eukaryota; kingdom Metazoa; phylum Chordata; class Mammalia; order Primates; family Cebidae; genus Cebus; species Cebus imitator. The sequence goes on from NW_016107432.1 coordinate 9,193,876, forward strand.
ATTGCTCCTTTTTGAAAAAGCTTCTAGAAGCCTATTGTTGATTGGACCAGTCTTTGTTGATTGTATATCATTTGTCAGACTCTGGGATATGGGGTGGGTACAGTGATGAACAGGACACAGCACCTGACTTCTAGATTTACCTTCACAGCCCAACAGTAGAATTGATTTATTCATTTAGAAGTAATTTTTATTTTATTTTTTGGTAGAGATGGGGTTACTTAGGCTCATCTCAAGCTCTTGGCCTCAAGTGAACCTCCTGCCTTGGACTCTCAAAGTGCTGGGATTACAGGCATGAGCCACCATGCCTGGCCTTGAATTTACTTTATTAATGTATTTTTAATTTTTAATCATAAAACATGCATTTATATATATAAAATCTACCAACTTACCAGTTTTTAAGTGTACAGCTCAGTAGTGTTAAGTGCATATACACTGTTGTGCAATCAATCTCCAGAACTTTTTCATCTTCTAAAACTGAAACTCTGTCCCCATTAAACACCGACTCCTCATTCTTCCCTCCCTCTAGCACCTGGCAACCACCATTCTACTTCTGTCTCTATGAATTGGCTTACATTCGATACCTCATATAATGAAATCCTACAGTATTGTCCTTTGTGATTGAGTTTATTTTGCTTAGCATAATGTCCCCATGGCTCCTCCATACTGTATCATGTGTCAGAATTTCCTTCCTTTTTAAGCTGAACAATATTTTGTTGTATGTCTATACCTCGCTGTGTTTATCCAGCCTTCTGTTGATGGATGCTGGGTTGCCTCCACATTTTGAATACTGAAAATAATGCTGCTATGAACAGGAGAATACAGATATCCCCTCAGGTCTCTGCTTCTAATTCTTACGGGCATATACTCAGAAGTGAAAATACCGGATCATGCCATAATAGTATTTTGAATTTTTTAAAGGCCCTCCATACTGTTTTCAATTGTAGCTGCACCATTATACATTCCCACCAACAGAGCAGTATTTCGCTATATCCTCACCAATGCTTGTTATTTTCTATTCTTTTTCTTTTTATAGTAGCCATCCTAATAGGTGTGAGGTGGTATTTTTTAGTTTCGATTTGCATCTCTTTAATAATTAGTGATGGTGAACATCTTTTCATGTACTTGCTGGCCATTTTAATGTCTTCTTTGGAGATATGTTTATTAAAGTCCTTTGCCAATTTTTAAATTGGCTTTTGTTGATTGATTGATTGATTGACTGATTTTTGGAGATGAAGTTTTGCTCTTGTTGCCCAGGCTGGAGTGCAATGGCATGATCTCGGCTCACTGCAACTTCCGCCTCCCAGGTTCAAGTGATTCTCCTGAGTAGCTGGGATAACAGACATGTGCCACCATGCCTGGCTAATTTTTGTATTGTTAGTAGAGGCAGGTTTCACCTGCCAGGCTGGTCTTGAACTCCTGATCTCAAGTGATCCACCTGTCTCAGCCTCCCAAAGTGCTGGGATTTCAGGTGTGAGCCACCGCACCTGGCTCGTTATTGTTGATATATAAGAATCCGCTTTACATTCTCTCATAGCAGCATTATTTTCAGTATCCAAAAGGTGGTGGCAACCCAGCATCCATCAACGGATGGATAAACACAGTGAGGTATAGACATACAACGAAATATTATTCAGTTTAAAAAGGAACGAAATTCTGGGCCAGGCGCGGTGGCTCAAGCCTGTAATCCCAGCACTTTGGGAGGCCGAGGCGGGTGGATCACGAGGTCAAGAGATCGAGACCATCCTGGTCAACACGGTGAAACCCCGTCTCTACTAAAAAAAATACAAAAAATTATCTGGGCATGGTGATGCGTGCCTGTAATCCCAGCTACTCAGGAGGCTGAGGCAGGAGAATTGCCTGAACCCAGGAGGCGGAGGTTGCGGTGAGCCAAGATCGCGCCATTGCACTCCAGCCTGGGTAACGTGAGTCAAACTCCATCTCAAACAAAACAAAACAAAATAAAAAGGAACGAAATTCTGAAACATTATACAGTATGGATGAGCCGTGAGGACATTATGCTAAGTAAAAGAAACTCCATCACAAAAAGACAATATTGTAGGATTTCATTATATGAGGTATCAAATGTAAGCAAACCTGTGTGTTGTGGATATTAATGAATTATTAGATATATAATTTGCCAACGTTTTCTCCAGTTCTGTGGGCTATCTTTCCATTTCATTGGTAGTGTACTGTGATGGGCAAAATTTTTTCATTTTCATGTAGTTCAGTTTATTTATTTTAATTTTCGTTGCTTGCATTTTTGATGTCACAGCCAAGAAATTATTGCCAAAGCCAATGTCATAAAGCTTTCCCCCATGTTTTCTTTTACAAGGTTTATACTTTTAGCTTTTATATTTAGATCTTTGATCTGTTTTGAGTTCATTTTTGTATATGGTGTAAGGGGAGGGTCCAACTTCATTCATTTGAATGTGGATATCCAGTTTTCCCAGCACATTTGTTCTTAAGACTGCTCTTTTCCCATTGAATGGTCTCAGCACCCTTATGGAAAATCATTTGACCATGTACATAAGGGTTTAATACATAATATAATTTATTTTGAAATGACATCCAGGCATAGTAATGCAATGTGTGTGTTTCTGCTCCTCCCTTCATCCCACATTCAGGTAGTATCACATTGTTTGCAGTCATTACCATCATCCTGGGATGCCTTAAAATTGGATACTTCATTGGATTTTCAGAATGTTTACCCGCCACTGAAGGAGTTTTCCCTGTCACCCATGCAGTGCATACTTTGTTGCAGGTAAACCACTGATGCTTATTTATTTGTCTCGTACCTGTGAAGTATATCCCAGGGTGTGTCAAGACTTGTAACATCAAGGCGTGTGGCACTGGAGCCAGCGTGAGCAGCTGCAGACTGCTCAGCGAGTCCCAGGGTGACCTGGAGATTATCTCTGAGGCTTAGTCCTTCAGCTGCCTCCACTGCAAAATGAAACTGTGTCCCCTTGACCATTTTTGCAGGGATCCTATGAGGCAGAACTTCTGATGATGAGGAGTCAGGATATTCTGCCAAGCCAGAGTCTATCCTAAAGGCTTGAGAGAATTTTATTTTCTGGGCATATGACAACTTTATTGAGAGCATTCACGTGCCATATAATTCACCCACCCAACATGTGCATTTCAATGGTTTAGTCTCTTCATAGAGTTACACAACCATTGCCAAAATCAATTTTACTTTTAAAAAGTTTTAATATTTTTCCTACGTGGAAACGATGTGCCATTGCAGTGCGTCCTCTGGCTCATGGAAGCACTTTTGTTTTCTCACTTGGGGATTAAAATCTTTTAGAAATGTATGCAGATTTTTTTTTTCCCAAAGGACTGGTAAACTTGGTGTGGCTCAGAAGTAAGGATTTGAGTAATATAATTTAAATACATAGCTTAGGGTCAGAAAAATCTCATGGTTGAAAAGAATATTAGATGGGCCTTCAGTGTAGTGTTCGCCCTTGGCAGAAATCCCTGGTAATGTTATCAGAGTCAGGATCTGAACTGTTGAATTGTTAGCCTCATTTTTTTCCTTTTTTCTTGTATCTGTTTAAGGTATACAACAGGATGCTTTGATATTCCTAGCCATAGTGAGTGATTACTACAGTCAAGCATATTTATGTCTGTCACCTCACATAGGTGCCTTTCTTTTTTTTTTTTTGGGTGTGGGAAGAGCACCTATATTTCCAGTATATAATACAATATTACTGACCATAGTCCTCACATTGTGCATTACATCTCTAGAATCATTCATCTTACGTATTTGCAACTTTGTACCCTTTGACCAAATCTTCTAATTTTTTTCCTCCAACCACCATTCTACTCTTTATGTTATTTTGTTTTTATTTATTAATTTAATTTAATTTTGCAGTCAGAGTCTTGCTCTGTTGCCCAGAGTGGAGTGCAGTGGTGCAATCACAGATCACTTCAGCCTTGAATTGAGGCAAGTCATTCTCCTGCCTCAGTCTCCCTAGTAGCTAGGACTACAGGCCCATGTCACCATGCCCAGCTTCTACTTTGTTTTTATGCATTCGATTAAAAACGTTTTCCTGAATACCACAGGTAAGTGAGATCATACAGTAATTTTCTTTCTGTGTCTGCCTTATTTCACTGAGCACCGCATCTTCCGGATTTGCCCATGGCAGGCTCTGCCCTCATTTTTTTCTTAGGAAGAAGTTGGAGCTCAGAGTAGACAAGTGACTTGCTCAAAGTCACCGCGGAGACTCAGTGATTATTTTCTTCCTGACAAGTCACCCTGGAAGACCATGAGCTTGTTTTAGTGATACTGCCATTGCTGAAAATATTTTTGGATTCCCAGTTTGAGAATGTTTTTTGTGAAGTTTTCTATCTCTAGGAAACTAGTGATGCCATTTTAAAAACTTCATCTTTTATCCAAAGTGACCTTGAGTCTGTAGACTCAGTTGACTTACCAGACAGCACTGGATGACCTTAGAGTGTTTTTCTAGATCAAAGACATTCTCAAATAGTGAAGCTAACAAACAGAGCGTGCCCAGTGAGCCTGAAAACAGTTTAGCTCAGTGGTGGCATGCTGGAATCGTTGGGGAGCTTGCTGAGGGACTAATTTGGAGGGGCTGCCTTGTACCTGAAAGCTCTTATGGACTGAATTGTATCCCCTGTAAAATTCACATGCTGAAACTTAATTCTCAGTACCTGAGCATGTGACTGTATTTGGAGATAGGGTCAGTTAGAAGAAATTGAGGTTAAATAAGATCATTAGGGCTGCCCAAATTCAATATGCCTGGTGTCTTTATTTTTTATTTTTTTTGAGATGGAGTTTTGCTCTTGTTGCCCAGGTTACAGTGCAATGGCACGATCTTGGCTCACTGCAACCTCGCCTACCGGGTTAAAGCGATTCTCCTGCCTCAGTCTCCCAAGTAGTTGGGATTATAGACACCTGCCACCATACCCAGCTAATTTTTGTGTTTCTAGTAGAGGCAGGGTTTCACCACGTTGGCCAGGCCAATCTTGAACTCCTGACCTCAGGTGATCCACCCGCCTCAGCCTCCCAAAGTGTTGGGATTACAGGCATGAAGCACCATGCCTGGCCCTGGTGTCTTTATAAGGGGAGGAGAGAAGGACACAGCACACACACAGAGGGACAGCCATGACACTGGAGGAAAATGACCGTCTACAGGCCAAAGAGAATGGCCTCAGAAGGAACCAACTCTGCCAACACCTGGATCTTGGATTTCTAGCCCCAGGACCCTGAGAAGAGAAATTCCTGTTATTGAGGCTGATGGTCGGTGGTCCTTTGTTATGGCAGCCCAAGCTGATCAAAGTTAACGGGCTGCTCATTCCAGGGACGTCAAATCCCATGAAGACAGAGCCTTATAGTGATAAAGTGATAATGTGGAAATCTTATCTTTTTTTTTTTTGAGATGGAGCTTCACTCTTGTTGCCCAGGTTGGAGTGCAGTTTACTGCAGCCTCCACCTCCCAGGTTCAAGCGATTCTCCTGCCTCAGCCTCCCGAGCAGCTGGGATTACAGGCATGCACCATCATGCCCAGCTAATTTTTGTAGTTTTAGTAGAGACACGGTTTTGCCATGTTGGCCAGGCTGGTCTCGACCTTCCTACCTCAGGTGATCTGCCCACCTTGGCCTCCCAAAATGCTGGGATTACAGGCATGAGCCACTGCACCCCGCTGAATGTCGAAAGCTTTAATGAGCCAAAAGAACTGCATTTGTTCATTCATTCATTTTTCATGCAGTTCATCTTTAAGTATTGGGTGAACCTTGTTCTCAGTATGGGAAATACAAGGGTACAAAGCCATGGTCTGTGGCACACTCCACTGGGGTGTCAGGTAGGGGACAGTACCCAGAACAGTGACAACACTGGGCTCAGTGCTTTGACCAGAGTGTCCCAGAGCAATGAGGGGACACAAAGGAGCGCATTTCAGCAGCTTGGGTTGTGATTCGGTTTCTGCCAGGGAAGGTCCCAAAACTGTCTGTGAAAGAGTGAGGAGCACAGGGTAGTAGGTCAGAGGCCACTGGAGGAGGGTGTCTTTGGGACGTGCAGTCTTCCCTCACAGCGGGGTAGGGGGAGATGTGTGGGCACAGGCTGGATCCGCAGTTTGGTGCAGGGCTTATAAGATTGCACTCTGGTCAGATTGCATGACTCTGGCTCTGACTACAGCTGTGTGGCCTTAGGCAAATTACTTAACCTCTTTGGACCTCATGGGTCTTACTTGCAAAATGGGGACAATCACAGTACGTACTTCATGCACGCGTTGTAAGGATTAAAGGCACAGGTGCATGAACAGCACTTTGCACAGGGCTAGGTGTGCAGCAAATTCTTGGTCAAGGCTGACCACCACCTAAAGGCTTGGGCTTCACCTTGAGGGCAATGGGGAGCCACTGAAGGCTTTAGGGAGTGGAATGACCTGGACAGATGTGAATTTTAAAAATATCCCCCTTACTTCGTGGGTTGGAGATCCTAGCTTTCTAATTTAAGGCATTTTATTGGCCTGGCAAGTCAATGAATTAATCATTCTATACCTGTTGAACACTTACCATGTGCTTTTGCTACATCAGATGTCTGGAGAATGGGAATATATATATGCATATATATATATATATATATACATATATATATATATACATATATATATATATATACACACACACATATATATGTATATGTATATGTGAAACAAGTATGTGGTATTCTAAAAAACAGAGCATTTATTTATTTTAAAATTGTGGCAAATACTGTAAAACCTGTAGCTACCAGAATGAAATCACTTTTGTCAGACCCAGGCAAAACAAGGCTGGGAAGGCACCAAGGAGAGGGGACTCCTGCCTACATGTCTGAGATAAAAACTCTTTCCAAGGACTTCCTTAAAACCCTCGTGCATTTCCTGCTTTGATGAGGCTAGATATTACTAGACATTCTTCAGGACTGCAGTAATGCAGGTAAGATGCTCTTGGAAGAACACCTGCCCAGCCCTGGCATCTCCACCAATGAGCTGATGACAACTCTGGCTTTAAGCCTGTAGAACCAATTAATTCTGTTTCTAAGCAGCTTATGCAAATCTCTCTTTGCTAATAACAGCTCCTCCTTACCCTTCCCTCACTGAATGCACTGGTGGCTTGCCATTCCATGCATTCTGGATTATTCTGGATTGTAATTCCTATTTCTATTTCCAAGTAAATCTAACATATTTAGAGATAATTTTCTCTAGTGCCTTTTTTTTTTTAGATTGACAATACACCTAACATTTCCCATCTTAGTCATTGTAGTATATGGTTCAGTAGTGTTAAGTATATTCACATTGTTGTACAATCAATCTGCAGACCTTTTTCATCTTGCAAAACTGAAACTCTGAACTCACTAAATAACTCTCTAGTTCCCCTCCCCTGGTTTCTGGCAACCTCTATTCTACTTTCTGTCTTTTTGAGTTTGAATATTCTAGATACCTCATACAAATGGAATCATACGGTATTTGTCTTCTTGTGTCTGGCTTATTTCTCATAGCATAATGTCCTCAAGGGTCATCTATATTGCAGCGTGTGTCAGAATTTTCTTCCTTTTTAAGGTTGAGTAAAATTCCATTGTATGTCTATACCACTGTGAAAGAAAAATAAATCTTGGGATCCCCAAATCACTAAGCCAAAAAGAAAAGCCAAGCTGGGAACTGCATCAGGCAAACCTGCCTTCCATTTTATTCCTAAATAAGATAGCTACAAAGATCTTAAAAAGCTGCATACCTCTCTCACAATTTGCCCACTAGGAAATTCCTTGTGGGCTCCAAGATCTTTTCCCTAAAACAGTTGTGTTCAATTTCACCCTCACAAAGTAAATGGATAGCTTATCTTCACAGGCACAGGACAAAGGACAGAACTCAAAGCCATCCCTCTGCTCACCTGAGACAAATACATACCTGATGGCTTCCTGTGCCCTGTGTTTATTTTATCTTATGTAGAAATGCAGGTTCACTGAGCTAGATGGATGCATAGTGAAAGACTGATCTCACATGTGAAAGACTGATCAAAAACTCAAAAAAATGCAACCATTTGCCTCTTATCTACCCACACCTTTATAAAAAAATTTCTTCCTTGTTTCCCAACACTTGCTCTTTCTCTTTAAAGCATTAAGCCCTCAAAATAATCTCTAAAGAAAGGCACAGACCAGTCTTCTAGGTGCATGTCCTTAATCTTGGCAAAATAAACTTCCAAATAGATTGATACCTGTGTCAGGTACTTTTTGGTTTATAACACATTTTGATCATCCACTCATCTGTCTGTGGACACTTGGGTTGCTTCTACCTCTTGGCTATTGTGAATAATGCTGCTATGAACATGGGCGGACAAATATCTTTGTGAGAACTTGCTTTCACTTCTTTTGGACATATATATATATATATATATATATATATATATATATACTCAGAAGTGGTATTGCTGGACCATATGATAATTCTAAAAATAAAAAAAATGCCAAAAAGCATTTATTTAAAAAATAAAATGTAACATTACTGAAAGAAGTGGAAAAGATAATAAAAATGTATCTGTAAGCAAATCAACTGAAACCAGCATTTGTTATTGCTTTTATGTATTTCCTCCATTACTTGTACTTAAAGTGTACATTCTTGTCAAAGTTAATGGACGTAGAATTTTCCATTACAATTTTTTCACTATAAAAAGGTTTTAATGTTGGTAGGTAGTTTTTATAAAAAGCATCAATTAAATGTCTGTCTAATTTTAAATCATCGATAATTGCTAATTTACTTAACTGTTTCCCTGTTATTGGGTTGAACGCTTTAACGAGGAGTCACTGCTATTTTTATTATTGGATGTTTCCAGACAATTAGTGCCTTGAATGTATTTTCCTGAGTAAGACAGTAAATCTTAGGTAAAAGAATGTGAAAGAGGTGATATGTGTATTTTATTTTGTACTGTCTGATTTTATTTTTATAACTCTTAATTAGAAAACAAAGATTAAATGAGACAAAGTTACAAAATGCCTAGCAGTGTTTGGCATGCAGTAGGTGCTCAATATGTGTTTATCTCTAAAATGAAGCCCAAAACATTTTAGAAGCCCAAATAATGCCTGACAACGTCAGTGAATTTACTGAAGACGTACATGCTTCTTTAGGAGCTAGTCTAAGTAATTGACATAGATCATTTCATTTAATTGCTCACAATACCCTCTAGGATAGGTTCTTATCATTCCCATTTCAAAGATGGGAAAACAGATTCAGCAAGGTTCCTTGACTTGCCCAAGGCCATGGGCTATTCAGTGAGGAAGTCAGGATTTTCACAGGTCTGATACTATATAGCATCTATGACTTCAATCCCTTCCCTTCATTGCTGCTAGTGACTACATAACCAGGGGACTACATAGCACATGTAACAGAGTGAAATAATATACCAGCCCAAATCAATTTCATTATTCATTTCAAGCCCTCAACATTTCTTTTCTGGCCACCGACACAGAGTAACTGTACAGTGAATATTTCTTGGATGAAAACTAATATGTGATATAAACCAGTTATAGAATTCATGACGGCGGGCTACTACTTCCACACCCTGTCCCACAGCAGACATCCTCAATCAATCACCCCATCTCACAGAAGACATCCTTAATCAATTGCAGCACCATTTCTTCCTGAACCAAGAGGCCTCAATTTACTTTTCTGCATAGTACTCCTGGATCACTGTCCCCACTGGGGAGTGGCACTGCCACCTAAGATGGAGTAGGAGGTCACTGATGTCCCAGCGTTTTCCCATGCTTTTTCTTTGAGTTTTATAGTTTCTCAAGTTTGCAAGTGTAATGATGAGTGTCTCACCTATTTTTCTTCTTTCTTTATTTCTATCTAGGTATATTTTCTTTGGGGGCATGCAAAGGATATTATCCAGTCTTTCAAAACACTGGAAAGGTAAAAATTGTGGGTAATTGCTTTATATGTTGAATTTGGCATTCATTTAGAATTATCAAAACTCATCACTGCCATCTTGCTTTGGTTATAAAAACAGACCAACTCTCCACTTGGTCCTGAAAGCTAAGCCCTCACTTGTGGCCGAGAGAAGAGGGCCTCTGTTGTTGGCTCCTCCCTGGGACAAGTCCAGAGGTAGCATGGTGGTGGGGGGGGCTTGAATTTTGAATTTGAATCTNCACAAAAACTTGACTCAGCTTTGGATTCTCACAGATGTTCCATGTGTTTTTGTTCTGCTGCGTACTAGTCTCATGACTATGGGTAATTCACTTAGGCCTTATGGCCCTCAGTTTCCTCATCTATAAAATAGAGATGAAGGAAAGAAAATGTAATTTGATTTTTTAACCCTGATAAATTCTCAGTTGAGATGCTGGCCTGAAAACGAAGGTCAGATTAACAAGCGAAAAACCAGCAGGAGTTTACTGACACTTGCACTGTGCCCATGATGTGGGAGGGATCTCAGTTCTAACATGTTTCTGTCAAAGCAGTGGTTTAGGGGCTTTGCTTAAATAGTATTTAGCAAAGAGCCATAAATCCTATAAGTACAAGATAAAGGTGAGTTTGCTCCCAGATTCTCTTATCTCTGCTGGCTTCGTTTCTGAGCTGGTAAGAGCTCAGAGCTATCCCCAGTAAGAACAAAACTCACTCTGTATGCAGGAAGGAAGGGGAGGTAGCAGGATCTTTTTTTTTTTTTTTTTTCAAATCGCCTTCCTGCCATCAGGCAGGCACAGGGAGAAGCAGTGTCCCCTGCGTTTTTAACCTTCTGCCACTTGACAATCTTCAGTATTGTAGTGAGGAATCTATTGGTGTCCTTCAGAGACAGTAACATAGATTGCCTCAAGGATTGAAAGAGGGAATTGATGTAAAGCACCCTGTAAGAGGCACTCAGCAAGTGTAGGGTCTGTTACGAGGTCCACCCATCACCCTCCCAGGTGATTGTGAGGATGGAAGGAAAGCATTGACAGGGTAATGGAGTGAATCAGCTAAACGCAAGGTGTTGTTACCATGTAAGAAAGCACCATGCACACACACACAGATGAAGGAAACATAAATTGAGATTACAAATGGCTCATGGAAGCCTTCCCCCTGTTGTAGTCTGGGATTGAGGTAGCCTGGCATGGGAAGATGACGTCTGCCATCGGTTTGTGGACCATTTCCAGATCTAGCCAACAGGAGGCTGCCAGCTTGCAGGGAGCTTGCATGGCAGAACAGTTTATAGCCATGCATGGCAACAGTGCTACCTCCCTGAGTTCAGTGGGCCTGGGATTGGTTAGTGCCATTTGGACCAGAAAAAAGAGAGAAGAAAGGGGAGCTGTGGGCATTACGAATAAAAGAAAAGCCAGCCAGTGTGAGGCAAACAGCATTGTCTGCCTTTGTCAAAGGCTCTATAGAACGCCTCCCAGACGCCTCGGGGAAGGCTGGCCAGGATCTACAGCAACTGGGCAAGCGCAAGGGGCAAACAGATGGGCAAACACCTGACTCAGACACCCTGGGATTGTTTCCTTCTCCAGTTGTGTTTGGACATTATGCCAAAGGAAGCCAGGGTTCAAATGAGGCAAGGTTTTGCCTGCAGTTGCCCGGGAGAGCCCCAAAGAGATCAGCTGAGGTTAAAACTCAGAGGAGAGGCAGGGTCAAAGTTGAGGATGCAGTTGGACCATTTTTCCTGTGGGCAGAATATGGACAAGTGGTCTCTTTGGTTGTCTGCTTTTAGTAAATTTTCACCCCTCCAGCTCTGCTTCCAAGACCCAGCTTCTTTGATGTTCTGCAGGCATTGCATTGAGTACTGGTGAGTTCAAGACTAAGGCTGAATGCCAAGATTCTGTGGTTTTGGAAGGTTTCATGGGACTGCCCCTCCCAGCCAGGCAGGAGACCCACCCAGAGCCTGAGCTGCCAGGTGAAACCAGAAACCATGTCTGAGAAGGAGCCGTGTGATCGTGTGCACACGTCTGTCTCACCCCATGGGGCTCGAGGCTTTCCCAGGGCTGCTTGAGAACTGAGTCTTGGTGTTTTTCAGGTTTGGGGTGATCCACTCGGTGTTCACCAACCTGCTTTTGTGGGCCAACGGTGTCCTCAATGAGTCAAAGCACCAACTCAATGAGCACAAGGAACGGCTCATTACTCTGGGCTTTGGGAACATAACAACAGGTGAGTGGTGAGAGAGGTGAGTAGCCCTTCTGCCATGTTGGAATATCTTGGAAACCTGTAGGTTTCAGAGATAAGACTGCAGGTTCCAAAGAATTGCAGGCCACCCAACTCAGCACCAGCCAGACAGGCCCTGTTGTTGAAAATCTTCCAAAACCTGAATCTCTCATAAGTGTTATGTGCTGAGCATAATTAAAGATTTCTTCCATGACTCAGGGACTTGGAAGACCCACAGTGATCATTCTGATGGCCATTTCTCATGGTCCAGTTTGCTGCAGAAATAAAGGTCTTTGTTTTCAACTACAGAAGATTGATGGTTGCCTCTGCTTGTGTTTTTAATTAAGCCTCTATTACCAGTTCTTTCTGGTAAAAGTATGGCTTTTAAAAATTCATACAAGTTTAATGGTAGGTTGTGGTTAATTGGCTGTAGTTCATTTAAAGTTTTAATCTAACTGTACTTTGCTTTTAATTCTAGCTGATGGCTGTTCCCCCTTGCTTGTATTTGAGAGCCTGTTGGGTTAATCTTTCCATTTTCTTCTAAAATCCTCTAGCATTTTACAATATGTCACTTCTGTGTTAGAACATTCAGGCCAAGGAGGATGTGGGGCAGGGAACTGGGTGTCTCAGGCTTGTTCCTACCATGTACGAGCTGTGTGACATTTGAAAGACATTTAATCTCTCTGAGCCTCCCTTTTCTCATTTGTAAAATGAGGGTGTCTAAATCATGCGCTTGCAAAGATCCCTTCTGGTTTTACCGTGCAGCAAGTCTATGCCAGCTACATAACCCTTGGCTGTCCTGGAAAGTCACTTTGAACCTGTTTCCTCATCAGTGGGGTAGAGTCAACGCGATCACCACCTCCAACCAGCAGCCACTCTTAGTGTTTGGGCCTCATGTCCTCCTTGGTATCAATATCAGTAGCAGCAGTGACAATAATAACAAAAATAAATTGCTATTAAGCACTTGCTGAGTGTCTGACACTGTTCTTGGAAGTTTACACTCTCAGGTAGGTAAGTTTTTCATTTTTCAGATGGAGTCTCTCCCTATCACCCAAGGTGGAGTGCAGTGGTGCAATCTCAGCTCACTGCAACCTCTGCCTCCTGGGTTCAAGTGATTCTCCTGCCTCAGCTTCCCCGAATAGCTGGGACTACAGGCATGTACCACCATGCCCAGCCAATTTTTGTATTTTTAGTAGAGACGGGGTTTCGTTATGTTGACCAGGGTGTTCTCAAACTCCTGACCTTGTGATCCACCCGCCTCGGCCTCCCAAAGTGTTGGGATTACAAGTGTGAGCCACCGCACCTGGCCTCAGATGGGCAATATTAATCTCATCTGGATAAAGCCATCAAGCCACAGAGAAGTTAGCCCAGGGTAACATAGTGAATATGTGATTGAGCCATGATTTGAATCCCAGCAATCTGGCTTCAAGACCCTCTGTGAAAGATGAGGTTGGATTAATTTTCTACAAAAGGACGCTGTCAGATCTAACATTCTGTTAATCTGAACGTTTCCTCCTGATTTCTTCCCTTGTCTTCTGCATAACACCGTGTTGAATTTTAAGTGCCAGGGAAACCCTGTATGAATTGAAGATTATTGCCGAGTGCAGTGGCTCATGCCTATAATCCGAGCACTTGTAATCCTAAAGCAGGAGGATCGCTTCAGCCGAGAAAATTGAGACCAGCCTGGGCGACAGAGGGAAATCTCCATCTCTGCCAAAAAAAGCCAGGCATGGTGGCACGGGCTGTGGTCCCAACCACACGCGAGGCTGGCGCAGGAGGATCACTTGAGGCTGGGAGGTCAAGGCTGCAGTGAGCTGTGTTTGTGCCACTGCACTCCAGCCTGGGAACAGACGGAGACCCTGTATCAAAACAAAGAAAAAGAAAGAAAAAAAGAGAAAGAAAATTGCATCATGTTCTGTGAAAGTAACATTAATGCTACTATGTAGCTTTTCTCAGATTTTATAAGTAATATCTACATATCATTAACTAAATGACAAAGTGTGAAGAAAAACAAATCTGGGCTGGGCGCGGTGGCTCACACCTGTAATCCTAGTGCTTTGAGAGCCGAGGCGGGTGGATCATGAGGTCAAGAGATGGAGAGCATCCTGGCCAACATGGTGAAACCCTGTCTCTACTAAAAATACAAAAAATAGCTGGGCGTGGTGGTACATGCCTGTAGTCCCAGCTACTCGGGAGGCTGAGGCAGGAGAATCGCTTGAACCCAGGAAGTGGAAGTTGCAGTGAGCCAAGATCATGCCACTGCACCCAGCCTGGGTGACAGAGTGAGACTCCATCTCAAAAAAATCCACAGCACTTACCCAGAAATGCAGTCAATGCTGTGAATGTTTGGTTATTTTTTTAATAGTGTGCCATTTATTGTTAGTTGATTTTATACTAACATTTGATTTTTTTTATCAAATGTTAGTATAAAACCTATAATAAGAGGCAGATTTTACATTGCAACCAACACATAAATATGTGTGTGTATGACAAAATAATACTTAGTTTTACTATATCAGAGACACTCTCAAATTTTCTCATTGTTGATTCCACTCCATTCTATCCTGTTCTAGTCCACTGCCAATTTATTCTGCTACAAAACAGTTGGTTGCTACCTGATTTTACAGCCTGATATTGGGTTGTGGCTTACATTTAAAAATATATACAGTTTGTTCTTACTTTTTTCCAATTTCCTTTTAATGGGATTACTTTCTTACATTATTAAAACACATCCTGGCTGGGTGTGGTGGCACATGCCTTTAATTCCAGTACTTTGGGAGGCAGAAGTGGGCAGATAGCATGAGCTCAGGAGTTCAAGACCAACCTGGCCAACATGGCAGACTCTGTCTCTACAGAAAATATAAAAACTAGCTGGGTGTGGTGGTGGGTCAGAGACCCGTTGTGGTTCCAGCTACTTGGGAGGCTGAGGCAGGAGAATTGCCTGAACCCAGGTGGCGGAGGTTGCAGTGAGTGGAGATTGTGTCACAGCACTCCAGCCTGGGCAACAGAAGGAGACTGTGTTTCAAAACAAGCAAACAAACAAACACACACCAAAGATAACAAAAACCATAAAGCACATCTCAATTATAATCCGCAGTGCCTGTCTACTATCCCATTGTTGGGATATACTAAAATTTTCTTACCAATTTCTAAATTGTTGGACACTGAAGTGGTTTTTTCTCTCTCTTTCTCTTTCTTCTCTTTCTCTTTCTCTCTCTTTCTCTCTCTCTCTCACACACACGCACACACACGCACACATGCACACACGCACACACACAATTTTACCTGTCTCTTTTTTTATCTTTATTTTTCAAGACTGAGTCTCACTCTGTTGCCCAGGCTGGAGTGCAGCAGCGTGATTTTGGCTCGCTGCAACCTCTGCCTCCCAAGTTCAAGCGATTCTCCTGCGTTAGCCTCTCAAGTAGCTGGCATTACAGGCATAACACCCACCTGGCTAATTTTTGTAATTTTAATGGAGACGGTGTTTCGCCATGTTGGCCAGGCTGGTCTCAAACTTCTGACCTCAAGTGATCCACCCGCCTCAGCCTCCCAAAGTGCTGGGATTATAGGCCTGAGATACCGTGCCTGGTCTTACCTGACTCTTTGATTACACTTTTTATTTGTCCCTTTGAGTAGAAGGGTAGATGGAATTATGGGTCAGAGAGGGTATCGCCTTTAGGGCTTTGGTGACATGTTTCATCATTTACTTGAAGCATCTCCCATCCTGTGAAGAGGGCCCTACAATACTGCCACCAGCTTGTCTTCCAGAAGGTGGTGCCCATTTGCTTTCCCCACACTGGTGTTGGAGAGCACCCGCCTCCTGCACGCTTGCTAGCACTGGAGTCATAAAAGGCATATCTTTTGATAATTAAAAATAGCATTTACAAAGTATTTTTTAAAACTAATTTTAAAAATCCACATGTAGCCGGGTGCTGTGGCTCACGCCTGTAATCCCAGCTCTTAGGGAGGCAGAGGCGGGAGGATAGCTTAAGCCCAGGAGTTCGAGACCTGCCTGGGCAATATAGCGAGACCCCGTTCTCCACAAAAAGGAAAAAAACAAAAAGACAAAAAAAAAATCCACATGTAAATTTAGAAAAGTTAGAAAATACAGGGAAGCAAAATCTAGAAGAGATTAAAAATCACCCGTCATTTTCCACCCAGAGGTAACCACTGCTAACATTTTTAGTTTGTGTCCTTCCAGATTTTTTCCATCTGTGTGTCTGTCTATCCAGCTATCTCTCATCTGCATATCTACTTCTTACAGCAATACAGTCATCGTCTCTATTGTCTTTGGCAACCTGCCAAATAAATGTGATTGAGGTAATGACTATGCTTTGGGATACTCATGGCTATCAAGTTAGCCATGATATTAAACATGATAATAAGCCATGACATGATAAAGCTTGTAATCTGGTGGGAAGACCAAGCATGAATCGGCAGTGGAAATGGTTTTCGGGGCTTTTCTGCCTCCCCTGGCACACGCTAATCGCCCTCCCATGTGTTCTACCTGTCTCCCCCAGTTCTGGATGACCACACACCTCAGTGTAACTGCACGCCCCCAACTCTCTGCACTGCCATCTCCCACGGGATCTACTACCTCTACCCCTTCAACATAGAGTATCAGATCCTGGCCTCCACCATGCTCTATGTCCTATGGAAGAACATCGGGCGCAAAGTTGACAGCCATCAGCATCAGAAGATGCAGTTCAAGTCTGATGGGGTCGTGGTGGGTGCAGCCCTGGGCCTGACTGCGCTGGCCGCCACCATTGGTGTGGTGGTGGTGTACCTGATTCATATTGGGCGCTCCAAGACCAAGAGCGAGTCGGCACTCATCATGTTCTACCTGTATGCCATCACCCTGCTGATGCTGATGGGGGCTGCAGGGCTGGCTGGAATCCAGATTTACAGGATGGATGAGAAATCACTGGACGAGTCCAAAAATCCGGCCCGCAAACTGGACTCGGACCTCTTGGTGGGCACTGCCTCTGGCTCCTGGCTTATCTCCTGGGGCTCAATCTTGGCCATCCTCTGTGCAGAGAACCACCCCAGCTACACCTGGTACAACCTGCCTTACTCCATCCTTGTGATCCTGGAGAAATACATCCAGAACCTCTTCATCATTGAGTCCATTCACCGAGAGCCTGAAAAACTATCTGAGGACATCCAAACCCTTCGGGTGGTCACCGTCTGCAATGGCAACACCATGCCCCTTGCTTCTTCCTGCCTCAAGAGTGGAGGCGTGGCTGAAGATGTGGCTCCCCGGGGCACAGACACACCACCAGCAGCCAATGGAAATGTGCATGTGAGAGAAGGCTGTGGCAGGGAGGACGAGAAGCAGGAGGAGAGCAGCTGGGGAGAGAGCCCAAGCCCATCCTGCCTTCTCTGTTTCTTACAGGGCAACGCCAAGAGAAAAGTCTTGAAGAATATTGCAGCCTTCTTGTTCTTCTGTAATATTTCGGTAATCTGCACCAAGTTATTCTTATTCTTTTAATTTTATTTGCAACTTTCATTTTCAGTTCAACAGGTACACATGCAGGTTTGTTACATGGGTAGATTGCGTGTTGCTGAGGTTTGGTGCGCAAATGATCCCGCCATCCAGGTAGTGAGCACAGTACTCCATAGGTAGGTTTCTTCCGCCTCTCCACTCTGGTAGTCCCTAGTGGTGTCTATTGTTCATATCTTTGTGTTCATGAGCACTCAGTGTTTGGCTTCCACTTAGAGGACACGCGGTATTTGGTTTTCTGTTCCTGTGTTAATTCACTTAGGATAAGGACTCCAGTTCCATCCAAGTTGCTGCAAAGAATGCGATTTCATTCTTTTTTAAGGCTGTGCAATATTCGATGGTGTATAGCTACCATATTATTTATTTATTTATTTATTTATTTCCCATTTATTTATTTTATTGTATTTTAGGTTTTGGGGTACATGTGAAGAACATGCAAAATTGTTGCATAGGTACACATGTGGCAGTGTGATTTGCTGCCTTCCTCCCCATCACCTACAT
>NW_016107432.1:9213628-9234652 GCF_001604975.1 Cebus imitator
TGTGATTTTTGCACATTGATTTTGTATCCTGAGACTTTGCTGAACTTGCTTATCAGTTTCAGGAGATTTGGGGCTGAGATGATGGGGTCTTCTAGATATACAATCATGTCATCTGCAAATAGAGACAGTTTGACTTCCTCCTTTCCTATTTGAATGCCCTTTATTTCTTTTTCTTGCCTGATTGCTCTGGCTATTTATTTATTTTTTTGAGACAGGGTCTCACTCTGTTGCCCAGGCTGGCGTGCAGTGGCAAGATCACAGCTTACTGCAGCCTTGACCTTCTGTGCTCAAGCAATCCTTCCATCTCAGCCTCCTGAGTAGCTGGGACCACAGGCACATGCCATCACACGTGGCTAATTTTAAAAACTTTTTTTTTTTTTTTTTAAGACAGGCAATAAGCCAGGCAGTGTCTTGTTGCCCAGGCTGGAGTGCAATGGCACGTTCTTGGCTCACTGCAACCTCTGCATCCTGGGTCCAAGCAAGTCTCCTGCCTCAGCCTCCAGAGTAGCTGGGATTAGAGGTGTCCACCACCACAGCTGTCTAATTTTAAAAAAGTATTTTTAGTAGAGATGGGGTTTCACCATGTTGACAAGGCTGGTTTTAAACTCCTGATCTCAAGTGATCTGCCTGCCTCAGCCTGCCAAAGTGCTGGGATTACAGATGTGAGCCACTGTACCCGGCCATAATACATTTTCTTTGTCCAGCCCATTACTGATGGACATCGAGGTTTCTCTTGCATTTTAAAAATAAGAAATGGAGGCAGCTAGTAATAAAAATGCTGAAAGTACAAAATTAAAATATGAGGCTGGAAAGTAGACCTATATTCTACAAATTACCTACTGAAGACTTGCTGTGTGCTAGGGGCTGGGCTGGGCACTAAAAATTAAAGGGGAAAGACTAAGTCTCTTTCCTCTAAAAGGTCGCAGTATGGTGGGGGAGGGAGACAGGGAGAAAATCTAATACGGTGAGCAGGACGAGTGCTGAGACAGGCTTGTCAAGGTGTACTAGGAGAAGGGATCCAGAAGGACTTCAGTGAGGAGGGGGTGCTTGAGTGAGGCCCAGTGCCAATCAGGAGTGCTTTTGGCTGCAAGTGATGGGCAATTTGATTCGCAGTGTCTTCAGTCTTAACAATGTTTAATTATCTCACGAGAATTCCAGAGGTTGTTTGCTTGGGGTTGGCCTGGCAGCTGAACCATATCATCAGGCATCCAGGCACTGTTCATCTTGTCACTTAGGTGGTGTGGTGCTTTTGCCACATGGTTACGAGATGGCTGCAGCTGCACCAGGCATCATAAATGGATTCAAGAAAGCAAGCATGGGGAAGCCTGCAAGGCAGGCTGGGGAAGTGGATGGTTTGCTTTCCAGCCTCTCTAACGGAAGGTAGCAAGGGTGAGGAACGTGAACAATCACTCACCCAATCTTGTCTGCATCAGCAAGGAATGACTGGAAGTTCACCATATGATCAAGGCAGGGAAAAGCATTTCAGGCAGAGGCACACAGTGTGTGAAGACGCAGAGGCAAAAGACTCCACGGCATGCTTTTGGAGCACCAGGTAGTTTGGCATAAATTCCACGTTTTAAGCAGAACAGCAGAATGGGAAATAGGAGAGGGGGCCCAGCTAGGTGGGCTCTAGCTTGAGCAGGGCTTCTTATGCCTGGCTGGAGTCTTTATGCTGAGGGCAAGGGAGGACTCGCTCAGATTTGCTCTTTGGAGTGGTCCTCCCAGCAGCTCTGTGTAGCAAGGATGGAGACAGATGGGGCCAGAAGCAGAAAGACTGAGAGAGAAAGCCCTGCAGCAGCCCAGGCAAGTAGGGCAGGAGCTTGAACCCGGGCAGTGATGGAGGGATGGAGAGAAGAAAAAGGAATCAGAAGCATTGTGTGCTGTTGGGGTATTTTTAGAGACACAGAGAGGAAGGATGGTGGGGGCTGGTGAGAAGGAGGGGGAAGCAGCCTTTGCCACTGTATGAGTCTCTGCAGTGATGGTGACTGGTGGCTGGAAGGGAGTGCCCAGTCCACAAAGGTGCCTGCCCATCACTCTGGGTGAAGCCAGCTCTCTGCTACCAGCCTCCATTAGCAAGCCCGCTCTCTGTCGCCCCAGCAGCTCAGAGCCTTTTGAGCTTCCTCCCCTGAATTTCAGATGGTACATTCAGGGTCTGCGACTTTTGTTATCGCCCTAAGAACACAAAGCTGGGAAGGTCCCTTCTGAAGTCAGAACGGCTGAGTGTCTGCCAAGAAAACCTGATCCGCCCCAGCCTTGGATCACCTGGCTTCCTTCAGCTCGGTAGACAGTGAGGACGAGCTCGGAAGGGGGAAGGCCAGAAGAGTTTGGCTGCAGGCAGACCCTCTTCTCCATCCAGCAGACTTGTCAGGCACCTGCTGTATCCCAGGACTATGTCCGGGGCACAGCAGCGAACCAAGAATTTAGAGTTAAAAAGAGAGATGGATACTAGTCGGCTGTATGTTTTTGAGGTGCATATTCCAAAATGCAAACTCTTATACAGTCAGAGCTCGTTCTAGAATCCTCCTCAGGGCATATGCTTTTTGTGCATACCCTGTGATTAATATATATAGTTTTTGAGATGGAGTCTTGCTCTGTCATCCAGGCTGGAGTGCAATGGCGCGATCTCGGCTCACTGCCGCCTCCGCCTCCTGGGTTCAAGTGATTCTCCTGCCTCAGCCTCCTGAGGAGCTGGACTACAGGCACTCACCGCCACGCCCAGCTAACTTTTTGTATTTTTAGTAGATACAGGGATTCACCACGTTAGTCAGGCTGGTCTCGAACACTTGACCTCAGGTGATCTGTCTGCCTAGGCGTCCCAAAATGCTGGGATTACAGGTGTGAGCCACACTCATGGCCTAATACATGTTTTTAAAACTAAGTTCTGAAAAGCTGTTTCTCCGTGGTTGCCTTTTTGGTTGACCACTGGGTGAAATACTTGGCTTGCATTTTTGCACCCACTTGAAGAAAGATAGCACAGTCCGAAATACCAGAATCGAGAGGCAACTGATGGTCTGTCAGGACCCAAAGGCCAGACCCAAGACCCAGGACCCAGTCCAGGGAGGATGGTGGGCTTTGTTTCTTCCTCCCTGTGCTTGGCCAGTGATGCCCCCAGGCACTGGCTAGGTTATCGGGGATGGAACCAGAGGATGGAAATCATCACAGGGTGGTGTCTTAGGATGTCAGTGCTGGCTATTGGGTGGCACTTTGAAACCTTGCGGTTGACCCAAGGTTGTACTACAGGTGTCTGGCAGAGAGCAAGAGCTGTCTTCTCCAGCATCGGAGCCAGTCCATAGCCCCAGCTGCAGGTGCTGATGTGCATGTCCAGGTGGCGTGGCTTCCACTCCAGCCAAGACAGAGATGAAAACGTTAGTTGAATTTCCAGGAGCCTCACCCTGGAGACAACAGAGGGTGGGTGTGGTGATGGGGAAGGGCAGGGTGCTGTGGGAGACTGGAGTCAGGGAAGGCCTCTTCTAAGGAAGGGTGTGGATGGGGCTGGGCCAAGGGACTCCCGGGGCAGAGCTGCTGGTGTGGGGAAGGCACAGGTGCAAGGCAAGGCAGAGCTCACTGGACATGAGCCAGGAGCACAGAGCACAGAGAAGAGGGCAGAGGGGAGACCACACAGGGCCCGCGATCAAGACTCCATGCTAAACACAACAGAAAACTGTGGAAGGGTCTACGCTGAAAGCGACGGGATCTGACTCATGCTTATTATTATTATTATTATTTGAGATAGAATTTCACTTTTGTTGTCCATCTCGGCTCACTGCAACCTCTGCCTCCCGGGTTCAAGTGATTTCCTGCCTCAGCCTCCCGAGTAGCTGGGATTACAGGTGTGTGCCACCACACCCGGCTAATTTTTGTATTTTTAGTACAGACAGAGTTTCTCCATATTGGTCAGGCTGGTCTTGAACTCCCAACCTCAGGTGGTCTGCCTGCCTCTGCCTCCCAAAGTGCTGGGATTACAGGCGTGAGCCACCATGCCCGGTCTGTTTTTATTATATTTTTAATTGTGGTAAAAAACACACCACATAAACTTTCCCACCGCACCCACTTTCAAGAGTACAGTTGAGTAAAGGACGTTCACGTGGTGCAGCCATCACCACCATCCATTTCCAGGTTATTCTCATCCGGCAAAATTGAAAGTCTACCCCATTAAATATGGAGTCCCCATTCTCCCAGCTCCTAACAACCACCATTCTTTCGGGCTCTAGGAATTTGACTCCTAGACTCCTCATATAAGTGGATCTGTGGAGTATTAGTCCTTCTGTTACTGGCTTATTTCACTCATCATAACACCCTCCAGGGCCTCCCGGTTGCAAGTCACAAAGGGTGACAGATGCCAAGCAGGACTCGTGCTTTCAGACTTAAGTTCCTGGGGAGACGGTAATACTAGGTTGGACACGGAGGACTCTGGAGGAGGGGCAACCTTGGCGGCAGTGGGAGGTCGGTGTGGAAGGAAGGATCAGAGTTAAGTACTGGACCTGTTCTGTTTCAGGTGCCTCTGCGGCATCCAAATGGGCAAAGCCAATAGGCAGATATTTTGGTTTTCTGTTGCCATGCAGCGAACTGCCCCAAATGTATGACAGAAGCAACACGCATGATTTCGTTTTTGTCTCATGGCTTTTATTGTGACTTGTGGCTTTGTGGGTTAGAAATTCTGGAAGGGCTTGGATGGGCGGTTCTGTTCCTCACAGCATCGGGTGAAGCTGCTGAAGTCTTGTCCGGAAGGTCCATAGTCTGGTGCCTTGGGTGGGGGGGGCTGGGAGGCTGGGCTCAGCCCTGACTGGGGCATCCACAGGTGGGTCTCCAGCCTGACGTGGTGGTTGGACTCTACGTGGTGGCTAAGGGTCCCAGAGCCAACCCTATGCAAGATTGAACGGGAAGCAGCCTGTCTCCTAAGGCCTGGGCTTAGAAACTGCATGGGGTCATTTCTGCCATATTTTATTAGTCACGTAGTTGACAGAGCCCATCCAGATTCAAGGAAAGAGATCACAGGCCACCTCTCGATAAGGTAAGTAACAAGAATTTACAGCCAACTGGACAGCAGATAGAAAGATGTGGGTTTCAGAAGAGGTCTCATCTTCCCGCCTTCCTTTCTTCTCCTTTTTCCTCCATGTCCCTCTCCTTCCCTCTCTCCCTCCCTTTAAAACGTGTCTCTTGAATACCTACAGAGGGCCGGGCACTGCTGTGAATGGTAAGGGTACGGCTATGACCAAGATCTCTGCTCTTCCTCCTCTGGGGCTTAGAAACCAGGCAACAGCAGGCAAAACCATCAACCAAGCAAGAAAGACCCCCAATAGTGACATGTGTTAGGCGGAGAAGTGGGAAGGAGGGTGTGGGAGACAGCTCTTGGGCAGCCATTGTACATCAGATGGACCATCTCAGCTGGAAGGCCTTGCTGAAGGGTGATGTGGGACAGGGAGGGCTGGCCGCGCATGTTCAAGGCAGAGGCAGCTGGTGTGAAACCCCCGGTGGGAGTGAGCGGGTCTGGTTTGAGAAACAGGAAGAAGGGCTGTGTGCCACATGGGTGGGGTGAATGGGGAGAATGTGGACAGTGGTTAGAAATCAGCTAACAGAGTGCTTTATCACCCCATGTGGGAGTGTAGATTTTATTTTAAATATTTTGGGAAGACTCTGGGGGTTTAATCAAGGTAGGGGCAGGATCTGATTTTCATAAAAGGTTAATCTGGTAGCTGAGTGGAGTCCTAGTGCGAGCTGGGAGACCAGGTAGGAGGCGACCGCCGTGGTCCAGGCGAGAGAGTCCGGCTGGACAGGTGGAGACAGAGAGCCACAGGCGGGCTGAAGATACAGCTTTGGAGGCGCATGGTCAAGATGTGCTGATGGGCCGATGGCAGGGGGCATGGTTATGGGAGGAGGAGGGAAATAAGGATGACACCTGGAGCTTTGATGGACCACCTGGGAGGAGGATGTCGCTGATCAGACGGAGAAATGGGGAAGGTGGGTTGAGTTTGAGATGTGTTTTAGACACTCAAGTTGTCAGTGGAAACTATGAGCCTGGGCTTCTTGGGAGTGGTCCAGGCTGGAGATTTAGCCTGGGAAGTCATAGGCCCATAGTGGGTATTTACAACCAGGTCCTGGGAGAGAGCCCCGGGGCTCATGTGTATAGAGAACAGAAAGGGACCCAGGAAGGAGCTCTGGACCGCCGGCCAACATTAAGGGGCAAAGCAAAGGATGAAACAGCAAAGGAGATGGGAGGGACCAGCCAAAGAGGTAGGAGAGCCCCTAAGAGTCACAGCAGCCAGGGAACAAAGTAGAAGAGAGGGATCTTGGTTCCCGGCTCCACGTGGTAGATACCAAATGCACAGTGCTCAAGTCCTATATGTAAAATGGGGCAGTATTTGCATGTAACCTACCCATCCTCCCGTACGCTTTAAGACCTCTCTAGATTACTTCCAATACCTAATACGATTGAAATACTGTGTAAATAATTGTTATACTGTACTGTTTAGAGAACAATGGCAAGAAGAGAGTCTGTACATATTCAGTACAGACACACCCAACCATTTTATTTTTTGAATTTATTTACTTTTATTTTTTGAAACAGAGTCTCAGTATTGCCCAGGCTGGAGTGCAGTGGCACAACCTCGGCTCACTGCAAACTTCACCTCCCCGGTTCAAGTGATTCTCCAGCTTCAACCTCCCAACTAGCTGGGATTACAGGCACATGCCACCACGCCTGGCTAATATTTTGTAGTTTTAGTAGAGATGAGTTTCACCATGTTGGCCAGGCTGGTCTTGAATTCCTGACCTCAGGTGATCCACCTGCCTTGACCTCCCAAAGTGCTGGGATTACAGGTGTGAGCCCTGTGCCCAGCCTACTTTTTGAATATTTTTGATCCATGACTAGTTGAACCCATAGACACAGATCCCTGGATACAGAGTTTGGCTGTATCTAGGGAGGGTTCTGTATGGAGTTCTAACGCAGGCTGCGTGTCTCAGTTACCTATTGCTACATAAGAGACTACCCCAGAGCTCAGCAACTTAAACAATGTACATTGATGGTTTCATAGTTTCTCTGACGTGTGAATCCAACTACAGTTTTAGCTTGTGTCTGTACAGGGCCATTCCCAGGCTGAAACTGTTGGCGGGGGCTGCATTCATTTCAAGGCTTGACTTTGAGAGAGGTGGCGGAGGATTTGTTTCCAAAATCTACTCATGTGCCTGTTGGCAGGATTCAGCTGCGGCCTGTTGGACTGAGGGTCTGAGTTCCTTGAAGCACTGAGGGTGCTTTGCAGCATGGCAGCCTGTCTTACAGGAGAAGATGAGCAAGAGGGATAGCAGGTCCTTTGCAACCTAATTTCAGAAGTGACTTCCCATGTCTTTTGCCATATTTTGTGAGTTGGAAGCGGGTCATTAGGTGCATCCCACACTCAAGGGGTGGGGACTCCACAAGGGGTGACTGCAGGAGCTAGGGATCATTAAGGGTCATCCTAGAGCCTGCTGCCACAGCCAGGGAGTGGAGGAAGCTGAAGAAGTGTGCAGCCTGAAGCGGTAGAGGGCCCAGGGCTGAGCTCTGGGGCCCTGAGGAGCCTGACAGCTCAAAGGGTGGCAGAGCAGGAGGAAACTGGGACAAGGAAGAGACTGAGAAGCAGAGAACAGTGTGTAGGTTTGGGGAGCAACACAAACGAAAGTTATTGCTTGCAGTTTTCAAAACTTAGTTCTCATCTAAGCCCTCTCAGACATGTGTTAGTATTCCCATATTCCAGATGAGGAAACCAAGGCTGGGCGAGGGTTGTAGGGATGGAGAGAATTGGATGGGTTCAAAAAGTGCTCGTTCGGGATGGATTGCAGGGAAGGGTGGGGGAGGCAGTGAGCAGGATCCTGGCAGACAGGATTTGGTGGTTTCTGTGCAGATGGGAAATGTTGCGAGGTCTCCTTATTGTTCTGTCGGGGGTGACTCATCCAGATTGGCTTCCATGAGACCTGGACTTGAGTGGGGCCTCCACGGTGGCTTGGAAGCTGCTCCCCACCACAAGCCATTTTCTCTTCTCTTGCAGCTTTGGATACCTCCCGCCTTTGGCTGTCGACCCGAGTATGACAACGGATTGGAGGAGATTGTCTTTGGCTTTGAACCCTGGATAATTGTGGTCAACCTGGCCATGCCTTTTTCTATTTTCTACCGAATGCACGCAGCTGCCTCCCTCTTTGAGGTCTATTGTAAGATATAGTCTGGGTCCACAAGAGACCGAGGAGTGAGCTAACAAGAGAGTTCACTGGAACCACCTGGGAGTGGCCAGGTTGGACAAATATTGCCTGACAAATATGAGAAGGGCCGCCTTTTGTCTGCAAAGATTGCGCTTCCTGTGGGCTGGAACTGCCCGTCACCCCTGATGAGTGTAAACAAGTTAGATCAAAATCCGAGAGGTGGCTGGAATCTGTCCTTGGTTAGTTAAATGCTAATCAAGCCAAAATTATTCTATTCCCTTCTAAATGATTTAGAAGAATATGATTATGGTTTGGGAAAGAATCTCTCCAGTTTGTTTTTCATAAAAAGTGTTTTCTGTGTGTCATTTTTCATGTGACTCCATACAACCTTCTCCTGACCACCTGCCTAATAATTTATACTTAAAAATTTTATCCTTCTCAAAGCTGATGAATTGGGACACAATCACATTGAGCTGATATTGTTTCTGCATAGGTTTAATTTCTTGAAGTTACTTTTATCATCTGGATAGAAATTTGTGTACAGGCCAATATAAAAATATATTTCTTATCTGAAATTTTGGCACATTTTTGTGATCATTTTGAAGTATTTTTAAAAAGAAATTTCACTGTTCTTTCAGTGTAAATACATACATGTTTATTGTAAAAAAAAATTGAATATTTCAGAAAGGCGAGAGAAAAAGTCACCTATGTTGCCACTGTTCAATTAATGATTACTTTTTTTTTGAGACAGAGTTTTGCTCTGTCACCAGGCTGGAGTGCAGTGGTGTGATTTCGGCTTACTGCGACCGCCACCTCCCAGGTTCAAGCGATTCTCCTGCCTCAGCCTCCTGAGTAGCTGGGACTACAGGCGTATACCACCATGTCCAGCTAATTTCTCTATTTTTAGTAGAGACAGGGTTTCACTATGTTGGCCAGGATGGTCTCGATCTTCTGAACTCATGATCTCTTCCCACCTCAGCCTCCCAAGGTGCTGGAATTACAGGCATGAGCCACCGTGCCTGGCCAATATTTACTTTTAATATCTTGATGCATTTCTTCCAACCATGTTGATGTGATTCTTTTTGTTGTCATTATTATACTTTTGAATGATGATGCAACATATTTGATTTTGTATTCAGTTATTTTCCCACTCAACAATATGGCATAAACCTTGCCCCCATATTGTTATAAGTTCTTTATAAATATCATTTTAATGCTGTAAGATAGTCTATCAAGTGAATGTACCTTAACTAATGTAGTTTCCTATGGCTGGTTTTAGAGTGTTTATAACTTTTTGCTTTTATAAGTAACTCTGTAAAAATCAACCATATCTGTGAAGCATTTCCCATATTTAGAATTGCTTCTTTAAGATACGGAATTACAATTAGGATGCCTAGTCTGAAGATTAAGATTATAAATAGTTCAAAGGTGTCTAAGGAGTATTGACATTTAGGAGGCCTTTGTATATGTTTTTCCATAGCTATTTTAAAATTGTAATAAAATTAGTTTTCTTACTGTAAGTATTAATGTGAATATCTTTTCATTTGAGTGTATTTTTTTCAGGCAGTGAAGGCAATGGGATAGCAAGAAATACAAAGTTGTTTTCTTTTTTAACATGGGTAAAATACATTTATTTTAGAAAAAACTAAAAAATAGGCATAGATACTAAAAAACAAAGGAAATCATCACCTATACATGTCCCATCTAGAGAATCGGTTCTCCACCTGGGAATCTTGTTCCTTGAGGGGACATTTAGCAATATCTGCAGATATTTTTAGATATTTATTTTTTAAAATTAAAATAAATTTAAATTATACATAATATTTGTACATACTTATAGACTACATGTGATATTTTAATATAAACATATAGTAAGTAATAATCAAATCAGGGTGATTGAGATATTCATAACCTCAAGTGTGTATCTTTTTTTGTTAGAAACATTCTAATTTCACTGTGTTAGTTACTCTGAAATATACAGTAAATTATTGTTAACTATAGTTGCCCTTTTGTGCTACCAAACACAGTTTTGATTGTTACACTACTGCACCCAGGGATACTGGTAACACCCTACAGCGCAGGGGACACCCCACCCCAAAGAGTCATCCACCAGTGTCCATGGTGCTGAGGTAATCTAGAAGTAATTGCTCTTAAGTTTTGTTATCTAGGTAGCTATTAGGACACACACACAGGGTAGGCATGGCGGCTCACCCGTGTAACCCCAACACTTTGGGAGGCTGAGGAGGAAGGATTGCTTGAAGCCAAGAGTTTAAGACCAGTTAGGGAACACAAATATAGAGTGAGACTCTGTCTGTCCAACAAAACAAAAACCCACGTGTGGTGGGGCATGCCTGTAGCTACTCATGAGGCTGAGCGTAGAGGATCACTGGAGCCCAGGAGCTCGAGGCTGCAGTGAGCCAAGATCATGCCACTGCACTCCAGCTTGGGTGACACAGTAAGACCCTTTCTCTTAAATAAATAAATAAATAAGTAAAATATGTTTTGAGATGGTGTCTCTCTCTGTCACCCAGGCTGGAGTGCAGTGGCATGATCTCGGCTCATGGCAATCTCCGCCTCCTAGATTCAAGTGATTCTCCTGCCTCAGCCTCTTGAGTAGCTGGGACTACAGGCAGCTGCCCCCATGCCTGGCTAATTTTTGTATCTTCAGTAGAGATGGGGTTTCACCATATTGGCCAGGCTGGTCTCGAACTCCTGATCTTGTGATCCATCCGCCTTGGCCTCCCAAGCTGGAGTGCAATGGCGTGATCTCAGCTCACTGCAACCTCTGCCTCCTGGGTTCAAGCGATTCTCCTGCCTCAGCCTATGGGGTAATTGTGATTACAGGCGCCTGCCACCATGCCCAGATAATTTTTGTTTTTTTAGTAGAGACAGGTTTTCACCATGTTGACCAGGCTGGTCTCAAACTCCTGACCTCAGGTGATCCACCCACCTTGGCTTCCCAAAGTGGTGGGATTACAGGCATAAGCCATCGCACCTGGCCAATTATTATTTTTTTTTTCCAGAAGTACATGCACACCCACACTCACATGAAGGGAGCGGCTTTTAAATACACTGCATTTGTGTGTAATTTGCTTTTTTCCTCTTGATACACCAGAGTGTTTCTTCCCTATTTTGGGTCTCAGGCATCGACACTTTGGCTTTTGTGTGCTTGAGACACATCTGGGGAACTTGTTAGGATTCCTGCCCTCCAAGCTGGAAGGGCAGGTTCAGTCTGGAGTGAGGCGCAGAAATCTGCACTTTCATGAACATCTCAGGGGGTGCGAACTCCCTTTGATAAGCATCTCCTTGGGAGTCCATGGACGCCAAGTTAGGATTACTGAGCAAGGTTCCTTGACATTGTGTATCCATGTGCAGTATGATTTTGGGTGGCTTTAAAGTACCTTCCATGGAAGGATGTACTCTTCCTTATTTTTTCAAACCGTGACATTGGACATTTAGAGATATTTAGGTGGTTCCTTTTTTTGGTCTTACTATAAACCATGGTGAGCATCTTTGTAACTGAGTCTTTGAGGTCAGTGACAAGCTGTCCTCTGGAGTGATTTATGCTGACTCAGCAGTGACCGAGCAGGAATACTGGTTTCCCCATTTTGGTTGGCATTACTTTCGCCCCTGATCTAAGCACATGAGGGCAGGCCTGAGGCCTCAGCTGTGGGTTTTGGGCTCTGTCAAGGAGATAAAGGAGCCATTGTAATGCTGGAAACAATGGATCCAGGCTGTGGGGATGCTATTGCAGACGAGAGCAGCATCAGAAAAGCCTGCATGGCGGGCCCGGCTCCGCTTTTCCAAGAAAGGACCTAAAGATGGATGGAGCATCTCTTATCCCCAGCAGGCAGCCCCAGGGATGGCTATTTCAGCCAGGCGGTTTTTACTGCCAAGTAGTTAAGCATCCTGACTCAACCAGCGTAGGTGGCAAGAAAAATTGACTATCTTAATGTTGAGGCAATTTGCCAAAGAGGAACCAGAATGTGCAATACACAAGTGTTAAGATCTCAGGTAATAATATGGGGAATACATATTGAAATAATAATGAGTTACCACTTCCCATTTATCAGATTGACAAGAGTTGGCAAGATGTGAAAGAAAGACTCACCTATAGTGCTAGTGGGAGCATAAGTTAACAAAATCAGACTGGAGACCAGCTGACAATATTACTAAGGCTGGAGGCACACATTCCTTATGACCTAAGAATTCCATTCCTTGTATGCGCTCCAGAGACAGCCTCACACATGTGTTCAGGAATGTTCACTCAGCATTACTTGTCATTAGGAAAAATGGAAAACAGTCTAAATGCCTGCCAATTAGGAGTGCAGATAGACACACTAGGGATTATTTCCATAATGAAATATTTCAGAAGAGTAAAAAATGAATATGCCCAAATTCATGTATCAACGTGGATAGTCCCCCAAAACAACGTTGAATGAAAAGTTAAGTAGCGTAGGAGGATAATTGGTATGATACCATTAATATGATGTCTAGAAACAAGCAAAACAATCCCTGATATTTTGGGGGGGCATGTCCATCTGTAATAAGATTATAAACACACCCGAAGAAAGAATGCACGCCACATTCAGTGTAGTGAGAAGGGGGGTGTCTTGGAACCAGCAACTGAGTTCATGCTGTGTCCGAAATAATTTTTCTGAAGCAAAGAGATCAGTACAGAGGTATTCATTGTGTTTTCACCTGTACTTTCAAAATGCACTCTTTAAGTGTACTTTTAAATGTATTTGAATGAACTTTTAGAGATGTTTCATAATAAAAACGTTTGAGAGGAAGAGAAAAAGAAAGTCAGCCTAAGGAAGATGAACTTAGACAAAGCCACCTGAGAAGGTAAATTTCCAGTATTCATCCATCATTGTTGAGAGAGGGGTGTCAAAGCCAGTGGGGTTCTGTTCTCCTTGGCAGGTAGGTCCCCAAGTTGGGGTAGCTCAACTTAATTAGCTGGTAAGATCACCAGACTCGTTCTTCCAGGAATGACTCTGTGCACATTAGGAAACCTGACAGTGTTTTGCCTTCCAAGGTAGCTCTTCACTGAGGGAACTATGTCCTGGGCACACATATGATCAGGACAACCTCTTACTACAATGGACTGAATGTTTATTTCTCCCCTAAATTCATATGTTGAAACTCTAATCACAATGCGGTGGTATTTGGAGGTGGGGTCTTTGGGAGGTAATGAGGTCATGATGATGAGGCCCTTGTGAATGAGATTAGTGCCTGCAAGAGGGGCCAGAGAGCTTGCGCAGCCCTTGTCTGTTACGTGAGGATGTAATGATAAGACAGCTGTCTGTCACCGGGAAGAAGGCCTTCACCAGAACCCGACCATGCCAGCACCCTGACAGCCTCCAGACCCGTGAGAAATAAATGCCTGTTGTTGATTAGCCACCCAGCTCGTGCTATTTTCTCACAGCAGCTTGCTCCAAGTTACTCCCTGACCTGCTGTAACTGTATACAGGAGGGGCCTGTGTGTTTGGTAGCTTCAGCTCATCCCTGAGCCCGTGAAACCGGGATTTGAACTCATGCATTTCGGGTGCCATGACTCCTGCCAAGGCAGAGTGGAAGGGCAAGTGCATGGAGTCATGTCCAGGGTGACAACAGGCTCCCATGGTTCCTGTGTGTGATTTAAAACAGCACCCTTTCCACAAGACATTCTCCAAAGTGTTGAACCAAACCCACCAGCATCCTCCCACTGCCCATGCCCAGGGGCAAATTAGACCTGTTTGTCTCCCCACCACAAATGTCAGCCAAAAAATCCAGTTGGAAAATGCTTGCTACTGCCTTCCAGGTGCAAGACCCTCTCAGCTAACAAAGCCCTTCCCGCACCCATCTCCCTCCACGCCGGTCTGTGAGGTCCCAGCTCACAGCTGACCTGGTTAGATGACATGTACATAGTGGGAGCATCTGGGCGATCATGCCGGTTTTAAAAACTCCATTGCCTTTTCTCTTAATTCGTCATATCACCTTAAAAAAAAGTCAACTCAGTAAAAATGTCCGTCAAACAATGGCTCAGGGATATGCGTACAGAACAATCAAGTCAGCTGACAGAGTATCTGGCCTTTCACCCAATTATAAAATGCTGCTCTTTGCTTAGCATGGTGCATCTCTTATTCCCAACAGGCAGCCTCAGCTGCTGTTGAAAGCCGCTGCCGACAGCTGGTTTCTCCGCCCAGAATGCGAGCCCTGCTATGAGAGCGCGCGACCTGCAGGGGGCGCCGGCGCCCTTCCCGCTGCGCCTTTCCCCGCACTTCAGGGCAAGCCTGAGAGGGGGCACCTGGCCAGGTAGGCAGTGGCCTCAAGGGGTGGGCGCAAGGTGTGCTGATTGAACTCCATTGGCTGCGCTGGGTTCCTGCAGCGTGTGTCAGAGACGCCAGTCACCACTTCCCTGCCAGGACCCAGCCAGTTTCAGCAAGGACAGTTCCTCCACTGGACCCACCAGGTCCCACTCCCTGCAGGGCACCCTTGTCCCTATCAGGCTTTGGAGGAACTTGGGGGTTACAGGGTGTTCCCCTGGTGGGAGAGTCCCTGGCATGCGGGTGTGGGTGGGACTGAGTGGGGTGGGGGAGGCTGGGGCAGCTGGCTGAGGAGGGGGCACTTCTGCTGGGTGTGATGGGGGAATGAATGCGATATTAGTTCCTCCTGAGAGCAGCCGCTAAGGGGACGCTGGGAAGGGACAGGTGGGAGCAGTGTTTTAACCCACAGATGGGAGGGTAATTCTGGCATGGTGGTTTCAGCAATCTTAGTAATGCAAGGACCACCATAACCGTGATAGTGAAGCTGCTTGTCTAAAAAATGTAAATCATCATGCCTGTAATCCCAGCACTTTGGGAGGCTAAGGTGAGCGGATCACCTGAGGTCGGGAGTTCAAGACCAGTCTGTCCAACATGGAAGACCCTGTCTCTACTGAAAATACAAAAAAATTAGCGGGGCATAGTGGTACATACTTGTAATCCCAGCTACCCAGGAGGCTGAGGCAGGAGAATCGCTTGAACCCAGGAGGTGGAGATTGCAGTGAGCCGAGGTGGTGCAATTGCCTCCCAGCTTGGGCAACAAGAGTGACACTTTGTCTCAAAAAAAAAAAAAAAAGTAAATCAAATCAGGTCACCTGCTAAAAATAGTTCAATGGCTTTGCACTGCCTTTTTTTTTTTTATTTGAGACAAATGAGACAAAGTTTCACTCTTGTCATCCAGGCTGGAGTGCAATGGCACAATCTCAGCTCACTGCAACCTCCTCCTCCTGGGTTCAAGCGATTCTCCTGCCTCAGCCTCCTGAGTAGCTGGGACTACAGGTACACACTACCACACCTGGCTAATTTTTGTATTTTTAGTAGAGATGGGGTTTCACCATGTTGGTCAGGCTGGTCTCGAACTCCTGACCTCAGGTGATTCGCCTACTTTAGCCTCCCAAAGTGTTGGAATCACAGGTATGAGCCACTGCGCCAAGCCCTCCCATCGCTTTTAGTAGAGAATACAAACTCTTACCTATGGTCTGTTGAGACTGTCACGATCTGGGCTCTGCAACTTCACCTTCTTCTCATGCCAGTCATGTCCTCTACCTCCCCTCCCCCATTGCCCTTCCTCCTGCACGGCTGCAGCCACACTTGGCTTCCACTCTTGAATATTCCAACCTTGCCTGCCCCACAGGACTTTCGCACGTGCTGCTCTCTCTGCGTGCACTTCCCCTGGCTCCGTGCGATGATCCATCTTTCTCACCCTTCAGACCGTGTGTAGATAGATGTCCCTCTGTGATGAGGTCTTCACTGTCCAGCCCATTAGGCTTCACCTCGGCACCTTGTCCACCCCTTCACAGCCTGCTGTCATCTGTGATTTCCTATTTATTGGTGCTTATCCAGTCCAGTCCTGGATGGGACTGCCCGCCTCATGAGGACAGGAGCTGTGCCTCTCCTCTCCCAGGGCCTCCCTGAGGTGGTTGCGTGGATATGTGGACCACCCTCCCAGCATCAGACTATCGCAGGGCTTGGAAAGGGCCAGGGCGGCCACCGCGGGCCCTGGTGATCGCCACGTTTCCTTCTCTAGTTTTTGAGACCTTGGCGAAGATCCCCAGACTCACGCCCTGACCTTCTTTCTCCTTCAAGGCACAAGATGGCGCTTTAAGCCTGGTTGTGAGAAGGAGGCTTGCAAACACGTTCCTTCCCTCCGCTGCGCTCAGACCCGGCTTGCCAGGGGGTCCGTGTCTCCACCTCTCCAGAGCTTGGTGGGTGGGTTCTGTTCTCCTCCTCGGACAAGGGAGAGCCAGCAGCCAGTCACTGCTTTCTGCCGGAGAAGGAAGTGGAGCTCAACCTTTCTGACGGCAGCAAGGGCTGCCTGCAAACGTCTGGCGGGCATCTCTGGAGCATCAGTTTTGGATGATCATTCTAAGCCAAGCATCTTTGATATCAGGGGCAAGCCCGCTACCCCTTTGCTGGAGATGGGCATGGAGGTGGGCACGTGAGAAGTGCCAGCCCAGGCGCTGACAAACTATGGCTCATGAGAAGAATGAATGGAGTATACATTTTTAAAGGGTCATCTCTCTCTCTCTCTCTCTCTCTCTCTCGCAAACACACACACACACACACACACACATGCACACACACACACACGCACACACACAAAGCACCCTTGGGTTCTAAGCTATGGGGTCTAAGCTTGAGTGTACATGCACGGAATATGCTCCAGAGATTGTACGTGGCTGACAAGCCTGACGCACTATCTGGCCCTTTATTGGAAATGCTTGCCGACCCCTGGCCTGAACCCTGAGAGGTAAGGGGCCTCTGGTGCACCGCCCTGGAGGGATTTTGGTCCCTAAATAAGAAGAGGTGTGAGGAAGCCTGCCCTTCCTCCTGGCCTGAATGTGCTTGTGAGAGGCCGTCAAGCCTGGCGCTGTGGCAGCCGGCTTGTGACCATGAAGCAATTAGCCGGAGAAGAAAGGCCGACCCGCCCAGGAGGGAGCAGGAGCCTGGGGCCACGATGACACTGCTGGGCCTCCATGTGACCCTGGAACCACCTTCCTCTGGACCTCTTGTGACGGGAGATAATTCAATGCTGTCATTGTTCAAGCGGGGGTGGGCAAACTTTTTCCATGAAGGGCCCCATGGAAAACATTTTAGGCTCTGTGGGCCATAAGATCTGTGTTGCAACTATAAACCTAAAGACAACCACAGACAATGTGTAAATGAATGGATACACCTATGTTCCGATAAAACTTTATTTATAAAAATAGGTGGTGGAGGCCGGGCACGGTGGCTCACGCCTGTAATCCAAGCACTTTGGAGGCCAAAGCAGGCGGATCACCTGAGGTCGGGAGTTCAAGACTAGCCTGACCAACATGGTGAAACCCTGTGTTTAAAAAAAAAAAAAAAAATAGGTGGTGGGCTGGATTTAGCCCTGAGGGCCAGAGTTTGCTGTGTGTTTGGTTTGTTGGTTGGTTACTTGCAGCTGACCTATCCTAACTAGTACTCCCTGAAATCTGCCTCAGCTCAGAAGCGCCCTTGGGTTCTAAGCTACAGGGGCTAAGCTTGAGTGTGGGTGGGGTCAGCAGCCTGGGGTGGTGGGATAACCACATAAAGCCCCACCTATTGATCTATCTTTTCTACAGTCCGAGTCGTGCTTTGCTTTCCTGCAATGTCTTCTCATCATGGGCCTGGCAATTGCGATGGGAAGG
This sequence comes from Cebus imitator, assembly GCF_001604975.1. Classification (NCBI taxonomy): domain Eukaryota; kingdom Metazoa; phylum Chordata; class Mammalia; order Primates; family Cebidae; genus Cebus; species Cebus imitator. Next base: position 9,231,471 of record NW_016107432.1, read on the forward strand.
CACCACTTTAACAAAGTGCTTTCACCATTTCCAGGTGGTCCTGTTTCCCCTACATGCAGGCCTCAGCCTCCACACTTAGCAGGCTCGTTAAGCAAGACTAAGCCACACGAAGCAACAGGGCAAGGGGAGGGCCCTTGTGTCTGTAGGGTCCCAAGGCAGAAGCGTGGTTCGGGGAGAAATGGGGGAGTGTGCCCTTACCTGAACAAGCACATTCCCTCAGCTTGGAGCCCACCAGCAATTGACAAGTGCTATGATGCATGATGCTCATTCAGACAGTAGGCTGAATTCACAGCCAAGGGCCCACCTGCATCCGAATGCTGCTTTTCAAGCTGACCTCTCAGCTCCAGGCTGGTTATTTCCAACAACTCCTTGGGTGTCTCAAAGGCCCTCTACACTCAAGGTGTCCCACACGGAGCCAGCTGGTTCTCCCTCCACATTTCCAACCCCATGGATTGCACCAGCATCTGCCCAGTATGCAACTGTATGGCAGTGTTTGGACACCCAGCAAGTGGCGGGGAGTGACACCGAAAACACAAAGCAAAGCGTACAAGCCAGTCGCTATTTCTGCCTGTTCAGGGCAGAAAATGCCCCGTGCCAGCAGGCATGGAGCCAGCAAGGAGGAACCAGACTTCAGCGGCAGCATCCTGAGTGCGAGAACTTTCAACGGCTTCCAGATCTGACGCTACTTCTGGAATCCTCAATTCAACCAACACCCAGTCCTGAGGCCCTGAGCAGTCAACCAGCTGTTTTTAAAAGATTAAATTATTCTTAAAAATAAATTAAAATCTATTCTTGCATTTCAAAAAAATGACACTGCGCTTATGCTCTGTTGGGGCTCAGAACATGATACCCCAAAGCATGGTGCCTCAGCCTGAGAATTTTGAACTGAAGGACATTGGAACGGCCTCAGAAGCAAGGTCTTTCCAACCTTCTCCTGACCCCCTCTCTCCCGCTCATCTTTCTCCTCCAAAGTGAGTCACAGAAACCAGAGTTCATCTTCCTTAAGGTAGGCCTTAGAACCTAGAAACCCTCCCGCTAAAGCAAACCATAAAACCTAGACAGGTCACTCTCTGCCTTCTCCTTCTCCTTTGAAAAGCCTCATTTCAAAAGGGATCCTGACCCATATCCGGGAGGAAGGAATGCTACAAAGACAGGCCGAGAAGAATATGAGCTTTGCTGGGGCCGCTTTCAGCCCGTTCACAGTGGGTCGCACCTGTTTGTCCAATCACATTTCTACCCAGCTGTCCATTCTTCACTGAACCGAAGCGTGAAAATCAACAGTTTTCCCTGAGTCTTTGAGTCGTCATTTCTGAAGCCTCCTGTGTATGTAAAACTTGGATTAAATAAAGTTGCCCTGCTTTTCTCTTGTTAGTGTGTCTTTTGTTCTAGGAGTGTCAGCCGTGACCCTTGAGATGGGAGGGGAAAGTTCTCGCACCTCCGCAGTCCTACAGCCCATCTGCAGTCAGGACCCACAACTGCCGCTTCCACCCGCACACACCTGGATTCCACTCATCTCACGTCATCATTCCTACCACTGTGCTCTGTCGAGGCTCAGAGCATGATACCCCAAAGCGTGGTGCCTCAGCCTGAGTATTTTGAACTGAAGGATGTTGGAAGGGCCTCAGAAACACCCATTCCACCATCATTCCACCGTCACCTCCTGCCCACACATACCTGGATTCCACTCATCTCTTCCCACCGTCACTCCTACCACCTAATTCTCTAACAGCATCATCTCTCCATGGGCCTCTGGAGCAGCTTCCTCACGATCTCTCCAGTTCATCTGTGCTTCTACCAGTCTGTCTTTGCTGTGGCTAGGTGAGCATGTGAGAGAGGCAATTTCACGATTACCCCTCCTCTGCTCAGCACTTTCCAATTTGATGGACACCAAAATCCTTGCCTTGGTCCCCTCGGTCCTGCATGCCATCCTCTCTGTCCTCACCTCAAGCCACTGCCCTCATGCCACCCTATTCCTCTGTAATCCACACTGCCAGCTTCTTGAGCTCCTTGAACGCGAACCTTGAACCAGGGAACCTTGAGCGTGCCATGCTCCCTCCTGTCGCGGCAGGGCCTTGCAGTTGCTGCCTCCTCTTCCTCTCATCTAGTTCATTCTTCCTCCTCCTTCAGATCCCCACTTAAACCAGTGCCTCTGGGAAGCTTTCCCTCACCTCTAGACCAGGTCTGGTGTCCCTGTCATGAAGTCTCACAACACCTTCCTTGCGTCTGTCATTATCTTTTGATCATACAGTGATGTGTGGGACTTTCCAAATAGTGGTCCCTCTTTAGCATTTAACTGTGAGCCTCAAGAGGAAGGGGGAATGTCTGTTTGCCCCCCCTTCTGTATCCCTAGTGCTGGTAGAAGAGGAGCTCAATGATTATCCTCAAATGAACTAAAATGAATGAACGCTTTGGTCTTTTTTTTTTGGATTCATCTTTCTTAAGGTGAGTCACAGAACCTAGAACCCTCCCGGAAAAGCAAAGAGGGTCTTGCTCTGCTGCCCAGGCGCTTGACCTCTGGGGCTCAAGCAATCTTCCCACCTGAGCCTCCCAGGTAGCTAGGACTACATGCATCCACCATTATGCCTCGCTATTTTATTTTATTTATTTATTTATTTATTTATTTATTTATTTATTTTTTGTAGAGTTGGCTATTGCTATGTTGCCCAGACTCGTCTTGAACTCCTGGAAGAAAGCGATCTGCCCGCCTCAGACTTCCAAAGTACTGGGAATACAGGCAGGGGCCACTGTATCTGGCCCAATGCTTAAGGTCTTTTGAGACAAAAATGAGGAAGTAGGAGATAGTTTCAATACTACAGAAAGCTAAGTAAAAGAAAAAAAGACAAAAACCCCAAAACTCATCCTCCCCAAAAAGCATATATGATTTATTTGATATTTGGCTGTGCAGGTTTCAAATTTATTTATTTATTTATTTGCTTTTGGAAAAACGCAAATCAGCTTGGTGAGGTCACTTTTTTCTGGCACTCCTTCCTGTTTGAAGAGTAAAGGGACTTCCATGGTCTAGATTGATAATTGTGATGAGGAAGTTACCAGGATTGCCCTGAGAGCATGGACTGTGAGTTTTTGGGGATGGAAACTGCATCTTCAGCTCCATCATCCCGTGTTTGGCACAGCGTCAGCCTGAGGAGATGCTCGGTGGCAAATATTTTTTTTTTTTTTTTTGA
>NW_016107432.1:9236407-9304607 GCF_001604975.1 Cebus imitator
ACAGCACTGCTGTAAAAAAAAACCTGACCAATACAGGGACTTGCCCTTTCTTAAGCACAGCATCTCACTTACCCATGATGTCTCTTCATAGTAAGGATTAGGGATGCCATTTTAAAGATGAGGCAACTGAGGCTTAGAGAGGTTAAGTCACTTGCTTAAGGTTCCAGAGCTACTAAGTCAGAGAGGGATCTGAACCCAGGACTGTCTTGTAAGCCCATCCTTATCCCTCTGTCTACACAGTGCTGCCTTTCAAAGGTGCCAAACTCCTGAGTTAGCCATTTTTTTTTTTGAGGCAGAGTCTCGTTCTATTGCCCAGGCTGGAGTACAGAGGCACGATTTCGACTCACTGCAACCTCTGCCACCCAGGTTCAAGTAATTCTCTGCCTCAGCCTCCCGAGTAGCTGGGATTACAGGCACCCACCACCACACCTGACTAATTTTTATATTTTTAGTAGAGACGGGGTTTCACCATCTTGGCCAGGCTGGTCTGAACTCCTGACTTCATGATCCACCAGCCTTGGCCTCCCAAAGTGCTGGGATTACAGGCATGAGCCACTGTGCCTGGCTGAGTTAGCCATTTTAACCTGCCAGAAACCTCCTTGCTCCTGAACTGGGGAGCTGAGCTTTGGATTTCGAGAGGTGGCTTTAGGGCCACCATCAGGGGCCTGTGCTAGAGATGAGGTGGCTGGCTCATCACCTGGGCCTTTCCACCTGCCCTTTCCCCACATACACAACGTTCCCTGCCCTGTGTCAAGCTGGATACATTGGCGGGGCTGGTGGCCGGGAGCTCAGAGTGTGTCCTGCAGCCACGAACAGAGCTTCTCTTGCTGTAAGACAGAGTTGAGTCGTCTTTTGATACCAGCAGTGGCTGCAGCAAAATCCGACCCCTTTTCTTATCCATTTTGCCATTTCTCTCAGTGAAGCAAATCCAATTTAAAATACATCTTCAGAAAAAGGAGGGACAGTGAGTTCAAACAGAAGAATATTTGCTAACTGGATTAGGAAAACTTGCTCTGTGCTAAAACTGTGCTAAATTTTTTTTTTAATCCTCTTAGTACAATGTTGCAGGAGCCAGGTGTTTGAAAGGACCATTTCCTTGCTGTCAGCCCCTGAGATCAGGGCTCTGGCTGGAAGAAATGAAGCTGGAGTTTATTAGCCGCTTAGTTGGTTAAAGCCTGTTCTGATGAGGCTGAGCTCTGACAAGCCAATGTCAGAGAGATATCTTGGTTTCCAGTAGTTTTTCACTCTGCCCAACTCTTTGTGGGAAAGAGCCTGGATAAGAGGACATCCACTGCTTACAGGAACCACCATCCCCACCAGACAAGCAGCTCATGGAGCCCTCCCCGGGGAAGACTGAAGGCTGTGGAGTCCTAGCTGCATATTATTTTCTATTTTGCATCATAAGGTCTTATGCGTATAGAGAAACTCTCAGTTTACAAAAGTGATGAGAAACTTGATCTTTTTTTAAGATGGAGTCTCACTTTGCCTCCCAGGCTGGAGTGCAGTTGTGTGATCTCGGCTCACTGCAACCTCTGCCACCTGGGTTCAAGCAATTCTTCTCTCTCAGCCTCCCGAGTAGCTGGGATTACAGGTGTCTGCCACCACACCAAACTAATTTGTGTGTTTTTAGTAGAGATGGGGTTTCACCATGTTGGCCAGGCTGGTCTTGAACTCCTGACCTGAGGTGATCTGCCCATCTTGGCTCACAAAGTGCTGGGATTAAAGGTGTGAGCCACCATGCCTGGCCAAAAAATGATAAGAAACTCAATTTTTTGGATAACAGGGAGACTCTTTAGTGTTCTAAAAATGTATACTTTCGCATGTAAAGCTTCCTGCCTCTGAGCCTTTGCCCACGCTGTTCCCTCTCTTAGGGACGCACTTCCACCCCACAGGATGTGAATTCCACTTTGCCCTGCAGCCCAAGTGTCATCTTCTGGACAGCCATTTCCCATGCCGCCCACCAACCAGGCAGTCCCTTGTTCTCGTGCCACTGCCTAACATGCTTTATTCCGTGTGCTAGGCAGGGCTTTGTCAGATGTGAGTGACAACTGAAACTCCACATAGACACGTTTCAGCTAAAGGGTGACTTACTGACTCTGTGACTGTGAAGACCATGGTGTCACTGAAGGTAGAGGTTGAAAGAAGTCATTTTCTCTTTCTCTTCTCTTCCTTTCCTTCTCCTTTTTCTTCTCTTTTTCTTTCCCCTCCTCCTTCCCTCCCTCCTTCTTTTTCTCTTCCTCCCTCTCCCTACTTCTTTCTCTTTCTCTCCCTGTAATTTGCTCTCTTCTCTATATGGGCCTCATTCCTTCTACTGCAAATAAGGAAAATGACCACCTGGAAACCCTGGAAACCTGAGGCCCACCACATCACAGCAGAGCCACCCAGCAGAAAGAAAACCAGCATCTACACATCAATCCCGGCCAGAACGCTGTCTGAGCCTTGTGGGACATGCTTCCACACCTTGTGGACCACTGAGGCCAGGGCATTCAGCATAATGATGGGCATTTCTGGAGTCATGGGCCTTCCCTGTAGCTAAGGTGACAGAAGGACAGGCTGGTCTGGAGTGCCCATGCCAGCTGGCTCACATGGCCAGCCATTGATGCTGTCTTCTGGGAGCTCAGCTGTGCTCTAGACCAGAAAACCTCCACGTGGCCTCTCCACATGACTTCACTTCTCACAGCATGGTGGCTGGGGCCCAGCAGGGAGACTCTCATGAGCAAAGGTTCCAAAAGACCAAAGTGGCAGCTGCAAGCCCCCTCATGGCCGAGCCTCAGCCCCCAAGCAGAATCAGATCCACTGCATTCTTGGCTTCCCAGGGGACCAGCCCAGAAGCAGTATGGGAGGCGCCTGGAAACCAGGAGGTCTGGTTCCAGGGGAGGCCCTCTGCTATAATTTGGTTATCAATCCCCACCCAGATTTCATGTTAAATTGCAATCTCCAGGGCTGGAGTTGTTTGGACCATGAGGGTAGAGCCCTCATGGCTTGGTGCTGTCTTCAAGATAGTGAGTTCTTGTGAGATCTGGTCATTTAAAAGTGTGTGGCATGTCCCGTCCCACACCTGCCGACTCTCTTGCTTGCTCTTGCTTTGGCCACGTGATGTGCCTGCTCACGATTGTAAGCTTCCTGAGGCCTCCCTGTAAGAGGAGCAGATGCCAGCACCATGCTTCTTGTAAAGCCCGCAGAACCCTGAGCCAATTCAACCTCTTTTCCTTATAATTACCCGGTCTCGGATATTTCTTTATAGCAATGCAAGAATTGCCTGATGCACCATCTTTGGAGACTAACTAACACATGGGCCTTCTCCATCTGTAGGCACACTTCTATAACACATGTAGCTTCCAAGCCCACTGCAGCAGCCGGAGGAAAAGCTCAGGATCCTGTGGGATGTTTCTAAGGCTCAGACCTGTGGTTCACATCACTTCTGCCCATATTCTATTGGCCAGAATCTGGCTCCCTAGCCTCCACCTGACAGCAAGGGAACCCAGCAAATGTAGGGAGGGATCTGCTGGGAGCCATCTCTGCCACAAGGAACAAGTGGAAGCAAGTAAAAAGGAAGCAAAGACTGACGCACATGTTGGGGAGGTGATGAAGGATGTTTTGAATGTTTCAGAGTAGTCCAGGTACACCTGAAAGTACAATGATTACATGAGGGGCAGGAGAGTGAATTAGAAAAAGGTTGTTTTTCTGGATTCAGCTCCAATGGGGTTTGTTCCCCAGGTCTTGGCACTGTGCCATGGTCCTTCTTGCCACGGATATCCAGCCTGGAAACTTCACTGTGGCTCTACCCGGGAGGAAAACATTTTCCTGCCACTGCCCTGAGCCTCCAGACTGGTCCCAGTTACTTTGGACATCCCAGCTTCGGGGACTACCCCAGACCTTCCCATAATCAATAATTAGAGGCTGGCGCAGCAAGGGTGCTCTGGAACCTGCCTAGTGCTCGAGGGTGACAGGCAGCACCTGCTGTCATTGGTTGGTGTTTGTGCTGCCTTTGCTAGAGCTTTGTGGATCTCAGCTTTGAAACCTGTGTCTTTTTACAGTCAAAGGGTCTGAGCTGGGAGAAGGCCCCTAGGTATGCTCCACCAAAGCATTCTGGTGTTTCCTGTCATCTCTGAAGATTCCAAACTCTTATATAACAGGGGCTTGAAGACTGTAGCATTGAGATATGAGGGCTTGTAGTTATCATCCAGTCCAGGGGACTTGAACTCCAGGTACCCGGAACTTAGAATAAATCCTCATGGTCTCACCATGACAACAGGGCTCACCTCCTCTGTCTCATACCTCTCCTTCCCTTGGCCACGATTGCTGCAGACATCCTGACCCTTTTACCTCTTTATCAAATAATCTCAATTTGCCCCAGGGCCTTTGCCTGGGCTTACTTTCCTCCAAGAATGATTTACCCCTGATATTTGCCTGACTAAATCCTTGTCACCTTTCTGATTGCAAAGAGGCTTCCTTGACAACTCATTCTGAAGTAGCTTTTCCCTCTAGCCTTGCTACTGTCTCTTTCATTCTTCTGTTCGATTTTCTTTATAGCGCTTAGCATTATATGACACTATTTTGAAATTGTTTATTTCTCTCTCTCCTCAATAATATAAGCCCAGGAAAGACGAGGATTAGGATCTGAGAGATGGTTGCAGCAGAACCCGAAGCAGAACAATCTTGTGCTAATTAGAAAAAGAGAGCACCCCCACCCCATTTTTTTTTTTAATTTGAGATGGAGTCTCCCCCTGTCACCCAAGCTGGAGTGCAGTTGTGCGATGTTGAAGAGAGCCCTTTCTTGATACACTTTACCATCTTCTGCTGGAAGTTTTTTATATTCATTATACAAACCCACCTTGTTGGTGACTTACACACCCTGTATGGCCCTGCCTCCACCCCATCAGAAATGCTTGTGGAATGAGTGAATGGATTGGTGGAAGTCAGGGGGACTGGAGTGGAATATCTGAAAACAAATGTCAGTGTGTGTGGCCAGCGTCTGTGTACCTTTCTTGGTTGATTGAATCTTCTGTGCATTGATTACATGGTATTAGGCACAAAATCCCTTTTTTCGTTCATTACCAGAAAAGATTTGTCAAGCACCCACTCACTGTGTTTGCTTGGGGAATTCAGCCATGAACAAGACACAATTTCTTGATTTAAGAAGCTGGGATTCTGGAGGCCGGACGGTGATGTGAAGGATGATGCAGTCTAGGGTCATAACAGCTGCACTAGGAGCCAACCCAGTGCTCTCCTGGAGCACAGGACACCTGCTCAGTGCAGAGGACTCAGTAAGTCTTTCTGGAGAAGTGATTGAGCTGGCTCTTAAAGGATGGAGAGGTTCTAACATTGCACAACTTATAGAGATCCGTGTTGCTCAGTCTTTAAGCAGGCTCAAATTTGGTAGACAAAAGGCAATTTTCAAACTCCAATTCTTTACTTGAATTTCTATTTCTTTCCTTCCTTCCTTCCTTCCTTCCTTCCTTCCTTCCTTCCTTCCTTCCTTCCTTCCTCGCTTCCTCCCTCCCTCCCTTTCTTCTTTCCTTCCTTCTTCCTTCCTTCCTTCCTTCCTTGCTTGCTTCCTCCCTCCCTCCCTCCCTCCCTTTCTTCTTTCTTTCCTTCCTACCTTTTTTTAATTCCAAAGTCTTGCTTTCCTGCCCAGCAGACTGGAGTGCAGTGATGCAATCTTGGCTCACTGCAACCCCCGACTCCTGAGTTTGAGCGATTCTCCTGCCTCAGCCACCTGAGTAGCTGGGACTACAGGCACAGACCACCACACCTGGCTAATTTTTGCATTTTTAGTAGAGACAGGGTTTCTCCATGTTGGCCAGGCTAGTCTCGAACTCCTGATCTCAAGTGATCCACCTGCTTCAGCTTCCCAAAGTGCTGGGATTACAGGTGTGAGCCACCATACGTGGACCTTTACTTTCATTTCTTAAGTTCTGTGAAATCAGTAGGGATCATTCTCTAGAATTCCCTTTTAATCTCCTATCCACTTTTCCCCAGATTCCAGTTCCCTCACCTCTTTCATGCAATCTTCCCTGCAAAACTCCACCCCCAGTTTTCAGGCCCTCTCCCCACTTCTCTGGTCTTTATTGTGAAGACAAGCACAGTCTCTTCCTTTTGGGACCATTCTTTCCTCCTCCAGCTTCTCAGATCTAATCATGCGTCCACTCTCTGACTACCACAAAAGCCAGAATGGAAACCTTTCTGGAGGGCAGCCCAGGTTAAGAAACTGCACAGATACAGTAGAGGGAGAAAAATGGGTGGTTCTGAACACATGCATTAATTATTTTGGTCTCATCACACTTTTTAAATGACTATTATTAATCCATATCCCAGATGAGGAAACTGAAGCTCACAGAGGTCAAGCGACCTGCCCAAGATCCCAAAGCTGGTAAAGTGCCTATTTTTCCTGTCTGCCATACTTCCCTTCCCTCTGGCTTCCTCTTTGCCTACTTAACTGTGATTCAACCCAAAGAGAAACTTCTCCAGGAAAGCCTTCCCTAAACATCTTGCCTTGGCCAACCTCCCCAACTATTGTACATTTCCATAAGGCTGTGAACTTCCCCTCACAGCCCATGTCGCATTTGTAATTGTGCATTTCTTTGGATTACTCCTGGCTTAAAGCCTATCTAGGCTTCAAACTTTTAGAGTAGGGTCTCTCTCTCTCTCTCTCTCTGCCTCCCACTGTGTAACCATTGAGTAAAACAACATCTGGGACAAGTCAATACTTGTTGAATATTTGCTGAATAAAAGAATGAATGACTGGAATTCAAACCCCCGTCTCCAAAATCCAAGTTCTTTTCTGACATCATGAGTTGGTGTTCTCCAGGAGAGGATGGGGGAAGGTCATTCCAGGTTGAGGAATTATCACGTGACCATTTACAATGGGTGTTCTTTTTAGGCGGTGGCGATGGTGGTGGCAGCTTGAATCCAGGCTGTATGCAAAGGGGTGGCAGGAGAAGAAGCAGGAGCTGTGGGCAAAGATGAGGGCAAGATGCGGAAAAGACTTTGCATGCCTGGCCAGGAACATGGGCCACAGGGAGTGATCGTGAAACACAGTGAGGTGTCTCATCAGGGGAGTGAGATGATCATAGTCACATTCAGGAAAGATCACTGCCTACCGGGAAGACAGAGGATCAGGGCAGGAGAGTACCAAGAGAGTGCCACCATCAAACAGGGTGGAGGAGGCACAGTTCTGGACAGGGATGTCAGTGGTGAGAGGAGTGGTCCAGCTCCCAGAAGATGAGGAGAGACAGCAGGTGAGGATGACTCTTTAGTTTCAGGTTTAGGCACCTGGACAGATAGTCTTGCCCTCTCCAGCAGCAGAAAGCACTAAAAGAGAAGGAGTTTGGGGGAAGGGACTGCTTCGGCTGAGCAGCCTATGTCTGAGAAGCTGGGACACTTGCAGGTGTTGGTACAGGGTGCAGGTGGGTTTGGTGGAGGGGGAGACTAGGAAGGGAGGAGAAAGTCCAGTCTGTTTCTAGACCTCATCATGCTGCAGGTGTCTGGGCCAGCTGGTGGCAGACGGAGCTGTGCAGCTGGCTGCTGTCACATCTCTTTCTCTCCCAGCTGCCTTCAGCTGAGCTTAACACCAGCAGAGGCAGAAACGCTTCATAAATGCCACTGTCAGCTGGTAGTTGTGCTCAGAGCTCAGGAATACTGTTTTCCCTCTTCACTGTTTTCCACCATTCTTTTTTTCCAGTTTGGGTTTTGGGCGCCCTCAGTTCCTTTTTTGTTAAACACTGAGCTGTTTATCCACCCCTCTTAAAAGTGCCCTGAAAGAAGAGGCTTCCAACTCTCTGGGGAGCTCTCTTCTTCCTCTGATCTTTTCGGTTCATCCCAAATTATTCCCCAACGGAAAGATCGCTCAAGGATTGGGGGCGGTGGTGGGGAAAAGGAGAGTCTCCCAAGAGATCAGGTTAAACCCCAGCCTCAGGGTGTTGAGGGAGGGGCTGGGGGAAGCAGGAGCCTGTTCCTAGTAGACACTTTCTACTGGCCACCTCTTCCTAGACGGCTTCCCCTGACATCGCCACAGGAATAGGAATCATTATCCCACGCCGCGGAGAAGGAAACCAAGGCCGGGTAAAGGCCCTCAAAGTCGCAGAGCCAAGAATAAAGTCCGGATTGGGACTCAGGTCTGTGGGCAATCCAAGGCCGCCCCCTTTACCCTGCAAAAGCTCTTTCCCCTCTGGAAGCCCTCGAGTCCTCTTTCCTACCCTGCCTCTTGTTCCCCAAGCATGGCCAGGGCTAGGGCTCCAGGGCTGCTCCAAGCACCATTCCGTCTTCCCGGGGAGAATTTTCCTCTCCCGGGGCTAGGGTCTGGCGCTGGGGCTCCTCTCGGACCTGCGGGATCGCCCCTAGACTCCGGAGCGCTGAGCGCGAGGAGCGGCTGCACCAAGGCACAGGTAGGGCGGGAGCGCGAGAGAGCCGAGCGCGGAGGCGCTGGGGGCGGGACGCGGGGCCCGGGAGCAGCCTGGGACAGCGGCAGCACCGCAGCTCCCGGCGCCCGCGGCTGCCTGCCCCAGCCACTCAGTGGCGGCTCGCTCTCTTCTCTGGCTCCGAACCCGACATAGCTGCTGCCGCTGCCGCCCGGCGCGCTGCGAACTCCGGAGAACAGCCCTGGCCGTCAGCGGGCACCAGCGGCTTCCTGTCCCCAGCGCCGAGACTGGAGGGACGCACCGCGGCCACCGAGCCAGAGGCGCTTCAGGCGGCGAGAGAAGTCCCCGCGCGCCCCTGGGCCCGGCGCAGCTCACGGTGAGCGCCCCTCAGGGCTCGAGGGTCCCTTGGCTGAGGGGGCGCATCCTCGGGGTGCCCGATGGGGCTGCCCGAGGGTCGCAGGGCTGAAGTTGGGACCGCGCACAGGCCGCCCCTGCAGCCCAGCCAGAAATGCTGCCGCCAGGGAGCAACGGCACCGCGTACCCGGGGCAGTTCGCGCTGCACCAGCAGCTGGCGCAGGAAAACTCCTTGGGGGGCTCGGCTGGGGCACCGCCACTGGGGCCGGCGCAGGTGGTCACTGCCGGCCTGCTGACCCTACTCATCATCTGGACCCTGCTGGGCAACGTGCTGGTGTGCGCTGCCATCGTGCGGAGCCGCCACCTGCGCGCCAAGATGACCAACGTCTTCATCGTGTCTCTGGCCGTGTCAGACCTCTTCGTGGCGCTGCTGGTCATGCCCTGGAAGGCGGTCGCCGAGGTGGCCGGTTACTGGCCCTTTGGAGCGTTCTGCGACGTCTGGGTGGCCTTCGACATCATGTGCTCCACCGCCTCCATCCTGAACCTGTGCGTCATCAGCGTGGACCGCTACTGGGCCATCTCCAGGCCCTTCCGCTACGAGCGCAAGATGACCCAGCGCATGGCCCTGGTCATGGTCGGCCTGGCCTGGACCTTGTCCGTCCTCATCTCCTTCATTCCAGTCCAGCTCAACTGGCACAGGGACCAGGTGGGCTCTTGGGGCGGACTGGACCTGCCGAACAACCTGGCTAACGGGACGCCCTGGGAGGACGTTTGGGAGCCCGACGTGAGGGCAGAGAACTGTGACTCCAGCCTGAACCGAACCTACGCCATCTCCTCCTCTCTCGTCAGCTTCTACATCCCGGTGGCCATCATGATCGTGACCTACACGCGCATCTACCGCATCGCCCAGGTGCAGATCCGCAGGATCTCCTCCCTGGAGAGGGCCGCGGAGCACGCGCAGAGCTGCCGGAGCAGCGCCGCCTGCGCGCCCGAGACCAGCCTGCGCGCTTCCATCAAGAAGGAGACCAAGGTGCTCAAGACCCTGTCGGTGATCATGGGGGTCTTCGTGTGCTGCTGGCTGCCCTTCTTCGTCCTTAACTGCATGGTTCCTTTCTGCAGTGGACACCCCGAAGGACCCCCGGCAGGCTTCCCCTGCGTCAGTGAGACCACCTTCGATGTCTTCGTCTGGTTTGGCTGGGCCAACTCCTCACTCAACCCCATCATCTACGCCTTCAACGCTGACTTCCGGAAGGTGTTTGCCCAGCTGCTGGGGTGCAGCCACCTCTGCTCCCGCACGCCGGTGGAGACGGTCAACATCAGCAATGAGCTCATCTCCTACAACCAGGACACCGTCTTCCAGAAGGAAATCACAGCTGCCTATATCCACATGATGCCCAACGCGGTGAATGATGACGAGGAGGAGGGCCCTTTCGATCGCATGTCCCAGATCTATCAGACGTCCCCAGATGGCGACCCTGTGGCAGAGTCTGTCTGGGAGCTGGCCTGCGAGGGAGAGATTTCTTTAGGCAAAATAATACATTTTACCCCAAATGAATTCCATTAAACGGCATTAAGAAACTCCCTCCTGGATCTGCATAACTGCAGTGACATCTGCAAGCATGCACACACACGCAAATACATGCCTTTCCAGCGCTGCCCTGTTTATCATGTGTTTCTGAGTAGTAGCTCGTGTGCTCAGAAACCTCATCCCATTGATTGGTAGTTCAAAGAACTGGCAGAAGCAGTTGCAATAAACTCAGTCAAATATACCCAGACTGCCAGAGGTGATCCTATTAGAGAAGAGAGTATGGTGCTGGCTCCTTTAAAAAAAAAAAGTGTTACTTGGTCCTTAAAAAATATGCTCTCCCCTCCCTTTTTAAACAAATGGCTTCTTCAGTCATTGTTAGTGTTTAAATTGATTTTTAAACAGCAAGTTGGGTGTGTGTGCAGTGATGTGGTGGGAGCATAGCTTTCCTGGGTCTGGCTTCTGGTGGCTCTGTGCTTATGTCATTTCTTCTCTCTGTGCTGGTGGGTGTCTCTATATCACAGCCGAGGAAGTCTCACTCATTTATTCTGGTGTCTAATAAACACAAATTATTTGTATGATGGGGTGACTATCTTTGCTTTGCTACCTTGTGTTTCAGAAGTGCTTCTGAAGAAACCATGAGCGCACCCTTAAAATGCAAAGATGTTTGCTGGGTCTGGAAGGACATGCTTATTTTCTTTATAGTTTGGCCTTAAAGATACACACAGGGCAAAGGACGTTGAGGAGCTTCTGTTTTCTCAGGTTTCTTTTTATTACTTATACGCATGTGGGGTCTGTGCCCAAACCTGGCTTCAGTGGCAAGGCATTAGATCTTCTCAAGCCTAGATTTCTTTTTTTCTCATTTGGAATTTTTTTTTTTTTTTAAAATAAGACAACTCTCCTGATTCCTAGACAGATGCCATCAGTTTATTGAAAAGACTGTGTAGAATAATAGCTTGCTCTTTCTCCATGTGAAATCTGTAGCATGTTTTAGAATGACATGGCTTTTGAGAAATCGTGTTTTCTGAAGAGCTTTGAAATGTGTGAATCAAGATGCTTTAAAAAAGAAATCCTGTTTTTTAAACAGGCATTTTCCTTAGTGGACAATAGCAAATAGGGGAATGCTTTTTAACTAAAATGTAGAAGCCAGAGATGAAATGTGAATGAACTTGAAATTGGAAAATCTGTAGGTCTAGGTGCTCAATAGAAGAGCCCAACTAACTCCAATCATTTTGTTTTTCCTTTCTGCTGTGTGCACAGTCACAGTCAAGGGGAGTGTTTGATTCCAGACCCACACCGGTTGAGAGCATGTTATTAACATCAGATGTAAATATGAGTGCCGTTAATGGAAACAAATGAAATGTGAATATGTAATTTCTTACGAGTCCCTGCTTTGAAGCAGTTTTATCAAGGACAGTTCAATCAATTTTGATCTCTTTAAGGATAATTTCATTGTCAGTATTCTGGGCAACCATATCTTGGTCACTGCAAAATGTGCAGTTCCCGGCATATAACACTTAATAAATATTTGTTGAATGAATGACTATTTCTGGGACAGTGAGGTTGAAAGCAAATCCTATCCAGTACATCAATTTTTATATGTAATTTAGTCAAAATGATACTGGAACCTGAGGTCTGTGTTCAGTTTCTGACCTCCTGTGAGTGGATAGCTAAGCAAACCATTAGGCAACATTGGGGGCAGTGAAAAGCACACTACCGTAGGATTCAGGAGACTGCCACATGACCTTGAGTGAGTCAATTAACCTTTCTGGGACTCATTTTCTGTCTGTGTCTGTAAATGGAAAGACTTTTGCTAGATCACTGTTTACCAAATTGTGCTTTGTGATGCAGGTGTTAATGGATGGGGTCTCAGGTGAAATAAGTTCAGCAAACCCAGGTTCAGTATCTGTCTTCTCAACAGGACCTCTTAGAGCTTCTCCTGTGCATGATGCACCCTCCAGTGGGGCAAGACTGTGTATTATCTCCCACTGCCGTTCACCTTGTGAACCTTGTTTGGTGGAATTCCTATTACTGTCTCTCTGGAGTCCACAGTCATGGTTTGAGAAACTCAAATCTAACCGATCGGGAAGTCTTTACAATACTCTGTTCTAAAGCATGGGTGGTCATAACCAAAATCTTTTGTGAGAAACACTGTGGTAGGCTCCAGTTTAGATAAGTCCTGTGTTATGGAAAACGGATTATGTGAAGACTTTGGAATTCCCTTCTGTAAAATATCATTCACCATTCCTTATAATTATGTACTATGCACTAGGCACTGTTCTAGATGCTGGGAATATAGTTGTCAATCAAATTCTCTGCTGTCTTGGAATATTTATGTGAGTCAGTGGAGAGATAAGCCAATAAAGATTGCCCCACTATACTGCGCCACATTGCACTGTGCTGTATTGACCAGGATAGATAATGCCAGGCAGAGGATACTGCTTTGTTGCAAAAAACCCAGGGTGAATAGGGTGGTGAAGCTGCTGTTTTATTTATGGAGGTCGGGGTTGGGGGGGACCTTTCCAAAGAGCCACATGAAGAGAGACCTTGACTGGGTAAGAGTTGCAGCTCTGCTAATGTCTGGGAGGGACAGTAATCCAGGCAGAGGGAGTGGCAAGTGCAAAGGCTTGGAAATGGGCTTGTTCCTGGCACCCTTGGAGGAGTGTGGCTGGAGGGCCATAAAAAAGGAGTGTGATAGGATTGACGTTAATTGCCATGCAACCACAGCAGGCATGATGGAGACCCAGTCTGTGCTGGGTACAACATGTGTATTCATTCTTATTAATACACTCTTATTACTCCATTTTTTATAGATAAGGAAATGAAGGCATTGCCAGGCTAAATAACCAGCCTGGGGTCACATACCTCCTGAGTGGCAGAGCTGAACTTGAATCCAGGTAGCCTGGCCACAGAGTCTTCAATCCTAACTGCTCTTTGATGGTGACAGAGGATGCCAGAACTTCTTCAGTCAGCAAATGCACTAGTGCACAGATCAGAACATTCAGTTTTTTGTTCATTTATTACTGAAACGGTTAATTGATTCATCCCTACAGCCACACGACAGCAGCTCTTCATTGTGTACCTGCTCTGTGAATAGCTTTGTGTTTGGAAGGAAGGCATCCTAGGGTTATGGGCAAAGTAGCTCTTACATGATGGGCCAAGTGCTTTCCTGGATTCTTATTTATTCTTCACATTAACCTCACATGTTATTGTCTTCCCGTTTTACAGATGAGGACACGGGGGCACAGAGGAACTTGAAGAGTTGTTTGTCCAAAGTCATGTGACAAGTAAGCAGTGGAACCAGGGTTTACCTCGAGGTCAGCGGTTCTCAACAGAGAGAATTTTGCACCCTGCACCCTTCAGACATTTGGCAATGTCTGGAGACCATTTTAGTTGTCACGACTGGGTGTCAGGTACTCCTGCCATCTTGTAAGTAGAGGCCAAAGATGTTGTTAAACAACCTATGGTGCACAGAGAATTATCCAGCCCCCAACACTCATGTTGCAACCCTTGAGAGCCGTGACCAGGTGGACACACTCCAGGTCCCAGCTACCTGTCCACACTCCAGGTCCCAGCTACCTGTCCACACTCCAGGTCCCAGCTACCTGTCCACGAGGCCACTTGCCTGGAATTGGAGGCTCCACCGCCCTGAGGTTGAATTTTGGCTCCACCATTTTTAGTCATTTGAATCTGGGCAGCTTTCTGAGCCCCAGCTTCCTTATCTGAGCAATGGGCACACTAACTGCACAGAGTGTGCATAACACAAAGCACAGAACTTCCTTATTCTGATAGATGCTGAATCTTCTTTTATTACCAGACCTCCATAAACCATATTCATTTGTTAGAAGTGAGTCACTAAGTCCAAAGGATATTCAAGGGGAGGGAATTAGACTTTACTTCTTTGTGGGAAGAGTGCCAAAGAATTTGCAGAAGAGATGTTTTACATTTTATGCTTTATTTTTAATAACTTGTCCTCACATTGTTTCAGACTTATAGAAACCTTGTGACACGGTACAAAGAATTCCTAAATATTGTTTGCCCAGATCCCCCAACATCAATATTTCACTGTATCACTTACCTCTGTTCTTCCCTTTATCTTCCGAGTCATCTAAGATGTGATGCCCATTTACCCTTGAATATTTTGTTGCGTATTTCCTAAAAACAAGGAATTCTCTCATCTAATCTACTTTATTCAGACTTCATGATAACATCCTTTATAACAAAACAACCCAAGACCATGTGTTGCATTTAGCTGCCTCCTGTGATTTGAAAGTTTCTGCCGCTTTGTCTTTCATGACACTGACCATTGTGAAGATTACCTGGCCACTTACCTGGTAGAATCGTCCTTCAGCTCGGGATCTTGGGTGCTTTTCTGTGATTAGATTCTGTCATGCACATTGGGCAGGAATATCACAGATGCCATGCTGAGCTCCTCCAGCGCATCGCGTTGGGGGCAGGTGCTGTCAATTAGTTCCATCACTAGCAATGTTAACTTTGCTCATGGGGTTATGGTGCTGTCCACTGTTTTACCCCTTCTAATTAATAAGTATTTCCTTTGGAGAAGTGTTTTGAGACTATGAAAATATCCTATTATTTCTCAAATTTGTTCTCATTGCTTTTAGCATTTATTAGTGAACCTTACCTGAATCAGTTATTACTGTGATTGTCAAACAGTGTTTTTAAAAAAATTTTTACCATCTTTCTAAATTTATTGTTGGTTTTCCACTGTAAGGAAGAATATTTGTTTATATATTTATTTACATCAGCATAGAATCTTGGGTTTCTAGTTTTGCTTGTTTTTGAGACAGGGTCTCACTATGTTGTCCAGGCTGGAGTACAGTGATGTGATCACAGATCGCTGCGACCTGGACTCCAGGGCCCAAGCAATCCTCCCACTTAGCCTTCCAAGTAGCTGGGACCACAAGCATATGCCACCATGCCAAGGTATTTTTTCTTTTATTTTTGTAGGGACAGGGTCTCCCTGTGCTGCCCAGGCTCATCTCAAGCTCCTGGGCTCAAACAGTCCTCCCACCTCAGCCTCCCAAAATGCTGGCATTTACAGGTATGAGCCACCATGCCCAGCCTGGGGCTTTGGTTTTTATAATAGGTTATAATCCTTTACTTGACACTGTTAATGAAATACTATTTTGACATTCCAGGTATGGGACCTGGGGAAACATGTGTTCCATTTGTAGGATATTAACACAGTGCTCAGTCTAAGGGCAACACTCAGGACACTGTTTTCTATTGTCTTCGAAGACTGTCCCTGCCCTCAAATCTCTCAGAGGGTATCCATACTTATTATACTAACTTACCATGATGTTTAGGTTGCCTTAGATTTGGTTAGTGGGAGCCTTTTAAATTGGTTCCTGTGTCCTTTGACATGCTGTCATTATTCTTTGAGTAGTTAGTTACTTTTCAACACAAGAGATGTCAGACTCATTTTGTATATTTTCTGTCCAAGCCTTGGAGTCAGCTATTTTTCCAAGGAGACCTGGGTTCCTTCTAGCAGAGAATGGTCATGTAGAAATCAAGATCTGGGCACAAGGGTATTTATTGTTACTGGGGCAGCATTGTTTCTAGATCCTCTCAAAAGACAGAGCTGGGAAGTGGATACATGGATATACATACAAACATATTCATATGCTCATGTACACATACTCATGAGCATCTGTATCTATTTCTATGCCTACCTATGTACATACATCAAATTCCATGCATTCATTTTGATACCTAGCAAACATATTTTAAAAACCATCACCTCTGGTTCAAATATTGAATCTCTAATGTTTCATGAGACCTGGAAGTCAAAGAGATTAAGTTACCTTCCTAGGTTTTAAAAAATATTAAAATGGGGATAATTAGTTGCTTACTTTGTAGTTTATTGTCAGGGTTATGTGATATGATTCATGTGAAATGTGTAAGGGCATGGACACAATGAGAATTTAAAAATGGGGTGGGCACAGTGGCTCATGCCTGTAATTCCAGCATTTTGCAAGGCCGAAGTGGGCGGATCACCTGAGGTAAGGAGTTTGAGACCAGCCTGACCAACATGGTGAAACCTTGTCTCTACTAAAAATACAAACTTAGCTGGGTATGGCGGCGGGTGCCTGTAATCCCAGCTACTCAGGAGGCCGAGGCAAGATAATTGCTTGAACCCGTGAGGTGGAGGTTGCAGTGAGCTGAGATCACACCATTGCACTCCAGCCTGGTCAACAAGAGTGACACTGTGTCACAAACAAACAAGCAAACAAAAAACAGCCTGCTTGTGATTGTGTTTTCAGGACCTGAGAGTACAGGACAGAATCTTCCTGTTTCTGTGTAGTGGTTCTGCACTCGATTTTACAGGCAGTGTGGGAAGCTACTAGGGATAGAGAATTGAAGAGTCAACATCCAGGAGAGGGAGAGAGAGACTAAACAGCAAACTAGACTTCAGCACACCTAGAACAGGAAGAAACAGGACAAGATGTCAACCTTGAGAGGAGGAAGCTGTTGACATGAGGGGAGAGTTAAGAAGAGAACGTTCTTGAGCCCATGCGGAACCCCCAGGCCTCTAGGCCAAATTGGGGGAAAGGCTTAAAGGGAATATGAGTACCCCTACTCACAAGAGCAGGCAGAGCCATCAGACTTTTGTTTTGACACTGTTGATGAAGTATCATTTTGATATTCCAGGTATGAGACCAGGGGACACACGTCTCCCATTTGTAGGATATTAACACAATGCCAGTTCCAGGGAAAACACTCAGAACATTGTTCTGATTCTCTTCTATTCCTGTCCTCAAAACTCCTAGTGAACTGAGAGTACCAGCACTCCACCAACACTGACAGAACAGAGGTGACAACCAGCATTTGTTGACTACATATTTTGTGAGGTGCTTTGTAAACATCTTCTCATGCAATCATCACAATATTCTTGTGAAATAGGCATCACTGTCTTCACTGAAAAAGGAGGAAAAGGAGGCTGAGAGAGGTTCAATAGCAAGCCAGGTTATGCTTCTAGTAAGTGACAGAAGTGGGACTTGAAGAGCATCTGCTCCTGGAAAGCCCCCCTTTTGGGCTTTACACAATTCTTCAGAGGGACCCAGGAAGAAGAGAGCTCCTTCATGTATACTGCCCATGAGTCCTCTCCAGGAGAAGCATTTTGAGGTTCTGAAACTGTTTATTATCAGACTTGGTTGTAAGTTTTCTCTTCATCTTGGCCCTTTTCCTGTGCTTTTCCAATGGCCCTTTCCAATAGGTAACCAGACCTCAGTTTTCTACATGGGTGAGATCTGCTTAACATGGAGGGGGCTCTATTTTTCCACACCCTTGGTAATTTGTAGATTTGGGAAAGCATACCCAGTATGGCTTGTCAGGGCTAACACATATGTCCCTGTTCCTGTATCAAGCTGGCTTCATTGGTAGGGGCTGCCTGGAATCCTGGGGTGAGAAAGACTCCAAGGTTGCATTTCAACCAATGATGTTGAGGGGCCTGGTTAATAAATGATTTCTACTATGAGCTTGGGAGGTGGAGGATGCTTGAATGTTCTAAGTTCTTGCTTTTCTTGGTCTCTCAGTAGCCCTTAAACATATTTGTCCTAGAACCAATTGAAAATTAAAATATTGGTCAGGTGCAGTGGCTCATGCCTGTAATCTCAGCACTTTGGGAGGCTGAGGCGGGCAGATTACAAGATCAGAAGTTTAAGATCAGCCTGGCCAATATGGTGAAAGCCTGTCTCTACTAAAAATACAAAAATTGGCTGAGTGTGGTGGTGTGCTGGTGACCTCAAGAATGTGAGGGCGTAACCAACTCAATATGCCTCTGGTGGGTACATGAGCAAACAGAAAACTGTCCTCATGAAAGCAGGATGTCGGCAAACTGACAAACTGCATCTGCCACCAGAAGGAACGTGAGGACAGTCACGCCCCAGGTCCCCTGCTCCTTGAGGTTATCTGTGGTCCTTGAAGTTATCTACCTGAACATCTGGAACCTCTTGAACAAGGAAAGCAGTACCTGCGATAAGTCAAGTAGCTGACTGACAATCACCCCCTCCTCCCTGTTCACTTAATAAATACGAAGGGCTGTAAAAGCTCAGAGCTTTGTTCACTAGAAGCAAAAAGCCCCCTAACCCCTTCTTTCAAACAGGACCTTTTGTCTTTGTCTTTAATTCTGTGTTCATCTTCCTTTGTTCATGAGATAATTATGGCAAGTGGCGCCTGAACAGGGACCTGAACAAGGAAGGTCTCCTGGAGCAGAGGCAGTGAAGCTGCAGGCAGACAGGAACCCCAGGATGAATCTGCTGGCAGTGGATGCAAGGTCAGTGCCCTAAACAGGTACTGGGAGCGGGATT
Source organism: Cebus imitator (assembly GCF_001604975.1). Lineage (NCBI taxonomy): Eukaryota > Metazoa > Chordata > Mammalia > Primates > Cebidae > Cebus > Cebus imitator. The sequence goes on from NW_016107432.1 coordinate 9,254,977, forward strand.
TCTGAATCAGGGTAACATGGGGCAGAATTTATCTATTGAGGAGCAACATTATGTACAGTTGCTTAAAGTTTTACTTGAAGAATCTGGTGCTCACGTCAGTTCTCAAACACTAACTAAGCTTCTACAGGAAGTCATTACATATAACTCGTGGTTTCCACAAACAGGCCCCCTCGATGTGGAAAACTGGGGCCAGGTAGAAGGTTTGAAACAGGCTCATCAAAAAGATTTTAAAGTAGATCCCTCTGTTTTCTTTGCTTGGAGTTTGGTCCGTACTGTCCTCCTGCCATTATCCCCTTCTTACTCAATTAGACAGCAGGAGCCATGCCCTGACTCTCAAAAATTGGAAGAGCCTTCTGTCTTACAAACAGCGCCCATTGAAAGTGAGAGACAGAAGAGAGAGGAGGAGAGCTGGTCTGCACCGCCTCCTTCAGTAGCAGAAATAGAGACTCCAATACAACAAATTCTGTGTGCTGCAGCTATAGCTGGAGAGCTCTTGGACCTTGAGGCTTTTCCTATTGCTGTAATGCCCGATCCAAACAATCCACAACAACTTGTTCATGAACACACTCCTGTAGAATTTAAGCTAGTAACAGAATTAAAAGCGAGCGTGGTTAGTAATGGAGCACGCGTCTGTTTACTTTAGATGGCTAGAATCCGTATTCGGCGCTATGCACTGCCCGCCTTCTGATATAAAGTATTTAGCTTGTACTTGCTTGCCTGCTAGTGCATATCTGACATGGAATCTAAATTGGCAAGACATGTGTGCAGATCAGGCTAGACAGAATCATGCCACTGGACACAGAAACATTGCGGAGGATATGCTATTGGGCAGTGGTCCTTCTTCAGATTTGGTGCAGTGATTGTATCAGTAATATCTAAACTCCCAGTTGCTGTTTACCATCAGTAAGCCTTAGCTGCCAAACACGCCTGGGCCGCTATCCCCGAGGAAGGGGTCCCAGGGCAATCTTTTCTAGATGTCATGCGTGGATTGCAGGAACCCTATGCAAATTTTATCACACGACTACAAGAGGCAGCGCGGCACCAGAGTCCTCATACCGCTGCTGCAGAGATGCTTACTCTGACTCTAGCCTTTGAAAATGTAAATGCAGATTGTGAACGTGCATTGGTACTGGTAAAATGCGCAAAAAACTTGGCAAACTTTCTCAAAGCCAGTCAGGATGTAGGAACTGAGTCCCGTCGTTCTGTGAAGTTGGCTCAAGCCATGGCTAATTTAGAAGTAAACAAATCTAAAAAAAACACCCCAAGGATTAAGCCCTAAAGTGGGAAAATGTTACAACTGTGGAAAAATTAGGCAATTCAAAAAGGAATGTCCTTGGACTAATGGGCAGAAGGTATCTTATAACGTGGCACCCCGCCCTCCAGAAAAAAACGCCAGGAATTTGACCTCGCTCTAATAAAGGAAACCACTGGGCTAATCAATGCCACTCAAAATTTCATCAGAACGGCACTCCCTGCTGGGAAACGAGAGGGGGTCCTGGACCTTGGCCCCTCAAACAATGAGGGCATTCCCCATCCAGACCACAACCCCACTTCAGGGTGAGTCCCCAGAGGAATATTAATTCCCTCTACCCAGGAACACCTGGAAGTGCAGGGTGTTAATCTCCCAGTTACAGAACAAGTCTCCACCGGCATTTGGGGACCTTTGCCAACAAGATATGTGGGATTCATCTTGGGTAAAAGCTGTCTTAACTTGCAAGGCATTACGGTTGTCCTCGGAGTTGTTGACTCTGACTATGAAGGAGAAATAAGTAATTGCAATGTCATAGGACCTCTGGGTTTTTGGACTGCGGGAACACATTGCTCAGCTGTTACGTATTCCCTGCAAGTTTCACCCTTCTCCACAAAAGGGGAGACAAGGAAATTAAGGATATGGGAGTACAGCTACACGGGAAATTTACCTGTCCCAACACATAGCTTTTAATTGGCCTGCCTGTGTAGTGCAAATTAAAGGAAAGAAGTTCTATGGGCTTATGGACACGGGAGCGGATGTATCACTAATATCCAAAAGCAATTGGCCCTCATCTTGGCCCTTGCAATTAACCTCTACATCCTTAGTGGGAATCTGAACGACTCAAAGTGTTCAGCAGAGTACTGAAATTTTACCCTGCCTCAGTCCAGATGTGCAATCACGTACTTTTCAACCTTATGTTGCAAATATAGCTGTTAATCTATGGGGCCGAGACTTACAGCATGGGGTATGTTGAAAAAGATGTGTTATCAGAGTGGAAAAGGCTTAGGAAAGTCCCTGTAGGGAAGCCCTGACCCAATATCTATAACTGGGCAAACAAATAGAGAAGGGCTGGGCCTTCGGGATTTCTAATGAGGGTCATTGATACTTCTCCACCCACCGCTTTGCTGTTAGAGTGGCTGACTGATAAGCCTGTATGGGTGGGTCAGAGGCCCTATCACAGGAGAAGCGGACTCAGCTTCATCAGCTAGTAAAAGAACAGTTTAATTCAGGACATATGGAAGAGTCTGTCAGCCTTTGGAATTCACCAGTATTTGTGATTTGGGAAAAGTCAGGAAAATGGAGACTGCTACATGACTTGAGAACCATTAATGCATAGATTAAACCAATGGGTGCATTACAGCAAGGTTTACCATCCCCAACAGCCATTCCAAGAGACTGGCCTCCCGTGGTCATACATCTCAAAGGTTGTTGTTTTACTATACCATCGCATGAGACGGACAAGCCTCGATTTGCATTCTCTGTGCCATCTATTAATCAGAGAGCCTATCTCTTGCTATCAGTGGAAAGTTTTACCCCAAGGCATGGCCAACAGTCCTACATTCTATTTAGAGAAATAAAACAAGCCTTAACTGAATTGAATCTCAAAATAGCTCCCGAAAAGGTGCAAACAACCTCCTCATATCAGTACTTAGAACTACTGTTACTGAAAGAAGTGTCTGGCCTCTAAAGGTAGCTCTTGGAAGAGACAGATTACAAACTCTGAATGATTTCCAGCAATTATTGGGGGATATTAACTGGCTGCACCCGATGCTAGGTATTGCTACGTATCAACTCAACCACCTCTATCAAACACTCAGGGAGATTCTTCTTTAGATTCTCCCCAACAACTTACTAAGGAGGCAGAGGCTGAGTTGCAGCTTGTAGAACAAATGCTCCGGGAACCACCTGCTTCCTGATTCCACCCACAAAAGCCTTCCCACTCCCCATTCTCCACCAGGACTTTTAGGACAGTTCATAGACAAAACTATAATGGGAATAGAATGTCTTTTACTATCCAGTCAAACAGTAAAATCTTTGCAAGTTTACCTTTCTTTAATCACACAACTTAAAACAATGGGCAGACATACATGAAAAATTCTTACAGGATATGACCCTGATAAGGTTATTGTTTCCTTAGATTCCCAACGACAGGCTGCAGCCTGGGAAACGTCGACTACATGGCAAATCACTCTCAAGGATTTTGTAGGAGTTACAGATAACCATTATCTGTCAGATGAGATTTTGCAATTTTACAAGGGTCACCCTTTCATCCTCCCTGTGATTACTCATCACAAGCCTATTCCAGGTAGACAGACTTATTTGACTGGCAGCTCTTCTAAAGGCTGTGCAGGGATTTATGGACCTAAACACACTCAGTCAAGACCCCGAGGGTTTCAGCCCAGCGTTCAGAATTACTGGCAGTTCTTCAGGTTCAGCAGCTCACAGCCTTATCTCCTATCAATATTGAATGCGATTCAGCCTGTGTTGTAAATGTAGCCAGTCACATTGAGACTGTCACTATTAAAAGCACCCTAGAACCAGACAGAACTACTTAGCTTATTTCTAAGACTTCAACAAGTTATTCGTTCTTGTACTGCTCCTTTTCATATTTCTCATATCCAATCACACACACAACTTCCTGGGCCATCATCTCTAGGCAAGGAGAAAGCGGAGAAGCGAATTGGTTGTGTATTTCAGCAGGCCCAAGCCTCCCATGCATTACTACATCAAAACACCTCTGCCCTCACTCGCGTGTTTCATCTATCTTGCAACCAGGCTCGAGCCATCATGCAAGCCTGTCCCACCTGCCAACATATCCCTGGTGTTACACCCAAGGAAGGATGTAACCCATGAGGCTTAGCTCCAGATGAAATGTGGCAGACTGATGTTGCACATGCAGCGGCCTTCGGCAAGCTCAGCTATGTTCATGTAACTGCAGATAACTGCTCTCATATGTTACACGCTACATGTCAAACAGGAGAAACAGCTGGTCATGTCCGACAACATTGTCTGTCATCGTTTGCCCATATGGGGGTCCCTAAACAATTCAAAACTGACAATGGACCCACTTATGTCTGTCATGCTTTCCAGAACTTTTTACAGTTATGGGCAATCAGACACAAAACAGGAATTCCATATAATCCCCGAGGACAAGGGATTATTGAGGGGGCATATCAAACACAAATGTTGAAAATACTAAAAGGGGGAGTAGGAGACCAATCACCACCTCAAACAAAGTTGCATTTAGCCTTGTTTACTTTAAATTTTTTGACTCCTGGTATGGATGGTAAGACTTCAGCAGAAAGACATTGGCAAGCGTTAGAGAAAAAGAGGCAAGTTAATCTAAAAGTGTTATGGGAATCCCCGGAAGAAGGACGATGGAAAGGCCCGGTGGATTTGCTGACATGGGGACGAGGGTATGCTTGTGTTTTTATGGGAGATGGACAAACGGTGTGGGTGCCCTCCAGGTGGGTGCGACCATGGAACAGCAGAAGCAGACTGGAGGGATCCATGGTGGCCAACCATGGGCACAGTCCCTCCAGCACCAGCCATGAGCCAACTGGATCTGAATGTGAAGACGGAATGAGGGCCGACCAGAGTCACAATGACAACCAAACCAATAACATGGGGATAGATCAAGAAAACCACGCAGGAAGCTGAGAAACTGCTGGAACAAAAACCCCTGACTCCATGTTCTTGGCAATGCTAGCTGCAGTGTCCTATGTGGTGAGTTTCCCCTGTGTAGTCAAAACCATATTGGGCATATATTCCCAACCCCCCAGCAGTGCAACTGGTACTCTGGAGTGACACTCCTCTTGCAATATATCATGATCAGGGAGCATGGGCTCCAGGACCCCTAACTCCCCGAGACACAGAACAATTAAACACCCAGAACAATAGCATCAATTACACTGCTCCTTTAGAAGGACCCCCTTTATGTATCACCATGGATACGTCGCTCAACTATGGCTGTCTTGCAGTCCAATCTCAGGGATGGTTAAGACCCCAGGAAAAAATATGTATTTGTTAGGCCTCAGCTCTATTAATATTACCGGTGTGTTTACTAATTATTCCCGGCCCCATCACCCACATTGTATTGATTATGAGAAATTGACTCCATTTGAAAATTCTCACCCCCCTCCTTGGACACAGTGTCTTGCCCCCCTGGCCAGACAGCACTTCATGTTAATAGGAGACATTATTGACTGGGGTCTTCATGACCAGTTAGATGGGAAAGACGTAAATCAGACCTCTTGGTATAAACTTCGCTGGCACCAGTGGCAGACCTTCAGCACTTCCTCGTCATATCAAACTGGGATTCAATCCCAATCTCCGCACAACTTGCTTGGCATGGCACTGGCTTTAGCCCACCCTTACCTCGGTGGCATTATCTAGGAAAAAGGGGCCCAATTCAGGAGTCAATTTGGAAAGCAGTGCTCCCATTTATGAATGGTAGCATTTGGGTCAGAACACTATCCAATAATAGTAATTCTGTTCAACGTAGCTTTAATATCACCTTTGTTAGAAACGTTACTGCTCAATCTATGGTTTGTATTTTCAATCTTTATGTTTTTCTAGCAGCTAAGAAGGGTCAACTCCAGGTAAACATCACCCAACTGACTTGTGTCTCTTGTCAATTATATCATTGCCTTAATCATAGTAATATACAAACACACAACATATCCGCCCTAATAATTCTTAGTCATATTCCTGGATGATGGATTCCTGTCAGTTTGTCTGAACCATGGGCTGCTACCTCTGATTTACATTTTGTGAAATTTCTTCTTGCCCGGCTCACTCAGCATGCTCGTAGAGACTTAGGCATGAAAATTTTGCTATCATCTCCTTGGTCACACTAATAACATCTGTTGTAGTGTCCTCAGTAGCACTACACAGTTCTATTCAAACAGCCCAATATGTAGAAAATTGGACACATATGGCCAGCCAGGCATGGATGCTCCAAAATAAAATTGATGCTGAATTACAAACAGAAGTAGCAATGCTGAAGACTGCTATTTTGTGGCTGGGAGAGCCAGTACAAAGTTTGCAATTGGAGCAGCCATTGCGCTGTCATTTTAACCACACTCACATTTGTGTAACCCATTTGGAATACGATCAAAATGAATATCCATGGAACCTTGTAAAGGGTCATTTACAAGGCGGTTTTACATCCAATGTTACTTTTGATATCAGTGATTTACAAAACAAAGTTCTTGACTTGAATAAGCAAACCCGAGAGCATCAGCCTTCTTTAGAAGCTTGGACAGAATTCCCGCAGGGCTTGGAGAGGCTTCACCCTTGACTTATCTTAAACACAATCTCAATGTTTCCTTTATCATTATAGGAATAATGTTATTATGTCTCTATTTATTGTTCATAGTCTGTCGGATTGGGTGGACCACCAACCAGCAACTGAAAGTTGCCCAGCCTGGAATTACCTTCATTCAATTAATGCAAAAGCGAAAAGGGGAGATGCTGGTGACCCTAACAATGTGTGTTGTGACCAACTCAATATGCCTCTGGAGGCTACATGAGCAAACAGAAAACTGTCTTCATGAAAGAAAGATGTTAGCAAACTGACAAACTGCATCTGCCGCCAGAAGGAATGTGAGGGCAGTCACGCCCCAGGTCCCCTGCTCCTTGAGGTTATCTGTGCTCCTTGAAGTTATCTACCTGAACATCTGGAACCTCTTGAACAAGGAAAGCAGTACCTGCGATAAGTCACGTAGCTGACTGACAATCACCCCCTCCTCCCTGTTCACTTTACTTAATAAATACGAAGGGCTGTAAAAGCTCAGGGCCCTTGTTCACTAGAAGCAAAGAGCCCCTGACCCCTTCTTTCAAACAAAACCTTTTGTCTTTGTCTTCGATTTCGCATTTGTCCTCCTTCACTCATGAGATAACTACGGTAGTGATGCACGCCTGTAGTCCCAGCTACTTAGGAGGCTGAGGCAGAAGAATCACCTGAACCTGAGAGGCAGAGGTTGCAATGAGCCAAGGTCACATCACTGTACTCCAGCCTGGACGACAGAGAAAGACTCCATCTAAAAAAAAAAAAAAAAAAAAAAAAAAAAAGTTAAAATGATGTTGTTGATGTCTGGGACCCACTCCAAATAGTTAAATCTGAATTTCTAAGTGATAGGGCCTAAGCTTCACTTTAAAAAAAAAATCTGAATTTGTTAGAATGTGTAGGCACAGTTGAGAAACACCACTGGCCTACACTCTCATTAGACATGTTTGAAATTTACCTGCCTTGATCCTACCCCGATCTTGCCTTTGCTACAATATTAAATGGACTCTTATTAGCAATGAATAAATCTAATGAGTCTCTAGATCTTTTATTAGCTTGAATTATTCTTAGATATTCTGCCACATAAAGGAATTTGAATGTATAGTCTTTGTGATTGGTGGTTTAAATAGTTAAACTTCACTGTAGCTGTGACTAGAAAGTCCTCATTGATGGAGAATCCTAGAGTTCCTTTTACAGAAGAGAAAAAGATTCAGTGGGTCAAGCTGTAATATTTTGCCTCTGATTCTCAGATTCCTCCTTGTTGAAATGGGAATGCGAAATAAATAAGGAGTTTATAGTAAGTACGTAATAAGTATTTATTGAATGAATAAATTAGTGGAATACAAAATTAAAATACTTGTCTCAAGAAACACCTAGAGAAAAAGGAGACAGATATAGAGCTACCCCATGCCTGTTACACCCTTTAACGCCAGGTGTATGGAAGCAGATAGTGTGTCTCTTTAGTTTTACAGGCCCTCAGATCAGGAGGAGCTGTACTCTAGGAGCTGCATGTGACTAGTCATTCCCAAGAAGCCCCCACCCCAAGACCTGACATGATGAGATTCTGGACTTTAGTTGATGCGGAAGGAGGAGAAGACTTTTAGGGATCTTGGGAGGAGGCAAGTATATTTTGCATGGGGTGGGAAATGTGAATCACTGGGGGCTGAAAGACAGGCTTCCTGGCAGCTCCTAAGAAGGCCTCCAGTGATCCATGCCTCCTGGTATTCATGCCCTTGTATAATCCTCTCCATTCCTTTGCATGTTGGCTGAATCTAATGTCTTGCTCTTAACAAACACAATATGGTGAGACTGATGAACAGCACCTCTGAGAGGTTATAAGAAGACGGTGACTTCCATCCTGCTCACTCTCTCTTGCTGTCTTGCTTTCTTGTTCTGATAGAAGCCAGCAGCCATGTTGTGGGGTGTTCTACAAAGAGGCCCAGTAGCAAGAAACTGGAGGTAGGGGGAGTGTCTGACCAAGAGCCAACCAAAACCTGAACCTGCCAATAAGCACATGAGTGAGCTTGGAAAGGAAGCCTTTCTCAGTTGAGCCTTCAGATGAGACCATAGCCTTGTATTACTCCTTGATTGAAGGCTTTGGGAGACTATGAGCCAGAAGACCCATTGAAGCTTCGCCTGGGCTCCTGACCCACCATTATCAGATAAACACTTGCTGTTTTAAGCTGCTAAGTTTTGGGTTAATTTGTTACTTAGCAATAGATAACTAATATAGAAGAAATGGGAGAGAAAAACATTTATTAAGTGCTTCACTATACCCCTGGAACTTTGTAAACCTTTTTCCATTTCATCCTAAGTCAACCTGGATGAAAATATTCAGGTTCAGAGATGCTGGGTGAGGGGGCAGGACATGAAATCACTGCTGTTTGATTTGAAAGCCTCTGCTCATTTCTCTATTCCAGGATGCAAACCAGGAGAGGTTTTCTATTCATGTCTCTTTTTTTCTTTTCTTCTTCTTTTTTTGTGGCAGGGATACAGGGTCTTGCTCTGTCATCCAGGCTAGAGCGAAGTGGAGCAATCATAGTTCACTGCAGCCTTGAACTCTTGGGCTCCGGTGATCCTCTTGCTACAGCCTCCCAAGTAGCTGGGACTATAGGCATGCACAACCACACCTGGCTAATTTTTAAAAAATTTTTATTAGACACAAGGTCATACTATGTTGCCCAGTTTGGTTTCAAACTCCTGAGCTCCTTCTTCTGCCTCGGCCTGAACAAAGGGATAGGATTACAGGCAAGAGCCACTGTGTCCGGCCACATTTTCTGTGTTCATAAAGTCAGAAGTAGAATAGCTAATGTTGTTGCTACAAAGTTTGTATGAAATGAGTAATTATTAGTGTCCCTGCATGCAGCCACCTGCTGTTACTGACCTCCTGTGCCTCTGCAGCCAAACACACACCAGCTACTTACGCACACACATTCCACAGGCACACAGATGCCTCCACAATACACGTGTGCTCAAGATCCAATTGTGAGTACACATGTGCACAAATAAACAGACACATCTGTATTCACAAAGAACTATCTCCACCTTCATTTTCTCCCATCCAAGTACTAACCAGGTCTGACCCTTTTTAGCTTCCAAGATCAGACATGTTCAGGGTATATGGCTGTAGCCTACATCCTCATTCTTAAATGAAAGACCCTTTGAGACAGTTCATACCTAAATATGTAATTAACCCACAAGATATTGCAGCCTAAACAGAAACAGCCATTATAGTTTTTTCTCTTTAGCAATTTTCTATGTGCTTTAAGCAAATTTGAAATCTGTCTAGAGACTTCAGAAATCATGTTGTCTACTCCCCATATTGTGCAGATGCAGAAACTGAGGCCCTGAGTAGTGAGGGACTTGTCCAAGTACTCCAGCAAGGTGGTGTGAACTGGAGTCCTGGTCTCCCAACTCCCAGTTCACTGTCCTTGCTGCAGCACTGTGCATCATTGGTGGGGAGGGCACTCCTGGTCCTGGGGAATCCATTTCCAAAGGACATCAGGAGCACAAACAAGTTCATACCCTATTGTTCTTTCCATGTAAAAGAGGTTGCTGACATTTATGCTTTTCTCCCAATATCCCATTAAGATGGAACATTGTTAAATTATTTGCGGATTAAATACAGATGTGCAGGGATTTTAGGGCCCTGATTGATTTTCTATTGGAAGAAGCAGAAGGAATGTTAATTTACAACTGGCAAATGTTAGCTCTTAGGATGGGGCAAAACAGCATTTCAAAGGCCTGTGTTTTGTTTGGTTTTGGTATTTCATGAAAGAGATCTTTCTGTGCAAAGTGGTAGGAAGCCATTTTCAATAAGAGCTAAAGGGAATGAAGATTTTAAAAAATGGACTGAAAACAAATTCAAAGGTGCCAGGCCTTTGTTACTGCAAGCCCCTCCTGCAGGAAGAGAGGCTGTTAAAATGAAATCAATAATTTAAGCAACTGTCCGTCCCTGTCTCCCCTGCCATTCTGGTAAAATGAGTTGACATTTCAGACCACAAGGAATAAGCATCAGACCAGGAAGCAAGGGGCTTGGGTATGAGTCCCAGCTGTGTCATTTTAAGTAAATGATTTAACATTTCTGAATGTGTTTCTCTCATCTCTAATAATGAAACCATCATGATATATCTCAGGGTCATTATGAGTGTAAAAAATGCTCATTTACTAGAACTCATTCCATATCAGATGCCACATTAGGAATTGTGCAGAGTGATCTCATTAATTCTTTTTATTTTATTTTTATTTTTTTGAGATGGCATTTTGCTCTTGTCACCCAGGCTGGAGTGCAATGGTGCAATCTTGGCTCACTGCAACCTCTGTCTCCTAGTTTAGGTTTCAAGCAATTCTCCTGCCTCAGCCTCCCAAGTAGATGGGATTATAGATGCCCACCACCATGCCTGGCTAAGTTTTTGTATTTTTAGTAGAGATGGGGTTTCACCATGTTGGTCAGGCTGGTCTGGAACTCCTGACCTCAGGTGATCCACCCACATTGGCCTCCCAAAGTGCTGGGATTACAGTCATGAACCACTATGCCTGGCCTCACTAATTCTTTATAGCAGCCCTGTGAGGAGGCCTGCTCATTCTCATTGTACAGCTAAAGGTACTGAGGCTCAGAGAGTTCAAGCTCCTTGCTCAAGATCACACAGCTAAGAAGTGACATGGTAGATATTTAAACCTATGCTTGTCTGGCTTGGCACTGTCTCATATAGTAAGAGTGTGGGGATGACAGATTGCAAAACAAAGCAAACTAAAACTCACAAGCTCTGAAGATGTAGTGACTACCTACTCCTTGCCCAGTGCTAGTGACCCAGAATTAAAGATGGGTTCTCATCATGCTCTCTGCTTCTGTGGACCCCTCAGCGGCTTGAGAGGAAAGCAAACCTGGTAGTGGCAATGAGGGGATCTGATACTTTGGATTCCATTTTGGACTCACGTTTAAAGTGCACATGGGCCATCCAGGTGGGTGTATGAGCTGAGGGCCAGGGGGAACTAAAGGGCAGCAGCATGAGCAGAGGGCCACCGTCATGGGCATTGACTGGGTGCTTGCCACATTCAAAAGCTCTGTGCTAAGCACCTTGGAAACACTAATTTAATGTCCCAACAAATCCAGAAGGTAGGTACAAGTAATAGTACCACTTTACTGGTAACGAAATTGAGGAATAGAGGTCAGTGACTTGCTCAAGATCGCACTGTACATGCAGCAGGGCTGGGATTCAGACCCACGAGTGAGACTCTGAGCTTATCCTTCTCACTGAACCCCCTGCCTCTCATGGTTATGTGGCTCATGCTCCCATAGACTTAAGTCCTGAGGCTGAGGAAGGGTCCTCAGACATTCCACCTAAAGATGTTGATTTCTGTGTCTTTTTGACCAGCCCTCATGAACATCAATACTCATTTGAGGTTATTGAGAGTATTTCCCTGGCCTTAACATTGTCATCCCAAAGCTGTTTGCCAATTCAATCCCATCTCCACAGCCCTGTCTTTCTCCAGCAGGCTTGGTCTGTGGTTCTAATGAGTGCAGGAGGCCTGGTTCATTTGGATGCAGGAAGTGGGGAGGAGTAACATGAATGGGATTGACTAGATGCCTCAATTCTAATCTGTTGAATGGGGATACTTATCACACCACTCTACGCAGTGCTGTAAGGATTAGATGGGATTCTTTATATAAAGCACTTAGAACAATACCTGGCACACTGTCAGTACTCAATTAACTTTGTACAATGTATTAGTCAGGCTTTGTTGTGATGATGCTGCATAACAAGTAATCTCAAAATCTCAATGCTAACAACAACAAGCATTTACTTTTCGTATCCATAGGTCAGCAGTGGTTCTACAGGGCTCTCCTGGGCTTGGCTAGATTCAGATGGGTCTGGATCTAAGTGGTGAATTGAATTGGGTTCCTATTTGCTTCACTTGGCTCTCAGGAGAGGATCCAGGGAAGTAGCAGCAGCTATTTGAAGCATGCTCATCTCATGCTGGAGGACAGGATCACTAAAGGCCATGCAGGAACATTTATATTTAATGCCTCTGCTTGGATGTGACATTCACTGAGTTACTCACATTCCATTGGCTGAAGCAAGTCACATGGCCAAGCCCAATGTCAGTGGAGTGGGGAAGTATACCACTTCCATGGAAAGGAGGGAAAACAGATGTTTGCTGAATAATACTACAATACTATGATCTACCACAATATCACTAAACATTTCTTGAGTGCCTGATAGCTCTCAGGAAGTGTTCTAAGAACCAGGGCTTCAGCGATGAATCACATAGCAGCCCTGCTCTCAAGGGTGCTCTCACTACAGAGTGTGGTCACTGCAATGACAGAAGTGGCCCCAGGACAACTTAACCTCTCCTAAACTGTTTTAATTCTCACAATTTCCCCATAACACCAGTATCACTATCCCCATTTTATACACAAGTAAACTGGAACTCAGAGAGGTTAAGTAATTTTTTTTTGTTCCCAAGGCTAGAAAATGGCTAAGCCTGGCCCGGCACGGTGGCTCACACCTGTAATCCCAGCACTTTGGGAGGCCAAGGCAGGCAGATCATGAGGTCAAGAGATCGAGACCATCCTGGCCAACATGGTGAAACTCCGTCTCTACTAAAAATACAAAAATTAGCTGGGAGTGGTGGTGCACGCCTGTAGTCCCAGCTACTCGGAGGCTGAGGCAGGAGAATCACTTGAAACCGGGAGGCAAAGGTTGCAGTCAGCCAAGATTGCACCACTGTACTCCAGCCTGGCAACAGAGTAAGACTCAAAAAAAAAAAAAAAAAAAAAAAGAAAAAGAGAAAAAGAAATGGCTAAGCTTAGAACCAAACCCTGGTGTGATTTTTCCAGGATTCTGTTCTTTGCATGACCACTCTGGACTCAAGCATGTAGGCACAGATATTAGAAGTGAGAAGGAGACAGACCAAAACTCTCGTGACTTGGAAGAAGCCCATCTCTACATACGGATGAGCCTCGTCCACACATTTGCAAGCTCTGACTGAGACATCTGTAACCTAGACTTTCATAGCTCGGCTACCAACTTCAATCATCTGAAGGAAGATTCAAGTTAACTGCCACAAAGTCAGTGAATTATCCATAAACTTGTTTCTCTATTGCCCTGCCATGCTCAGTCCAAGCCCAAGTCAAATGCTCCCTCCTGAAAACCTTCTCTGATTCCCTAGCCACCAGCTTCTGCCTGTATTGCCTGTCCACAGCACCAGACACTTAAGATGCTTTCTCCATGATCCTACAATTTTTTAATTTTTTTGAAACAGGGTCTCACTCTGTCTCCTAGGCTAGAGTGCACATAATCCTACAATCTTCATGTATATATTTTAATCAATTACTGCTCACAGAAAGCTGTGTCTCTAAAGATGAGAATAACAAAACTCCTTTGCCTATATTCTCCTATTCACCTCCATAGTCCCCAGAGTTCCAGCCCAGTGCCTGGCATTCAGCAGGGGCAAGAGGAAAGTGTGTGGAATGAGGAGTAAATGAACGGTGGATGGATAGAGGCTGCTGGGTTCCTTGGAAAGACAGCAGATGAGATTTATTTTTGATTTTTGTCCCTATCCCCTCTTTGGTCCTTTGCAGGGATTTTAGTCAGGTTGGGTCTGGTGCAGCCAGGTGATCCAAGGGATGTAGGTACAGAGGGAAGTAACTGGAGCTCCCTTTGGGGACCACAGTAAACACTGGCCGTGGAATGCCATTGTCTTATCTTTTGAGAAGTAACAGGAGTAAACATATTCTTGTGTTTAATCAACTGGCTAAAATTATTAAGCTAAATGCTCAGCTTATGCAATGCACTCAGCCCAGCTGATTTATAAGTGGCACCTTCCCAGTCAGCCTGGAGCATTTGTGTGGTTACTCTTTTCCAACATCCACTGCAATCAGGGACTGCCAGAGAAGCCTGATTGTCTCCATGGGTTGTTTATAACCAAATCATAGTAGCAATCATTATGTAAAGAGAGTTGTTTCTCCACACCACCAGCATCCCCTGCCTCGCCTGCCCCCAATGCCAATCCATCCATTCTATTTAATGCTTCTGGCTGCAGTGATTAGGTGTAATCAGCGTGATAGGGCATTGAGCTGGAAAGTGCTACAGACAAAGGAGTTTTGTTATTCTCATCCTTAGAGACACAGAATCCCGGAGGTAAAAGGGACTTAGAGATTTCTAGTCCAGGAGTCCCATGTCATAGATGGAAAAACTTGAGGATCAAAGTCAGGTAGTTTCATGAAAAGGGCAGAAATGTGGAAATCCGAGGTCCAGTTCTAACTCAGGCTTAACCGCAGATAATGTGTGTGATTTTGAATTACTTGCTTGGTGCCTCTGGGTCTGAGTTTTCCTTTCCAGAAGATGCGGAAACTAATATGAACTGTAGGTTGGATAGAGACAAAGTGTAGAAGTAGCCAGGTGTATGGCAGCTGGTACAATGGATGCCATCGTAAAAGAGTTAGTGCCAGCATCACTGCTCTCTTCCCATCACTCCATGTTGCCTTCAACTAGCTGACCGCCTCTGCAGAAGAGCAGACTCCTATGTTCCCTGGCTCTCAACATGACTCAGTTTGACTTTTCGTAAATGCAGGTAAGCAAGATGAAAGTTTTTGTTCCTCTCTACAGACAGAAAATGCCAGCAGGAGACCAGCAAACTGGAGCTGGAGGAAGTCTCGAGACTCACCCCATGGTCTCCATGACCTTTGTCTTAGTTCCTTTGTGCTGCTCAAACAAAAATCTAAGATTGGGTAATTTATAAACAGCAGAAGTTTATTTTTTTCAGTTTTAGAGGCTGGGAAGTCTAAGATCAAGGCATCTGCAGATTCAGTCTCCTGGTGAGGACTTGCTCTCTGCTTTAAGAAGGTGCCTTCTTGCTACGTCCTCACATGGTGGGAGGGGTCAACAGTTCCCTTTCATCTCTTTTATAAGGTCATCAATCCCATTCAGAAGAGCTCTGCCCAAACACCTTTATCAGCTCCTAAAGGCCCCACCTCTTAAAACTATCACCGTGATTAAGTTTCCACATGAGAAATTTGGAGAGACACAGACATTCAGACCATAGTAGTCCCCATGCTTTGATGTGGACCAGCAGCACACTCTCAATCTCACGTGAATGACTCTGCAAGTGCAGCTTTCTGAGTTCCGTTCC
This sequence comes from Cebus imitator, assembly GCF_001604975.1. NCBI lineage: Eukaryota > Metazoa > Chordata > Mammalia > Primates > Cebidae > Cebus > Cebus imitator. The sequence continues at coordinate 9,270,654 of NW_016107432.1, forward strand.
AATTGTTCCTCTCCTTCCCTCCATAGCAGTTTTGGGGAAGCCCTGCATCATTTCATGACCTACAGGTAGATTTGGTAGATGGTGTTATGGTACCAGGAGTAGGGAGCTGCCAAAACACAGACCCTAAAATACGTGGCTCTAGGGCCAGATGGAAGTCAGCAAAAGAATTGTTCCTGAGGTTTGGAAAGATGGTAATCTGTGAAATATCTGGTAAGGCTGTTGTAAGTATAACTTGAAAGGCAGATAATGTACTGAAGGAATGCGAAGCTTACGGTGAAAAGCCGGGGAAACTAAACAGGAGTAGTATCCCTTGGTCACTACTGTAAGAAAGAGATGAATGTGGAAAAGAATTGGCTAAATTGTAAGCAGGTATAAAAAGAAATAGACAGGGTCCAGGACTTCTGGAATCCTATTTCTACCAGGAAGGGGCCTGCCTCAGTATCCCTGCCAAGCTCAGTTACTGGCTGGGAGCGGCTTGTGGGGAGCTTGAACTCAGTGCAGAGCTGAATTTCAGAGTGCTGCAGCTGGGCTCTAGGTCATGAACATGGGTTGAATTGTTCCCTCCAAATTCTTATGTTGAAGTCCTAACCCCTAGTACTTCAGAATGTTACCTTATTTAGAAGGTCCTTGTTGATCTGATTAATTAAAATGAGGCCCTACTGGAGTATGATGGATCCCAATCTAATATGATTGGTGTCCTTATAAAAAGAGGAAATGTGGACACAGGCATGCACAGAAGATGATGTGAAGCCACAGTAACAAGGTGGCCATTTACAAGCTAAGCAGGGAGCTCTCAGAATGAAATCGACCTTGATGATGTCTTGATCTTGGACGTCTATCCTCCAGAACTGTGAGAGAATACATTTGTGTTGTTTAAGCCACCCACTCTGTGGTACAGTCAGCCTTCCAAATCTCTGAGTTTTGCATCCTTGGATTTAAGCAACTACAGATAAAAATATTCAGGAAAAAAAGAACCCTAAAAATAACAATCCATCAATAAAATAATGAAGTATAACAACTATTTATACATAGCATTTACATCGCATCAGGTAATCTAGAGATGATTTAAAGTAGATGGGAGGATGTGTGCAGTCATATGCAAATACTATGCCATTTTATTTCAGGGACTTGAGCATTTGCGGATTTTGGTATCCTTGGGGTCCTGACACCCCATGGATACCGAGCGACAACTGTGTTCTGTTCCAGCAGTCCTAGTAAACTCATGCAGTCAGGCATAGTCCTGTAGTTGGAGGTCCAGGATCTTCTCACGGCTGCCACACCAGCTACCATGACACAAGCAGAGGCATGGAAGGCCCTTGCAGACTGGTGTTGGCTGCTTCTGGGAACCCTGCTTCTAACATGTGTAAGACACGTGGCTCATTTGAATGTGGCTTTTGTTGTCAGGTGGGAAAATGACACAGTCTTTTTCTTTTACTCCAGTGGACAGGCAGTCAACCACCTGGCAGGTGAGCAAAGCCATCCGAGACCTTCTCCCACAGTCTCTCAGCCTTGCTACCATTGGACCACACACACGTGAGCAAACTCAGCCAAGATCAGCCTAGCTCAACCCAGAAGAGCCCCTCCTGGGTCACTGCCTGGTACACTTATGGGCTAAATACAATTTGGGAGTGTTTTTTTTCCCAGCAGTAGCTACCACTAACTGACGATAATCATAACCTCACCGAGGAAAAGCCGGTTGAGGGTGTGCTTTTGAGCTGGCGCACACTATGGGTTCAGCCCTGTTGGAAACCCAAGTGAGCTGTGCAGAATGCAGTCAACACTGCAGCTCTGAAGCCCAAGAGGCTGAGGGACGAACCCGGTGAGCCTCATCCCCCATCATTGAGAGTGATTCCTGCAGACTTTAACTCTCCTGAACTGCTGGGTTAGGGGCTGAGCCAGCTGCTGTAGCTTCAGAGAAGTTCTGAGGGAGAAAAGTTGAGCCTCAGAGGGCCTTGAGTTGAGAAGCCATCAGGGTGCCCAGGAACTGCCCCCCCACCCCCAGCAGCAGCTGCAGTCTGCTAAGGTGGCATCTCCTGCATGTGGTGAATCTAAGTTATCTAAATTTTTTTTTTTTTTTTTTTTTGAGACGGAGTTTCACTCTTGTTACCCAGGCTGGAGTGCAATGGCGCGATCTCGGCTCACCACAACCTCCGCCTCCTGGGTTCAGGCAATTCTCCTGCCTTAGCCTCCTGAGTAGCTGGGATTACAGGCATGCGCCACATGGCCAGCTAATGTTTTGTATTTTTAGTAGAGATGGGGTTTCACCATGTTGACCAGGATGGTCTCGATCTCTTGACCTTGTGATCCACCCGCCTCGGCCTCCCAAAGTGCTGGGATTAGAGGCTTGAGCCACCGCGCCCGGCAAGTTATCTAAATTATAACAAGGACAATGCAAAGAAACAGGGGGGATTGCAGGATAGGGAGACCAGCTGAGGACAATGGGTTTGGGAGCGCTGTGAAAACTGCAGAATGTGATGCCTTTTAAAGGCTTTTCTTAATCTAACTCAGGGGATCACTTAATGGTGAACATTTCAGGCAAGGGTGAGCAGAAGACAGACTCCCGGCTGATTGATTGGGCAGCTGTGTTTGGGCTGCAGCACTGGGAGCTCTACTCCATCCACTCGAGCTCTCCCTGGAGGAGGCCACCTGCTTTGCCAAGTGTGGCCTTGTTCCTGCTTCTCTAATCATGGGATTATCAGCGTGAGACAAGTGCTTACTAGCCAGGCTTATTTACTTGGGACCAAATCTTTTAGATGGCCATTCCAGCAGAGAAATAGGGATGTATATGTATATATTTAGAGACAGGGAATGTACAAATTAAAGGGTTTGGGAAAAATATTTCTTAAAAATGCTCTCTCATTTTTTTTTTAAATAGAGCTCATAATGAGAAGCAATGAATTTCAAAGAAGTGGTGATCTGTGGATCCTGGCAATGTGGAAAATACAATGTTGGGCCTGCAGGCTGGCCCCACAGCACCTCCTTGGGACATTCAGGGACAGCCAGTGCCATGCTTGGGAAAGAAGGGCTCTGTGGCTGATGTGGAGGATGGGACTGAATGAATCTCCATACTCATTAGCATAATTAGCATATTTATCTCTCTTTCCCAAAAGGTGAGCCATAAAGAGGTTTTTTTTTTTTTTTTTTTGAGATGGAGTTTTGCTCTTGTCACCCAGGCTGGAGTGCAATGACATGATCTCGGCTTACTGCAAACCTCTGCCTCCTGGGATCAAGTGATTCTCCTGCATCGGCCTCCCAAGTAGCTGAGATTACAAGTGCCCACCAACATGCTCAGCTAATTTTTTTGTATTTTTAGGAGAGACAGGGTTTCACCATGTTGGCCAGGCTGGTCTCAAACTCCTGAGCTCAAGTGATCCTCCCTCCTAGGCCTCCCACAGTGCCTGCCGGATACAGAGCTTTCTAATCCTGCCCAACCCAAGAACATTTCCCAAGTGTATTTGATCACAGAACCCTTTCTGAAGACCCCAGGTAACTTCCCCAGAATACTCTGTAGATGCTGGACTGCAGGAACTCACCTCACAACCATTTTCTTGATAGATATACGGTGTCAGAGGAGATGAAACTTGCTTGGCAAGTATACTGCCTGAGAATTGGAAGGTTTGGACCGGGGCCTGACTTTGGCACTATCTTGTTATTTGTCCTTGGCAAACTACTTAGCCTTTGTAGGTCTCAATCTGTCTAATTATCTCTGTTTTCTCATCTATTAAATAAGGCTAATTATTGTTGGGTTGTTTGAAGATTAAATGGAGTCCATGGGAAATTCTTAAACAGCCAGAACACAATATGAGCTTGAGGTTGTTATTGTGACGATGATGATTTTGATGGTGATGACATATGGGACTTTGTGCCCGTGATTTAACTACATCTTCTAGCAGTATGCATTGTCATTTACTGGTTGTGTAACTATCAAGAACTGAGCTAAATGAATTATCTTTAAATCCTCACACCCACACTTAACATAGGCACTGTTCTCCCCATTTTACAGATTAGAAACTGAGGCTCAAAGAATTTCTGTTACTTTCTTAAAGTCCCAAAGTCACTACACAGCAAAGCCAGGATTCAATCCCAGCCTGAAATCTCTTTGCCACTAAAAGAATACTTCACTGTCCACCATGAGAGATTGAGGAAACCTTTGTTGACAGCTATGGAGACATGCTCTATTACGCTCTGAACTCTCACAGTAAGTATTTTCAGTACCACTTGTCATCACTAGATATTATGTGTCTGTGGTCTGTTGACCCCATAGAATGTCAGCGCTAGGAGGAACAGAGTTCTTGAACACAAAGCACTTAGTGCTTTAACTATGGTGTTCTCAGTGCCTGGACCCAGCTGATGCAGTAGGCTCTCAATAAAGAATTGTTGAATAAATGAATGAAGGATGTACTTATTAAAGACTGCCTTTGTGCTAGTGGATATGTTAGATCCTCTGATACAATAATCACCAAGATAGATTGTGTTTTTGTGCTTTGATAAAGCTTAGACTAAGTTGTCTAAAGGGTGTGTCTATTCATTTCTTACCCTCACTCTGGAGGACGAAGCATCTCAAAATAGCTTCTCTTGTTGAGGGGATGGGCTTGGCTGGCAAGACCTGAGCAACCTTGCAGTCAGACTGAGAGGTCAGTCTCAAGTGGGGGTCATAGCAACTGTCCTGGGGATGGGGCAGAATGTCCCTTCTCACCTCCAAGCTACTGACTGAGTGTCCTCTTTAGTCCAGGCGTGGTGTAGACGCTGCCTACTTTCTCTTATTTGTACTTCCCAACAAATGGTGGATGCAGGGTTTGTCACTTTCCTAGGAGGAAACGGAGGCTCAGTGGGGCTATGGAGGCTGGGAGAAAGAGCACCCAAGCTTCCCTGAGGGGCAGCCAAGGCCAGGTGACCCTTGAAATGAGACTTGGAGGATAGCTTGGAATCTTCCAGGGTAAAAGAGATGGAAAAATATCCAAGGCAAAGGGAATAGCATATGCAAAATCTTAGAGTGGTAAAGGAAGGAGGCAGAGCCAGGAATGGCAAGTATGGCTGGAGCGAGGACTCAGGAAAGGAAGTGGGGGGAGTGGGTGCAGGTTGCAGTGTGGACCACCATCACAGCAGCTCGAGCAAGACCGGCTGCAGAGCTATGGCAGCAATGCAGCCATGCAGACAGTCAACACCGAGGCCCAGACAGGGGGAGCAGTGCCAGAGGGTGAGAGGGAAGGAAACATGCTCTCCAGGAGTGGTGTTGGGACTTGGATGCTGACCGCACTTGGTGGCCAAGAGGCTAGCTGGGTCCACACAGCCCTTCAGTTTCTAGCCTGAACAGGTGGATGGCGGCTCTGTTCTCTGAGGCAGGGCACACAAAAAGAGAAACAGATTTCAGCACAGGTGAGTTCTGGTTTGGACGTGCTGATGAGCAGTACCAGCAAGTGTCCAGGTGGAGATGTCTAGTGGGTATTTGAACACAGGTCTGCTGTTCGAAAGGGAGATCTTGCCTGGAGATAAACGTCTGGCAGCCTTCGGCATGTTGGGTGGTTGAAATCATGGAGGTGGGAAATAGTGTCTAGGGATGGCATTTGGATGTGGGAGGGATGAAGGCTGATGATGGGGCCTCTGTAAGTGTAGGAAGAGCAGCAAAGGAAGCCAAGCAGGAATGCTCAGAGAGGAAGGAGTGTCCGAGGCCTATGGTGTCACCATTCACTGGGCTACAAGTCACCCTGGGCACTGAGTGTGGACCATCCTACCTCTCTGGTGGGTCATGAAGGGCTTCTGGAGGAGGTAACATCTAGACTGAGCCTTGAAAAATGGCTCTGAACTTGGTGAAGAAGGAGGGATGCAAGGAGGATGGAGAAGCTCAGGGCACACTAAGGAATAACCTGTTACAACAATTGTAATTGGTGACATTTCTGGAGAAATGTGGAGCAGACTAATAAAGGGGCAGTTGCTTCCCTCTGAACAGCTCTCCAGTACACCAAGCTCACAAGGTTATTCTTGGGCTTAGAAAAAGCGTTCAAAGTCTCCCCAGAGGCTCTGGCAGATTTCCCAGAGTGTTCTGTGGGATGATGATAGATATTCCATTCTTCCTGGCCCAACAGGCTTAGGAAGGGAGGGGTGACATGGTTTGCCTGTGTCCTCACCCAAATCTCATCTTAAACGGTAGCTCCTATAATCCCCACATGGCATGGGAGAGAACTGGTGGGAGGTAATTGAATCATGGGGGAGGATTTTCCCCATGCTGTTCTCTTGATAGTGAGTAAGACTCATGAGATCCAATGGTTTTATAAAGGGCAGTTCCCCTGCACCTGCTCTCTTGCCTGCGCTATGTAAGACATGCCTTTGCTCCTCCTTCACCTTCCACTAGGATTGTGAGGCACCCCCGAACCATGTGGAACTGTGAGTGCATTAAACCTCTTTTTCTTTATAAATTACCCAGTCTTGAGTATTTCTTCATAGCAGTATGAAAATGGACAAAGGAGTTAGACAAAGTGAAACAGGTTTTTGCTGCAGGGCCTCTCAGGACTTTTATTATGTGAATGCACCCTGTGACTTTCCAAGGGAGTTGGATAGTGTGAGGGTTTTCCCATGGAACGGTCTTTCCCAGGCGTCCTGGGGCTCTGCAATTTCAGGAAGAACACTTTGGGAACAGCTTGCTTTCAGCACAAAGGCCTTATTTCTTAAAATAGAACGCAAGACCGTGTCTGCTTCTTGAGTCTAGAACCTTACTACACCTTTCCACTTCCCAAAACACCCTGTGGGCCAGTTGTACCAGCCCCATGTATGTTCCCCATGTGCCACATTGTCATGTGTCTAGGGCCCCTGAGCAGCAGCTCTTTCCCTTTGGCTGGACAGGCCCTTTTCATTATCTGTGGCTTCCTCCAGTGAGAGCCCACCTCCTCCAGGAAGGCTTCTCTGACTCTCTTGGTGAGGTTGGGTGCCCTGCTTTAATCCCATAGTGCTCCATGCTTCCCTCCATGCCAGCACTCCCCTCATTGCCCTGAGACTCTGCACCTGGCTGTCTTTCCCTATCAGGGGGTATGATGGGTTCACCTCCATATTGCCAGTGCTGGGCACACACTGGGTGCTCCCCATCATGGTTTTTGAGTTAATGGAAAAATGGAAAGAAGCAGAGACTGAGCTTGCCAGTAACATTTCTTCCAGAGTGATATTCTTTGGTGTAGCTGCTACCAACCCACTGGCAATTCCTTACATCCCAGAGCCCTGTCCAGCTTACAGGCCACATTCTGCACACTTTCTCAGTCCCTGGGATTATCCGTAACAATAATTATTATATTTATAGTAACAATAGCAGTAATAATTATTACTGGGACCTGCCTTCTCCCAGCCTCTCGGGATAAATTACTTAACCTCAGTTATTAGTATGATTCCACATTTAAAAGAGAGACTTTGAAATCCTTCCATCAGCATTTCACACCCACAAATAAAGATTGCCCACATGCAGGATGAAGCCTCAGAGATCCAGACTTTGAAAAATGCTGTCCTCTCCCTTTCCAACATGCTTCCAAAGTAAGCAGCAATGTGAACCAGAGAGAACACTGTCTTTTGGCTTGGAAATCTCTCTACTCTGTCCTGTGTGGACTTGGGGTCAGAGCTGCCCTGCACAACTCGAGGGGCACCATTCACACAAAAGAAGGTACAACACAATGGCTCTGGCTTGGACTGCAGCTGGGAGGCATTGATTCTTTCTTGAATCAGACATCAGGATTTTCACTGCAGCCCTGGAAACGGGCAGCATTTGTGTTTGAGTCAACTGGCCTTTCTTGGGAGCCCCCTGATGCAATGGAAAATAATGATTCTAATTTGCCCTAGTTGGGAAAATCTGTTCATTTTCTCAACAAGATGAGGCTTGGTAGAATGTACGTGAAATGAGGGTTTAGAGTAGTTAGGCTCAAATCCAAGCTCCATTATTCATCAACTAGGAAATCTTGAGCAGGTCAGAGTCAGACTCAATTTTGAAATTATACAAATGGACAGAAGTGGACAAATGATCCCTGCCTGAAAGTTTCCTGAGTGTGTGGATCAGGTGTCCTTGGGTATCACATCCTGCTGTCCCCAGCCCAGCTGTCTTGGTTGCAGGGGCCATGGAAGTGTTAGTGTTGGACCCTGAAGCCAGGAAACTACCTGGCTAGTGAGGATTGGAGGGAACAGGGTTGGCCGTGGGTAGCCCACTGTCTTTTCCATTCGAACAGAAATATTCTGCTGACCATGGGGCGCCTGATTCCAGTCTCTTGTGTGTACTGGGGTGGAGAGAAGGGAGCAGCGTGGCTCTGGTAGAAGAGGAAGAATTGTGGAAAGGCTGGAGAGAAGAAGCAAACAGCTGAGAATATTCCAGACAACCCTTCAGCCTGCCTGAAGGATCTACCACAACCTATCTTCTCCCAGCCTCTCTTGGGATAAGTTATTTAACCTCAGTGAATTCCAGTTTCCTCACTGGTTACATAGTGAGACCAACTCCTGCACTGGCAGGCATATTATGAGAATTAGCGACAATTCATTGTAGGCACTTAGCAGAGGACTGAATAAATTATGGATATTGCTATTACTGTTAATTATTTTAACTTATCCCAACTTATACAACCCTAATTTAGCCACCATCACCAAGCCTTTTCTTTTTTTTTTAATGCATGTAACACATTGTTAAGTCTGGCCTCCCATCTAGACATATGCATGCGAAGATCACTTTGTCCAGGCAAGCTATTTTATAGGTGGGCATCTTCTTTAGTATCTGAGAGTTAGTTGGACTAGAAATGAATCACACCCAGTAGTCTCATGAGAGACTGACATATGAGCCAGGCATGAGAATTTACTAATTTTTGCTGCAAAAAATCGTATTTTTAAGAAAAGTTAGTGTTCAAATTGGCCTAACCAGTTCGCAGGAAGCCAAGTTATAATCAGAAATCTGTTGAGGGATTATAGAATGAGAAAAAGGGACACGGGTTAATTGATGTATTTGCCATTTCTGGCACTTGGCTTGGAGATTTATGCATTCATTTCCAAAGGAAGGAGAGATCAGACAGGTTGAGTCTGTAAGTTAGGGGAGTTTCATCCTGGAGGGGGCCAATGGGTGATACCCTTTGACACTTTGAACTTTATCTTCAGGCTCTCACAGCTGATCGTCATCCCTTATGATGAATAGAGCCTGCTTTGAACCACGCTAGCTTTAGTTTTGTTTTCCAAACACACTTCTCCAACATTTTTCTGGTTTGCAGGAGATTCCCTCCCTGATTCTAGGTGGCTCTGAAAGAATTGTCTGTGAGATTACTCTACTTCTTGCCCTCTCCCCTGCCCACCACTTCTGGACTGAGCACATGACCAAGCTGGCCAATCAGAGTAACTAACTCTCCTGGGCCACTAGGGTGGACTTAGGGATACACAAACGTCCGGAATAGGGCCAATACAGCTCTTCGTGAGATTGAAGGCTGGACATTGTGGGTGGCAGATGGTTTGCAAAGCTGCCTGAAATAACTTCTCATCCTGCATGCCCCTTTGGGATGTGACTTTGGGGGCCTCTCACCTAGACCTGATGTCTACTTCCCCTCTCCTTGAATTTGGGCTCATCCCATGACTTGGTTTGATCAATCCAAGAGATGCTGTATGAGTTCTGAGTTCTTGGGCTTGAGAGGCCTTGCAGGTTCTATTCCTGCTCTCCTCTCTAACACTGCTGCTTTGTCAGAATGTCAGGCTGGGGCCTTTTGGAGATGGTAACACTTGGTCTAGGGACCATATTGAGAGGGGAGAGAGAGAGAGAGAGAGAGAGAGAGGGAGGTCCCAGCCATTCTAGCCATCCTAGCTGAGTCCCCTGACATGTGAATAAAGCCATTTGAGATGAATCACCTTCAGCTGACACCACCTGGCCACAAATGCCTGAGTGAATTCAGGAGACACCACAGGGATCCACAGGACTGCCCAGCTGAGCCTGAATTGCTGATCTACAGAATCGTGAGGAAAGAAAATGTTGTTTATTCAAGCCACTAAGCCTTGGGGATATTTTGTTCCTCAGCCATAGATAACTGATACACTGGGAGACAGAAGGTTTTTCCTCACTGAAGTGGCCAAGCTGAGAAAACACAAGGCTGGGCTATGGAGGCTGCCATCTTGAGAAACTGAAGAATAAAACCAAGCAGAGCAAAGCAGAAGCAAAAAAAAAAGGAGGCAGAGTTGAAACTTTGAAAGATGTTATTTGAGCCCCTGAATCCAGACATGACATGAGCTTACTGTACATCAGCCTTCCAGGACTTCCTAGTTAATCAAATAAGAAACTTCCTTCTTTTATGTTAATGCCACTGTGAGTCCAGATTCTGTCACAGGTATCTGGAAGAGTCCTAAGTAATAAACATTCATTTGTTGAGTGTGTTATTACACACGACTTGGTTTCAGCCAAATTTTATTGGCCTGGTGACTTTCAGCACTTTTAAAGTTAGTTCCTATATCCCTCAACAATCCCTGAGTTTTAAAAATTATGTTATTCACAAATTAGTTTATTCATTTGGCAGCACTTTATTTAGCACTTACTATATGTAGAAACTGCAGCAACTGCTGGGGATTTAGCAGGAAATGACATATCCAGCGTTCCCAACTTCTACTCAAAGTTATTTAATTGGAATTGTGTTAAATTCCAAGAAGAAGAAGAAGTGGGCATTACGAGAGTGTGAATATCCTATCCTGCAGTCTTGTTGTGAAAACCAAAGAGAATGACATGTGTGAAAATACTTAACATAGCTCCAGCATAAACATGTTTATTTTTATTTTTACTGATGGTTTGAAACTATAAGCCCCTTTCTAAAGCACCTGCTTTCATCACTAAAAATATCTGTCTTTAGATGTCCTTTCCACATCTAGATCTTGCCTCTAGATGCAACATTCTCAATTTGCCAAATGTAGAGGTAGCTGAGAAGTGCCACATTTTAAAGACTGCTCTAAATTCAAGAGGCACATAGTCATGGAACTGCTGGAGGTTTGGGCTTCCGACACACTTCTGAGATGCTGCCTCTCTCCTCACCACCCACACTTCCTGCTGGGACCCAAGTGTTTTCTTTCTTTGCCTTTATTACTTCCAAGCTCTAGTTCTTGGCTGAGATAAACTGCAGTCCCCAAATACTGTGATTTAATGAGAGGAAATTTACTTGACTTAATGTACAAATTTGCCAGGGAAAGTGATTTTAATAAGGATAATTACATTCACATCTTAGTGTAAATTATAGCAAATATCTTACACTGTGAGCAGCTGCTGGGTCCCTGTCACTCAATGTGACCTCTGTTCTTTGGGGTTCATAACTGGCTAATGAATGTTTAGTGAAAGCAAAATGAGAAGGCTGATTATAATGATCTGAACTCCCAGAGTCTCAGCACTTATTCAAGTAAGAGGGAGTATCAGAATTGAGTGTTTTCTGCATAGACCTATGTTCAGCCATATATGGAAAATGTGGGGCAGGTGGGTTGCAGAAATATTTAGGAAGTGGTGTGGGTGTGATATTCATGGTTTTTCAGAGTCTAGACCAAAATCGTCAACCCGTTTCATGTCTCATTCTTACTCTCATAGCCACCACACTTGTCCATACCAACAGTTTGCTGTTCTCTGAATATTCCATTTACTTGTTTATTCCCATGTCTGCAGCCCTTTGTCTTGAATTTCTTCCTTCCCTCTTCTCAGTTTGATGCAATCCTAATCCTCCCTGGAAATACAGCTCACATCTGCATGTGCACCTGCCCCCGTCACCTGGAGCTACACTCATTCCCTTCACAAGGCACCCATCACATTCTCTTTATCTTTGTGATGGTATTCATTTCTTCAGTGAATATGTAAGGAGCACTTACTAGGTACCAGAAACATGGAGCCTTAAGATAAATCTACTGTAGTTAAGGATCTCAGAGTCTATCATGGGAGATATGCGAGTGAAAAAGAATCAGAACAATCCTAAAGCGGTGATAAATCCATCAGTAAAAGTGAACACGGCCTTCTATGGAAGTCAAAGGAAAGAATCTAGCCCAGACTGGGAAGTCAGAGAAAGAGTTCTAGAGGCAGGGGTGCCTCAGCATAGTCATTAAGAATGAATGGGGCAGATGATTTGGCTCACGCCTGCAATCCCAGCACTTTGAAAGGCTGAGGTGGGCGGATCACTTGAGGCCAGGAATTCAAGAGCAGCCTGGCCAACAAGGTGAAACCCCATTTCTACTAAAAATACAAAAAATAAAAAATTGCCAGGCGTGGTGGCACATGCCTGTAATCCCAGCTATTTGGGAGGCTGACACAAGAGAATAGCTTGAACCTGAGAGGTGGAGTTTGCAGGGAGCTAAGGTTGTGTCGCTGCACTCCAGCCCGGGTGACAGAGTGAGACTCTGTCACAAAAAAGGAAAATAGAAAAGAATGAATAGAAGGTATCTAAGTAAAGAGGAGGAGAAGGACATTCTATACAGAGGAAACACTAGACTCATTCTGGCTATTAGTGATTTGCCTTCTCTACTATTTTCTCAACCTCTTGAAGGTAGATATTTGTTTCAGCTATTTTTGTATTTCAATTACCTAGCACAGGCATAAAGCAAATGCTCAATAAAAAGTTCCGGTGGATGAATGAATGAACCATTAATCCAGAGAATATTAACTATGGTCTTGTTTGGGGATCCAAGAAGTGCGAAAGAACTCACTGAATGGGGAGAAAAATGTGGCCAGAAATAGTAGGTCTATATTAGCCATCTATTGCTGTTTAACAAACCATGCCAGAAGCTGGTAGCTTAAAGCAACAATAATTTATTATTTCTCATGATTCTGTGACTTGATTATGTGGTTATTCTGTTACTTCCTCCTGGGCTCACTTGTATTTAGCTGGAGGGTCACCTGGATCTGGGCTTAACTGGTTTAGTGGAGACAGCTGGGCTCTCCCTTTACATGGTCTTTCACCCTCAAGGAGGCCAGATTGGGCTTCCTCATGTGATGATATCAGCATTCTGGGAGAGAAAGCACTAGAGCACAGGTGGTCATCAAGCTCCTGCTTGTGTCACATTTTCTGATGTCTCAGTGGTCAAAGGAAGTTGCATGGCTAAGTCAAGAGACAATGTGGTAGAGGATTACACATGGGCATGTGATAGTAGGCACGGTCCACCAAGACCACAGGGTTAGTAGATGTCAAAGCGCCATGGTGAAAGGGATTAACAGGCAGATGTGGTACACACAGGTAGGGAAACAGATCAGAGTCATCATTCTGGAGGCAGGGAAGTCCTGCAGCGTAGTGATAGGAGCACTAAACCTGATTGGATTTGAAGCTGGAAGAAGAGGGTTTGAATCATATAAAATAATCCAATGATATTTACTTCACAGGTTGTTTCCAGCATTATAGGCAATAGAGGAAAGTATTTATGCAAACTTGAAGAGAAATTCGCACTGGTAGGTGGAAAGCCCACCCCAGCACCACGGACAGCTCCAGAACTCCAGCAAAGCTACTGTGAATAGCGAATCCAGGACTGGGAATCCAGGCTCCTTTAACCTGGAGGCACCTGTGCCTCGCAGAAACAACTTGCCAAGTGTCTAAAGAATTGGGTTGGCTTCGTGTATTCTCATTTGCCTTGTGCCCTTTCCTGTCATAACCTGTATGGATTGAATTTAGGTTTAGTCGTGAGTAAAAGAAACCCCATACGAGTAGCTTAAACTAGGTAGAAGTTTTGAGTTGTCAGAAGCACAGGGTAGAAGTGGGCAGATCACAGCTGTTACAGAAGCTCTGCTCCATGAAGTCCAGACCTAAGAGCCTTAAAGCTCCTTGCCCTGTGTTCTTTGGGTGTGGCCTTCAGTTTCATGGTCTAAGGAGGGTGGCCGGTGAGCCTGTCACTACATCTGCATGCTTCATTTGTTCCTCTCTCCAACAAAGGCAACTTTTCTGGTTCCTACTATGTACTAGAAAGAGAGTAAAAGGTGTCACATGTGTGGGATTAAAAGTCAGCCTTCTTGGGATTCTGAAGGAAGGTGGAAAAAAGTCCTTCAATGTCTGTAAGAAGCAGCAGCCAAGGTGTCTAAGCAAGGTAATGGCTGGTCTGGATTAGGACAGTATTTGAATCATGTAAAATGAAGTCAAATAATATTTACTTTAAAATAAAAAATGAGGCCAGGCATGGTGGCTCATGCCTGTAATCTCAGCACTTTGGGAGGCTGAGGCTGGTCTGGTTAGGAAAGTGTTTGAATCATGTAAAATGAAGTCCAATAATATTTGCTTTAAAATAAAGAATGAGGCTGGGTGTGGTGGCTGACACCTGTAATCCCAGCACTTTGGGAGACAGAGGCAGGTGGATCACTTGAGGTCACGAGTTCAAGACCAGGCTGCCAATATGGTAAAACCCCATCTCTACTAAAAATGCAAAAATTAGCCGAGCATGGTGGCACATGCCTGTAGTCCCAGCTACTCAGGACGCTGAGGCAGGAGAATCACCTGAACCTGGGAGTTGGAGGCTGCAGTGAGCTGAAACTGCACTCCAGCCTGGGTGACAGAGCAAGGCCCTGTCTCAAAAATAAATAAATAAATAAAAATAAAATAAAAGAAAGAAAGAAAGAAAAAAGAACATAAAAAGACTTTCTAACATTTTCTTCTCACATCACAATAAAGCATCTTGTGCTCTGCTCACTCATTACCTGCTCTGGAGACAACTGCTCTAGGCTCTCTGTAATAGTTTTCTGTTGCGGCTATAACTAATTATTAAAAACTATGGCTGGACAGAGAGGAGAATGGCGGTTTCCATGGGATGAGGAAAGGGGAGAAATGGAAAGACGATAGTCAAAGGGTACAGAGTTTCAGTTATGCAAGCTGAGTAAGTTCTGGAGATCTCATGGTGCTTATCTAGAAAGCTTATCTACAGTTTCAGGCACTGTATACCTAAAATCTGCGAAGAGGGTAGATTTTAAGTGTTCTCACCATACATAAAAAGAAAGGAAAATGGTAAATATATGAGGTGATATGTTAATTAGCTTGATTATGGTGATGGTTTCGTAACGTATACTTAAACCATTGAGTTCTACATCTTAAATATATGCAATTTATATGCAATTTAAGATGTATGAGTTCTAAATCTTAAATGTCTAGCCCTTGTGAGTTGATTATACTTCAGTGTAGCTGAAAAAGTGGAAATCTGGGTGATTTTCTCCTTTCATAAGTTTTCTGTAAGTGTGAAAATATTTCAACACAAAAAGTTTAAAATTTTAAAAATGATCACACACATACACCCTCTTAGTGGCTCAAAACAAGACAGATGTATTATCTTACAGTTCTGGAGATCAAAAACCCTAAAATCAAAGTGTTTATAGAGACGCAACACCTTGGAATCTTTAGGGGAAAGTAAGTTTCTTTTCTTTTCCAGCTTCTACAAGCTGCCTGTAGTCCATGGCTCATGGCCCCTTCCTCCATCTTCAAGGCCAGCAGTGCAGCATCTTCAAATCATTTTCTTTCTCTGTCATCTCTTATTCTGGTATCACTTCCTTTCTGACTCTGACTCTGCCACCTCCCTTTTATAAGGACTTTTATGTTCTTCTGAGGACACTGGGTTTACTCAGTCAACCATGTAATGACCCAAACTCAAGATCCTCACTTTAATCACATGAGCCAAGCCCCATTTGCCCTGTAAGTTTATATACTCAAAGATTCTTAGGATTAGGCCCTGGTCATCTTTGAAGGGGCCATGATGCTGCCTATCCATTCATTAATTTACTCATTCAGTCAATATTTGTCAGGCACCTTCTATGCATGGCCAGATACTATGATGGTTGAATACAGTGGAGAATCAAACAGACAAGGTTCCTGTCCTCCTGAAGCAGTTCTTCATTTTTCCAGATAAGCACCAGCTGATCCATCCCAGAGTGGGTAAACATATGCAATAATAGAGGAATGTTTTATATGCTTAACACACATGCACAAACACATCCACTCACATAATCGTGTCTGTATGAATGTCCTAGTTACCGTAAATGTTTAAAACTTGTTTTAGAAACATTTTTTGTTTGTGTAATGTCCACTCGGTGTCCTTTTGCTAAATGAATGAGCCTTCATTATAAGGGAACACTCCTAACTCTCAGTGCAACTCTCCTAATTGTCAGTCTTATTAAATAATAAAAAGCAGGGAGATTTTTGCCCTACCAAATCTGTGTCCTGTTAATGTCAGCTCCCTAATCTTTCTGGAAGCCATGGGTGACTCCATCCTGTTCTGCAAGAGCAGCAGACAATCCCTGCTGCCAGAAGCCAAGCTCAGCCAATCACTGGCTTTTTCTCTCCTTCTTGTTTGCTGGTGTTTGGTAGAGCACTTGTGCGGCATTCTTGGATTGACCAGTGAATACATGGCTAAACACTCTTTTGAGTGGCTGCCTTCCAGTGCTACATTACTTATAGTTTTCCAAACTGTAAGACAAATTGGGGTTGAGGATTATAGGTTCACTAGTCACTTCCTTGTCAGAGGCCCAGCGTCTTCAGTTCCCTTTATTGTCTACATTCCAGAGATGGATGCTGGATCATGGATGAACTTGGCCATACTGAACAGGTGTCCTTTGCAAGACTTTCATCTCCATCTGACACTGTGTATGGGAGCAACCATTATGTCCTTCTCATATTTCTTCCTGGGTCTGTTAAATAGGACCTTCTACCTTTTTTACTCACTCCTCCCCCAAGCAAGGAGGACTGATCTTCTGGCCCAAGTTTTTTTTTTTTTTTGGATAAAGTATAGAGCTGTGAGCATTGTTGAAGAAAAATTTCACTGGACAGACTGAAACAGGTAAGGGAAACTTTATTCAAAACTATTGCAGTAGGGTTCCAGACTATTGCAATAGGGGAGACAGGTTGAACTTAAATCTGATTACAGCAAGACCAGCTGGGGATTTAGAGCAAGGAGCAGGATGATGGAGTCAGTGGATGGAAAATTACTGAGAGAGCCGGGGTTAGGAGTCAGGGGCAGGGGGCTTTTCACTGAACTGTCTTAGCAAGACTCTTGCTAACACTGCGGCTGCAGGCCAAGGCCAAGGTCTAGTGGAGAAGAGTGCTCAGAGGAGCTGGACTAGAGTTCGGTCAAGACAGAAGTCCTTGTCACGATTACTATTTTCTCTGTGCTGGGAATTGCCACAGGATTGACATAGTCTCTGTTCCTCCATCCAGGGATAGTCTAGCCCTTGTGAGTGTGTGTGTTTGGTGGGGGCAGGTGAAAAGCCTATAGGTTTTGGTAGTACAGTCAGCTCAGGGATTCCATATTAGGAATTATGCCTAAGATGTTTTCTCCAGTACAGCTTCAGTCAGTAACAGACAATATTTTGATCACCACTCCACTGGCTTTTTCTGTTTTTCATTCCCACCAGCCAACTATGGGAGTTCCCACTGCTTTGCATTCTTGCCAACACTTGGTACTATAAGGATTTTTTATTTTAGCCATTTCAATAGGTTTGGGGTATCTAATTGTGATTTTAATTTTCATTTCCCAAATAACTAATCATGAACCATCTTTCTTGCCTTTCATGCTTATTTGCCACTTGTATACATTGTGCCTGTTCATAGCTTTTGCCCAGTTTTTGAGTTGTTTTCTCATTGTTGAGTTTTGAATACTCTTCATGTATTCTGGATACAAGTTCTTTGGTGGATATGTGTGTGATAAAAATATGTTCACATTTTTTTTTTTTTTTTTTTTTTTTATTAAATTTTTTTTTTTTTTTTTTTTTTTTTTTTTTTTTTTTGAGACAGAGTTTCACTCATGTTACCCAGGCTGGAGTGCAATGGCGCGATCTCGGCTCACTGCAACCTCCGCCTCCCAGGTTCAGGCAATTCTCCTGCCTCAGCCTCCTGAGTCGCTGGGATTACAGGCACGCACCACCATGCCCAGCTAATTTTTTGGACCTTCAGTAGAGACGGGGTTTCACCATGTTGACCAGGATGGTCTCGATCTCTTGACCTCGTGATCCACCCGCCTCGGCCTCCCAAAGTGCTGGGATTACAGGCTTGAGCCACCGCGCCCAGCCTGTTCACATATTTTTATCTCAGCCTGTAGCTTGTCTGAAAAGACAAGTATCTTTTGGCTAGGTGTGGTGGTTCATGCCTGTAATCCCAGCACTTTGGGAGGTCAAGGTGGGTGGATCACAAAGTCAGGAGTTCAAGACCATTCCTGGCCAACATGGTGAAGCTCCATCTCCACTAAAAATACAAAAATTAGCAGGGCGCAGTGACACACACCTGTAATCCTAGCTAATCGGGAGGCTGAGAGGCAGGAGAACTTAATGTTAAAATTCCTAATTTTATTTCCTAGAAAATTAAGTATTTATTTACTATTCTAGTTTGGGAGTTGATTCATCCACTAATTCCTTACCCATTCAAAGAGGGTATAACTCTTCACACCAGGCCCTTTCACAAGCTTGAACTGAGGAGGCAGATGTGGTGAGCTAAGATCGCTCCACTGCACTCCAGCCTGGGTAACAGAGCGAGACTCTGTCTCAAAACAAACAACAACAACAACAACAATCCCAGTATCTTTCAAAGAACAAGGTTTTAAATTTCAATGAAGTGTAACTTACCAAATTTTCTTTTATGGATGGTGTTTTAGTGTTATTTCCTAAAGCCTTTGCTTAAATTTAACAAGAATTTCTCCTAAGCTTTTTTTCTATACTTTTTCTAATTTTATGTTTTATATTTAGGTTTATGATTCATTTTGAATTCATTTTTTAATGAATTCAGTGACATGTAGATATATTGCATTATTTCAGAACCATTGTAGAAACAAGTATGCCTTTGCACTTTTGTCGAAATTTAATTGATCATTTTTGTGTGGGTCTGTTTTTGGATGCTCCATTTTATTCCACTGGCCTTTGTGTCTACACTTTCATCAATATTGTAGTGTCCTGATTGCTGTAGAATTAGAATACATCTTAAAATCAGGTGGTATGAGTCCTCTAACTTCATTCTTTGTTTACAAAACTTTTTGCCATTTGTGTACATTTTAGAATGAGTTTGTTAATTTCTACAAAATTTATTTTGGAATTTTGATTAAGATTGTGTTAAATCTATAGATAAATTTAAGAAGATTGACTCTTATTTATTTATTTTGAGATGGAATCTTGCTCTGTTGCCAGGCTGGAGTGCAGTGGTGTGATCTTGGCACACTGCAATTTCCACCTCCTGGGTTCAAGTGATTCTTGTGCCTCAGCCTCCGAAGTAGCTGTAGTTATAGGCACGCTCTACCACACCCAGCTAATTTTTGTACTTTTAGTAGAGATGGGGTTTTACCATGTTGGCCAGGATGGTCTTGATCTCCTGAACTGTCATCCGCCTGCCTCAGCCTCCCAAAATGCTGGGATTACATGCGTGAGCCCCTGCGCCCTGCCAAAGAAGGCTGACCTTTTAACAGTAAAGTCATTCATTCAGTGAACATAGTATACATTTCCATTTATTGGTTCTTGGACTTATTCCATCAGTGTTTTGTAGTTTTGGGCAGAAAACTAAAAAACACGACTATGTTTTTTTAGATATTTAACCAAGTATTTCTTGTTTCTAGAACTATTATGAATAGCAACATTTTTTATTTAGTTTTTAGTTGTTCATTGATAGTACAGAGAAATACAATGAATATTTGTGTGTTGAACTTCTATTCTGTAAACTTGTTAACTTTTTAGTTTAGTAGATTCTTTGAGTTTTAATATGTAGACAATAATGTTGCATATGAATAGAAGCCGTTTTATTTTTTATGTTTTGCTTTTCCATCTCTATGTGTTTTATTTACTTTTCTCACCGTGTTACATTGACTTGAACTTCTAGTATGATGGCGAATAGAGGCAGTGATAGAAATAAAAATAGAGGCAGTGATCTTAGGGGAAAAGCATTTAGTTTTGCACCACTAACTATGATGTTAGCTGTATGCTTTTTGTAGATGCTCTTTTTCAGGTTAAGACAGCTTTTTTCTATTCCTATTTTGGTAAGTGTTTTGAACACAGGAGGATGTTGAATTTTGTCAAATGTCTCCCCTGTATCTATTGGTATAATCATATGTTCTTTTCCCCTTAGTCAGTTAATATGGGGGATTAAATTGATTGATTTTGGAATATTGAAATGGCTTTGCATTTCTCCACCTTGTTGTGGTGTATTATCCTTTTCTTATTGTTCATTTAACTTTCTAATATTTGATAAGAAATTGTGTGCCTTTGTTTATGATGAATATCGGTCTGGAGTTTTATTTTCTTATACTATTTTGGTATCAGGTTTGTGTTAGTTTCATAAAATGAGTTAGGAAGCATTTCTCCCTTTTGAATTTTTTGGCATAAACTGTGTAGATATTTTCCTTCAGTATTTGGTAGAATTTTCCAGTGAAGCCATCTGGACCTGGAATTTTCTTTGTTGGAAATTTTTAGCTAAGAATTCTGTTTTTTTAAAAGAACATGGAACTATTCAGGTTATGTATTTTTTCTTGAGCGACTCTTGATAGTGTCTTTTGAAAATTTATCTATTTTATTTAAAGTTGTTGAATTTACCGGCATAGTTATTGACAGTATTTCCTTATGACCCTTCTAGTATCTGTAGGGTCTGTAGGAATATCACCTCTTTCATTACTAAGCTTGGCAAGTTGTGTCCTTTCTCTCTCATCCTTTCTTTCTCTCCCTCCCTCCCTTCCTCCCTCTCCACAACACCACTTCTTCCATACTCCCTCTTTTGGTTAGCCTGGATAGAAGTTTATCAATTATATTGATCTTTCCAAAGAACCAGTTTTTGGTTTCATTGATTTTCTTATCTTGATACATTTCATTGATTTTCTTATCTTGATATATTTCCATATTTGATTTCATGTATTTTTATTCTTATCTTTATTATTTTCTTCCCTGTGCTTGCTTTTTGTATAGTTTGGTCTTATTTTTCTAGTTTCTTAAGGTGAAATCTTCGATTATTTACTTGAGAGCATTATAGCACTTAGAGAATGTAACAGTATACAATTTCCTCTAAGCATTGCTTTACCTGAATCCACAAAAATCAATTTTACTTTCACTTTCATTTACTTCAAAATATTTTATTATTTCCTTTGAGATGTCCTTTTTGACTCATGGGTTATTTAGAAGCATGTTTTAAGTTTCCAAAATTTGAGAATTTTCCAGATATCTGTTACTGATTTCCATATGGTCAGAGAACATACTTTTAATGATTTGAACCCTTTTAAATGTGTTGAAATTCATTTCAAGGCCCAGTATATGATCTGTCCTGGTGAATGATCCAAATGCACTTAAAACAAATATATATATTTTGCAGTTGTTATTTGGAGTTTTTTACAGATGTCATTTGGTCAAATTGTTTAATAGTGTTTGAGTCTTCTATAGCTTTGCCATTTTCTACTTGTTCTATTGATTATTGAAAGAGGAGCATTGAAAGTCTCCAACTGTAACTGAAGATTTGCCTACCTTTCCTTTCTGCTTGATCTGCTTTTGCTTCACGTATTCTGAAGCTTGATTTGAGATATATGTGTATTTAGAATATTTATATATTTTTGGTGAATTGACCATTTATAACTACATAATTTCCTCTTTATCATGGGTAATTCTTCTTGTTCCAAAGTCTACTTTTTCTACTGTTAATATAATATGCCAGCTTCCTTTTGATTGACATGTGTATACTATATCTTTCCTCACTCTTTTACTTTTAACCTATCTATATCATTAGGTTTAATGTGAGCTTCTTGTAAATAGCATATAGGTGGGCCTTTACAACATTCAAACTGGATTGACAGTTCTTTCAGCATTAAAAAAAAATTGAGATATTGTTCCAGTCTCTTCTGGTTTACATGGTGTCTGATGAGAAATCTAAAGTCATCCAAATCATTTTTCACTCTATGTAATGTGTTGATTTTCTAGGGTGCCTTTCAAGATTTTTTCCTTCATATTTGATTTTCATCAGTCTGATCACTTTTTCCCCCCACTGGTCACCCCTTTCCTGTCCCTCTGGCAGCAACTGAGGCAGGAGTTTCTCCTGCAGTTTTTCCAGTCCACAGCCATTGCGCAGTTTCCAAAGCTGCTCTTTCCTGGAGTATAAGTCGGGAGATGCTCACTGCCATATTAACTATCCCTTGAGTTTTGATTTCTCTCTTCAGTTTGCCTGATATAATTTATTTTTCAGAGTCCTCATATGTTTGCATCGTGATTCTGTCCAGGGTTGCTAGTTATGATGAGTGGGAGAAATAGGGTGGAGTGTGCTTACTTGGCCAGAACTAGCAGCTGGAAGAGTGACTTTCAGTGAATCTGAAAAGAAGGAATGTAAACCTCCATGGCTTAGAGTTGAGGGAATATGTAAAACGGTAAGACAAGGGCCTAATCCCCAACCCCTGGTCAGGAATTGGGAAAGGAGACCTATTAATTTGACTAGAGATGCTTTTAGGGTCTGTGAATGCATACAGGGTGCTGTAAGTGGCTAGAACCTTTCAGCCAAGAACTAGAGCCTGAAAATGTCTGTCTCTCTGACTCACCACTCCCCTATCTTTGGGTACCTGATAAACAACTTTATATGTGAAGAATTCACTGCAGTGAATATCAGAGTATAAACAAAAGGCTTTGGAATTGAGATGATGCATTTTGTTTAATATAAAGTGGAAAAAATAGAAGGTAAAAGACAAGATGATTGTAAATGTGTTTCATGTATTCTGTGATTGTATCTGGATGAATAATAAGCAATAAATGGACAGAGTTGTCTAAAAATTAAATTGGTCATGTTGGGGGAGTGAAGGAAATGAGGTTGTGAGTGTCTTTTTGTTTTATTTTTCAAAAATTTCCTTAATGTGGCTGCTATGGTTTGAATGTTCACTCTAAAAGTCATGTTGAAAGTTAATCCCCAATGTGGTAGCATTGAGAGGTGGAGTCTTTAAAAGGTAATTGGGTCACCAGAGTCCATGTGAATTAACGGATTAATGAGTGAATGAATTACTGTGTTATCATGGGAGTGGGACTGGTGGTTTTATGAAAAGAAGAAAGACCCCAGCGAACACAGTTAGTCCCCTCATCATGTGATTCCCCGTGCCACCTCAGGACTGTAGAGACCCCACCAGTAAGAAGGCCCTCATCAGACGTCCCCTTGACCTTGAACTCTTCAGCCTCAATAGAAAATGCAGTAAGAAATGGCTCTATGAGCTTTTCAAATGTAATATAACATGTAAGAATAATTCCTGGCCTATTGCCCGATAGTCATATTTTTCCCCATTCTATTTCTGTCACTTATTTGGGAAGGTTTTCCTGATTCTCACCTCTTACCCCAACCATCCCTGTTGCATATTCCTATATCACTGTATTGATGACACTTTAATGTACTGTAAAGTACAGTACTGGTGACAACTTTACAGTTAATGCTTTGATTTTCTGTCTTCTCTGGTAGACATGGGCTTTTGCAGGTGAGACCAGTGTATTTTATTGTTTACTGATGCATCTTTAGTACGTAGCTAGTGCCTGGTCCGTGGTAGGTATCTAGTAAATACTTATTGCCTAACTACTCAAGTCTCCAAATAAAAGAGAACATCAAAAAGTGAAGATTTTTATTTTACATTGCATGTGGTTTCTTTGGTCTCAGGCACTTTTGGTCTCACTTTCTCTTTGTCTTGACAAACACTGTCCAAATTTTTCAGCCAACCCAAAGCTGGATGGCACGGTGCCTTGAGTTGGTAATTAACCAAAGGGAAGGCCCAATGATGAAAGAATACTCCACAGAAAAGGAAGCTCAGAACTCAAGTTTTGGCTAAGGCTGCCATTGTCAAGAATGATCTGAGGAAACCCAAGGGATTATGGCTGAAAGGATTCTAGTGGTATTGCTAAGACAAGTCCTTTCTGGTCCTACTCCTATGAAATACCAAATTCAAACACACTGGTGCTAATTCAAGTGCACTTTAATTTACTTTAGGGCACTTTGGTTTAGAGGCAAGTACAGGAAATCACCCAAACTACAAGCCACACATTACAATGGCAGGCTGCAAATGGTTCTCACCCAAACAACCCTAGCATGTAAGAGTTAGAGGAGCCCTTCAACATATCTGTTCCAAACACCGTCCTCCAAAGTTGATACAGATTTTCTTAGCAACAGTCAAGATGAGAAATCACCCGGTCTTCACTTGAGCTCTTAGAGTGATGGTGAACTTCCCATCATTTAAGACAGCTCATTATCTTTCTAGAGAAATCTCTCTTAGACTTGGTAAACATAAGGTATATATGCGGACACTCTTGGCTACGCACTTGTGGCAGAAATCACCAATTAATCACAATGTTTTTTTTCCCCCCCACCAAGCCTATGTTTAGCTTTAGAATCATTCTCAATATTGTTTTTCATTTGGATAGAGGTCAGTTCATGCCGCAGTTACTGGAAGTTAAGTCTTCCACACATTGCTCTTCTTCATGTTCTCTATGAGCACACGGGACTCTTAATAGTCTGGGGTGAGGACGGCGTCAGCCCTGAAGTCTTAAGCCCATTCCTGGAACACAGTATGGGAAAGACAAAATCTGCAGGCTGGTGAGTTGGTATTAGGTTCTCCAAAGCCTAAGATTTAAGGCCAAATATTGGAAAACGCATTTCTTAGGCACTATGAATAATCATTCTACTGACTTCTGAAAGCCTATAATCGGGATGAAGCCTAGGGTCATTGAGGCACTGGGATTCAGGTTGAGGACAGGTCAAGGTTGCTTGTAGTAAAGCTGAAACTAGAACCTTAATCTATGGTTTCCAATCCATTGAGTCCACTATCAGGCCAAATTGTTTTTCTTTGATAAAGCATTCACATACTATTTCCCCAATTTCATTTTGAAATCATGGGTTGAGTCATGATAAAGGCAGGTCATCAACCTACATGAAAGAACATTGGGTCTACTGAAACATAGAGTGATTCCTTGCAGCTTCCAGAAGAGTTTGGGAAATTCAGTTGTGAATAATGCTAACATAGTTGCAATGTTAGATTAGTACAGGTTTACTTGTAAATACTTAATAATATAAAAGACTTGCATAGCTTCAATTCATTTAAGCCTCCCAATAATGGTTAAAATTTTAGTTTCCTGAAAGGTGAGATCATCCATTTAGACAATCCTGTTTTTGACATAATTGTCCAGCGTGGAGGAGGAATCTTGTTCAGGCCTTCCGTTTGTCTTATCATCAATGACAGCTGAGTCAATTTTCTCTTCTGGTGGGTATGCTTTGTTCCTTTTGGAAAATGCCTGGCTGATTTCTGCATGCCTTCTGTTTTTGGTCTCAGGCAAGACAAAGTATAGGTAGGTAGCACCTGCGATACAAATGGTAGCAAAGACTAGGAAACAGTATGTGTCCAGACTTTTCTGTGGAAAAGGCAGAGACAAAAACCATCAAATAGACAGTCAGTAAACTTGCTGTTAAACCATCTCTACACAGATTTTTAAAATAGCTTCATATTCATATACCAGCACTCCTAGACAAAACACCATGTGTGATGCTGGCTCTCTAAGGCAAGTGTGTTCTACATGGAGTGTTCTCATATGAGGCTTGAATAAATCACCTTCAAACTCTGGTAGAATTGAGAAAATGGCACTTTTGTTGTTGTTGTTGCAAATTTGGCATTTAAAAATTAATCATCATGAAAGCAAAATGGAATACTCACTGAATATTAGCTGAAGCTTATATTTACAATTAACCACATTGTCTCCTTGCTTCTGCTGTACATGTGAGGCAAGAATGACATCAAAAGGGAAGAGAAATGCCCCAGTTCATAAGAAGAATGTGGAGCATACACTAGGCCAAGGTAATGCCAGGTTTTCTGATATGCAAATGGTCTAACTCGCTAATTGATACTCTGAGACAGCTTTGCACAAATAAGAGAGACAAGAAAAAACAGAAACATTTGCTGCAATCACTCTGTTTCATGTACCCTGATTAGTGCTTGGACTAGAATAACCCTGCCAACTGCACTAGACCTCAAGTTTTTCAGTGACTTCGTCACCTCTGCAGCTCTTGCGCCTTATAGGATGTCCTCAAGAAATGCTTTTGGAATAAAAGTCTTGAATTTCTAGCCTGAACCAATCCTTCTGCCTTGGTCTCCCAGGCAGTGGGATTATAGGCGTGAGCCACCACTCCAGAAATAAAGGAGTTTCTGGGCGCCAGCTATCAGGATTGTGACTATTGTATGCAACAAACATCTATTGATCCAAAGATAAGGTGACACTGTCTTTGAATGATACTTCCCAAGAAGCAATATCCAGACTTTAGTCAATTCCATTCTATCGTTTGATTTGACACACGTTTATTTTTGGAGAATGGCAGAGTGCTTAAAGCTTGATCTCTGGATCACACCCTAGATCTGCCATTTACTAAATCCGAGACTCTGTGCCTCCGTTTTCGTGATTGAATGGTACATGTAGGGTTGTTGTATGAATTAAATGAGATATTTCCTTTAAAGTGCCACATGCAGTAAACGTACCGTACCTGGGGGTGCTTAGCTCTGAGACTCTGCCTTCTGCTAATACAAAGACTTCAAGAGCAATGTGGAGAAGGCGGAGTGTATGGACTCTGCAGCCAGTCGAGTGGGATTCAAACCCTGATCCCATTACTCACATGCTGTTCTAACACTTAGGATGTGCCATTTAAGACAGAACTTCAATCCACTGGGCAGCTGTTTCCTCATTTGCAACATGGTGATATATACCCACATACTGTTTTGAAGATGAAATGAGATACATCCAATTTTGTATTCAACATCCTCCACTCCCCCACCTGTATGCTGAATGGACATCTGACTTATCAAGTCCAAAGTGGAGCCTCTAAAACTGTGTCTGCTCTATCCTTCCTCGTCTCTGCTGATGGCACCTCCATCCTTCTGATTGATTAAGGAAACAAAAACACTTGGAGGCAGGCTGAGCTTCTCTCTCTCTCTCTCTTCCCCACCCTTCCTCTCTCTCTGTCTCTCTCTCTTCCACCCACAGCCACTCCATCAGGAAATCATGTTGTTCTACCTTGAAATATAATCCAAATCTGAGGGTTTGTCGCCACTTCTACTGCAACCCAATTTTGACGCAATTCACCATCATGTTTTGCTTGGATTTTTGCAATAGCTTGTCAACTGATTTCCCAGCTTTTCATTTTAAGCATAATCTTAAGATTATCCTTAAGAGATGAGCCACAGTGATCCTGTTAAAGAACAAAACTTGTCACTCCTGTGCTCAAAACCCACCATGACTTTCTAAGTCACCTGGAGGAAAGCCAAGTCCTGACCATGGCCTCCAAGGCCGCCGACCCTGGGTCTCTTGTATTTCTCTGATCTCATTCTCCTCACTTTCTCTGCCCCAGCTCCACTGCCTTCATGATGTCCCTCCAGTACTGGCCTCAGAATCTTTGCACATGCCGTTCTCTCTTGCTGGAATAATCTTCTTTTAGGCTTCTGTATGTCCTGCTTTCTTACTCCTCTTCATCTGACTTAAAGGTCATTTTCTCAGAGAGGTTCTCTTTGACTCTCATTTCTAAATAGCCCTTCCCAGCCCCGCTTCCTTGCTTTTCAAAAACACCCACCACTATGCAGCATTATGGTATGCAATTGCCTGTTTGTTAACTCTCTCCCTACCTAGAGTTAGCTATTTGAGGGTAGGAGTCATCATTTTTCTTGTATTCCCAGAGCCTGTAAAGTGTCTGACATACAGTAGATGCTCTGAGTATCTTATTGAGTACACGGATGGACTGAGGCTCAGGGAGGCTTCCTGCCCTATCTCAGGCTACATGTGGGGCTGCCTAGGACCCGTCTGACACCCACACAGCTGCCTCTTGCTTGGCCTTCTTTTCCCGAGGGACTTGATAGGTGTTGAGAGAATTATTCTCACAGTTTGACAAAATTCAACCAAAAACACGTGGCTCAGCCCAGCATGGTGGCTCACGCCCATAATCCCAGCACTTTGGGAGGCTGAGGCAGGTGGATCACTTGAGGTCAGAGGTCAAGACCAGCCTGGCCAACATGGTGAAACCCCATCGCTACTAAAAATACAAAAATTAGCTGGGCATGGTGGTGGGCACCTGTAATCCCAGCTACTTGGGATGCTGAGGCATGAGAATTATTTGGACCTGGGAGATGGAGGTTGCAGTGAGCTGAGATAGCACAATACCACCACACTCCAGCCTGGGCCACAGAGCGAGACTGCACCTCAAGAAAAAACAAACAAAAAAAAAGAACACGTGTCTGCTGCAACCATTTTGGGAAGGAACACTTGCTCCCTCCCTCAGGAGTGTCAGGAGCAAAGCCGTAAGATGGCCAGGGTGAGGCTTCACCTCCTGGGCACAGGATCTGCTGCCTTGGCCCACAGAGGAAAAGTTCTATTGGGTCCCCACTATGGTCTGACTGTGTCCCCTAAAATTCATGTGTTAGGACTTAAATCCCAATGTGATAGCGTTAAAAGGTAGGGGCTTGAGGCGGTTATTATGGATCTTATGAAAGGGCTGGGGGGAATGAGTCAGGCCCTTTTTGCCCTTCTTACATCTGAGGATGCAGCAACAAGATGCCATCTTGGAAGCAGAGAGCAGCCCTCACCAGACACTGAATCTGCCAGTGCCTGAGACTGCCCAGCCTCCAGAACTGTGAGAAAATCAATTCTGTGTTTATAAATTACCCAGTTTGTGGTATTTTGTGACAGAAGCACAAAAGGACTCAGAGAGGCCCCGCTCCTCGGAGGTTACTGCCCTTTTGTGGAGCCTGGAGCCTTCAGCAGGCACAGGCTGTGATGGTTAATATTGAGAGTCAACTTGATTGGATTGAAGGATGCAAAGGATCATTCCTTGGTGTGTCTGCAAGGGTGTTGCCAAAGGAATCAGTGGGCTAAGAGAGGCAGACCCACCTCAGTCAGCTGCCAGAACCATCTAATCAGCTGCCAGCACTGCTAGAATAAAAGGGCAGAGGAATGTGGAAGGACTTCTGGCTGAGTCTTCCAGCCTCCATCTTTCTCCTTTGCTGGATGCTTCCTGCCCTCAAACATCAGACTCCATGTTCTTCAGTGTTTGGACTCTTGAATCTACACCAGTGGTTTGCCAGGGGCTCTCAGGCCTTTGGCCACAGACTGAGGCTGCACTGCTGGCTTCCCCACTTTTGAGGTTTTGGGACTCAGACTGGCTTCCGTGCTTCTCAGCTTGCAGGTAGCCTATTGTAGGACTTCACCTTGTGATCATGTGAGTCAATTCTTAGAAAACTGCCCTTCATATATGCATATATCCTATCAGTCTTGTCCCTCTACAGAACCCTAATACAAATGTTCACTGCCTCCCCTACCTTGCACACAAAATTAGAAGCCACAACCCTAATCCCTGGCTCTGCAGACAATGGCTCTTAATAAGGGGCCTTGGTAGGAAGGTGTCATGAGTCTGGCTTAAGGAGGGAGAGAAAGGAAGGAACTTAACAAAATGATTTACTCTGCTCAGTTATGGAGCTGGATCTTCCATGTGCAGGCTTATTTGTTGCCTCTGAGAAACAGGTCTATTTGATTCCTTTTTACAGAATAGAAGATCAAATGGAGTGAGGTCATGCTACTTGCCCAGAGTTATGCCACCCGGAAGTGGCAGAGCTGGGAGTAAAACTCCCCTGAGCCGCATGGTCTCTTGTTGGAACAGGGCTTGGGCTGGGGAGAGGAGGATACGAGGCTAATGATAAAAGCAGGAACTGCTTGTGGATCACTGACGGTGCTGCCCGCTATTGACTCATTTAATGTTCACACTAACGCTAAGGTGTAGCTGCTATTGTAGAGGAAGGCACTGAGAGGGCAAAGTTATTGGCTCAGTTTTTCTGGGCTGTGAGGCAAAGTGAAGTCTTATATCTGGCAGTCTGACCCCAGAGCCTGTGTTTGTCATGTTGTGGTCACTATTGAGAAAGTAAGGACAAGAGAGAAAGTCAGGAGAGTCCCGGCCACAGAGTCAATGGGGGAAAAAGCTCCAAATCCTCAGTCTACTGAAATAAATTAGGTTTAAACAAAAAGTCAGGGCCAGAGCTGGACAAAGACTGATGGGATAATATGGATGGGAGGAGCAAAATGGCTTTGGGGTTGTCCCCAAGCCTTCCTGGCTAGGATCTGGAATTTACCCAGGACATTTATTGGTATCTGCTAGAAATAATTTCATTCCAGGGATCACACGACAACCTGGTGTTACTGCAAGTGTGTGATTTACTTTAATCTGAGAAGAGAAATGCATCTTTAAGCACCTCTTATGTACCAGCAATATGACAGACATATCATTTGATGCCTATAGTCCACACTGCAATAGCACTATTTATATGTTCATTTTAAAAAAGATGAGGTTGAGTATTAGAGAGGTTCTGGAACACATCTAAGGCAAGTGAGGGAAAAACAGGAGAGTCAGGACTCACACCAAAATGAACCTGACTAGCAGCTCATGCTTACCCCATGATCCACTGTGATTCTCTCACTCTGTGTGTATGTCAAGGGTAGAGGAGGAATGATCCTTTAGCGTCCCCCACAGCACCTGGGAGGCAGGTCTCTATACCATTCTCTTACATGTGAGAAAATAGAGATGAGAAAGGGAAAGTTATTTGCCTGAGGTTACCAGCTGGTAAGGGCTGTGTCTGGATTTGAACACAGGTGGGGCTGATCTGGAGGCCGTTGGCTCACTTCTGTACCTGCCTCCCTTGTGCAGATTCAGGATGTGTGTCACTTTCTTCCTGTCTCCTCTTCTACTTTAAAATGACTGAGCAAGCCACTTTCTGCCCAGCCGCTGAAGAGTAAGTTACTGGACCATTCCTCAGCTGATGCTGGGGTAGGAGGGTCTACGCAGTGCCTTACAGCCAGGAGCTCTTATTCAGTATATCTGTAGTGAGAAGGACCCTGCCTTCCAACAGACCTCGACTAAAGGTCTGGCTCCACCAAACACTCACCCATCACACAACCCTGGAAAGTGCTCCACTGTTTGGGCCTTATTTTTTTCCATTGGTTCAGGATTTTCTGTGAAAATACTTTTACATTCATAAAGCTTAGCTGATAAATGAACAAACTGATAAATATGGTTACTTAAAGACTATCTTTTCATCAAAAGGCACTGTACAGAGAGTACAAAAGGAGAGGAGCTATTGTGATACATGACTAACAAATAATTAGTATTCCAAATTAAAATACGACATTCAACAGAAACTCTTAGGAGTCACTAAGGAAAAGCCTACTGGAAAAAGGGAAGAATGACCAAGGAGGCATTTCACAGAGGGGAATACAAATGGCAAATAAGCAGATGAACAAGTGCTCAGACTGGGCACAGTGGCTCACACCTGTAATCCCAGAACTTAAGGAGGCTGAGGTGGGCGAATCACCTGAGGTCAGAAGTTCAAGACGAGCCTAGCCAACATGGTGAAACTCTGTCTCTACCAAAATTACAAAAATTAGCCGGGCATGGTGGCACACACCTGTAGTCCCAGCTACTTGGGAGGCTGAGGCAGGAGAATCACTTGAAGTCAGGAGGTGGAGGTTGCAGCAAGCCGAGATCATGCCACTGCACTCACATCTATCAGACTTACAAAAATGTAAAGTGTCTGACACAGAAGAGGAATACAAATGTCAAAGAAGCTTATGAAAAAGTGCTCATTGTTCTTAGTAATTCAGGCTTATACAAGTTAAAACCTTAAATGATATACCATTTTACATCTATCAGACTGACAAAAATATAAAATGTCTGACAATGACAATAGCAAATGCTGATGAGTAGTATGACTTTCTACACCTACTGGGTAGGCTGGAACTAGCTACCACTGCTTTGGAAAACAACTTGGCACTGCCAAGCACAGATGAAGTTGTGTGTGCCCTGTGACCCCACACTGATACTCCTGAGTGTACATATTCCAGAGCTGTGCCACTTAAATTCAAACCAATTAAAATCAAGCATTCATTTCCTCAGTAGCCGTAGCCACGTTTCAGGTGTTCAATAGTGGCACATGGCAGGAGGCTTCATCGTTGCAAAGCTCAGACAGAAAGTACTGGCATCAACACATAATCCCTTGCATGTTGTACACGGATGTGCATAGCAACAGCTTCTAGAGCAAGACAACTGGAGACAGCTCAGATGCTTTTGAAAATGGGAATGGATAAAAAAACTGGGATGCATTCATCTAAAGGAGTACTATAGATCAGAGAAACCAATAAACAGTAGTTATACATTTCAATATGACAACTCTCAACAATATATGTTGAGTAAAAAAACAAGGCACAAACCAAAGTAATTTACAGATTCAACGCTATCCCCATCAAGCTACCAATGACCTTCTTCACAGAACTGGAAAAAAACACCTTAAACTTCATATGGAACCAAAAGAGAGCCTGCATAGCCCATTCTAAGCAAAAAGAACAAAGCAGGAGGCATCACACTACCAGACTTCAAACTATACTACAAGGCTACAGTAATCAAAACAGCATGGTACTGGTACCAAAACAGAGATATAGACCAATGGAACAGAACAGAGGCCTCGGAGGCAGCACAACATATCTACAACCATCCAATCTTTGACAAACCTGACAAAAACAAGCAATGGGGAAAGGATTCCCTGTTTAATAAATGGTGTTGGGAAAACTGGCTAGCCATGTGCAGAAAGCAGAAACTGGACCCCTTCCTGACACCTTACACTAAAATTAACTCCAGATGGATTAAAGACTTAAACATAAGACCTAACACCATAAAAACCCTAGAAGAAAATCTAGGCAAAACCATTCAGGACATAGGCATAGGCAAGGACTTCATGACCAAAACACCAAAAGCATTGGCAACAAAAGCCAAAATAGACAAATGGGACCTAATCAAACTCCACAGCTTCTGCACGGCAAAAGAAACAGTCATTAGAGTGAATTGGCAACCAACAGAACAGGAAAAAATTTTTTGCAATCTACCCATCTGACAAAGGGCTGATATCCAGAATTTACAAAGAGCTAAAACAGATTTACAAGAAAAAACCAAGCAAGCCCATTCAAAAATGGGCAAAGGATATGAACAGACACTTTACAAAAGAAGACATACATGAGGCCAACAAACATATGAAAAAATGCTCATCATCACTGGTCATTAGAGAAATGCAAATCAAAACTACTCGCCAGTTAGAATGGCGATCATTAAAAAATCTGGAGACAACAGATGCTGGAGAGGATGTGGAGAAATAGGAACACTTTTACACTGTTGGTGGGAGTGTAAATTAGTACAACCATTGTGGATGACAGTGTGGCGATTCCTCATGGACCTAGAAATAGAAATTCCATTTGACCCAGCAATCCCATTACTGGGTATATATCCAAAGGATTACAAATCGTTCTACTATAAGGACACACACATACGAATGTTCATTGCAGCACAGTTTACAATAGCAAAGGCCTGGAACCATCCCAAATGCCCATCGATGATAGACTGGACAGGGAAAATGTGGCACATATACACCATGGAATATTATGCAGCCATCAAAAACGATGAGTTCGTGTCCTTTGTAGGGACATGGATGAACCTGGAAACCATCATTCTTAGCAAACTGACACAAAAGCAGAAAATCAGACACTGCATGTTCTCACTCATGGGCGGGTGTTGAACAATGAGAACACATGGACACAGGGAGGGGAGCATTGCACACTGGGGTCTGTTGGGGAAAAATAGGGGAGGGACAGTGCGGGGTGGGAAGTTGGGGAGAGATAGCATGGGGAGAAATGCCAGATATAGGTGATGGGGAGGAAGGCAGCAAATCACACTGCCACTTGTGTACCTATGCAACAATCTTGCATGTTCTTCACATGTACCACAAAACCTAAAATGCAATTAAAAAAATTAAAAAAAAAAAACAAGGCACAAAAAAGTATCTTCAGGATGATGTTCTATATAAATATGCAAATTATGCAAACCAAAACACTAGATTCTTAAGGGATGCATTCATATAAGGATGAGATAATTAAGAAAATCCAGAGAATTGTTAACACAAGATTACTGCTAGTAATCACCCCTGGGATCAGCGAGAGGCACACGTGGTATTTCTTTCTTTCTTTTTTTTTTTTTT
>NW_016107432.1:9306762-9320578 GCF_001604975.1 Cebus imitator
AACCCACTGCTCCGGCCAAAACAGCGGCTTTAAGATTGATGGTGCTTTTCTGACTCTGCACCAAGAACCGCCGCACCAAGGCAGCGGCAAAACCGCCTCACCGGCCTCAAGAGTCACGCTGGTGACACGTGAGGCTCCTCCGCTGGGAATCTCCTGGTGTGTGAGCAACAAAAATTGATCTGAAAGTGTGGCGTCCTCTCCTTCTCTGCTCTTTCAGTGGGAGCTGCAATCCTGAGCTGCTAGTGATCAGCCATCTTGGATCTCTCTCCTCCACACGTGGTATTTCAATAGCTTCGGTTGGTTGAGAAGGTACATTGATTTTTTCCTACTATTTATATATATAATGTATTCCATAAATACAATAATAAAAATGTTCTGAGGAGGAGGTAGAGCAAGATGCCTGAGTAGAATGCTCCAGCAATTGTCCTCTTTGCAAGAATATAAAATTGAACTATCCACACAAAATATCGCTTTCCTTAAGAACCAAAAATCAAGTGAGTAATCATAGTACCTGGTTTTAACATCATGTCAGGAAAGAGGCAGTAAAGTGGGTAGGAAAGACAGCCTTGAGTTGTCAAGACTTCCCCTATCCCTGGGCAGCACCATGTGGTGCAGAGAGAGAATCTGTGCAGCTGGAGCACGGAGGGTGGAGTGACT
This sequence comes from Cebus imitator, assembly GCF_001604975.1. Taxonomy (NCBI): domain Eukaryota; kingdom Metazoa; phylum Chordata; class Mammalia; order Primates; family Cebidae; genus Cebus; species Cebus imitator. Next base: position 9,307,420 of record NW_016107432.1, read on the forward strand.
GTGGGACTTTGCATTGGAACTCTATGCTGCCTGTCAGAGAGGAAAGCAATACAGGGCAGAATTTGGTTGGCATCCACCAAAGGAATATTTAGAAAAGCCCAGCCAGCTGAAATCTGAGTTCCAGCTAATCCCACCAGTATGGGCTAAAGTGCTCTGGGATTCTAAATAAACTTGAAAAGTGATCTAGGCCACATGGACTGCAATTTCTAGGCAAGTCCTGGTGCTGTGCTGGACTTGGAGCCAGTGGACTTAGGGTGTACTCAGCCTAGTAAGACAACACCTGGGGCGGCCAAAGGAATGCTTGTATCACTCCTCCTCCAAACCCAGGCAGCGTAGCTCACAGCTCCAGGAATAGAGGGAACACTAAAGAGGGATTATCTTATAACTCGGATACCAGCTCATCCACAGTAGAATACGGCACCAGGCAGAGTCCTGAGGCTCCCATTCCAGGTCCTATCTGTGTCTAGAAACCCACAGGGTCAGAAGGAAACCTGCTACCTTGAAGGGAAGAACCAAGTTCTGGCAGGACTTATTACCCACTGACTAAAGAGCCCTCAGGCCTTGAATAAATGCCAGTAGTAGCCAGGCAGCAGTATTTTCCATGGGACTTGGGTGAGACTCAGTGCCATGCCAGCTCCATTGGTGGCCCAGCACATTCTTAGCTATACTGGCCATGGGGAGAGACTCTGTAGCTTGAGGAAAGAAGAAGGAAGAGTAAAGAAGACTTTGTCTTGCAGCTTAGGTACCAGCTCAGTCACAGTGGGATGGGGCACTAAGTGGGGTCTTGAGGTCCCCAGTTCCCATCCTTGGTTCCTGGATGGCATTTATGGATCTACTCTGAGACAAATGGGAGCTTACTGCTCCTAAGGGAGAGCCCCAGGCCTGGGAACATTTACCACAAGCTGATCAAAGAGCCCATGAGCCTTGAGTGAACATTGGTGGTAGCTAGGCAGTACTCCTCATGGGCCTGGGGCAGTGGTGGCCACAGGGAGAGACTCCTTTTACTTGAGGAAAGAAGAAGCAAAAGTGAGAACGATGTTGTCTTGCAGCTCGGATGCCAGGTAAGCCACAGTGTAATAGAGCACCAAGTAGATTGCTAAGGTTCCTGACTTTAAGCCCTGGCTCCCAGATGACATTTCTGGACTAGAGTAAAGCTTGTTGTCCTGAAGGGAAGGACACAAGCCTGGCTGGATTCACCATCTGCTGATTATAGAGCCCTTGGGCCTTGAGTGAACATTGGTAGTAGCCAGGCAGTGATTGCTATAGGTCTTGAGCAAGACCCAGTGCTATGCTGGCTTCAGGTCTCACCCAGTGCAATTCCAGTGGTGATGACCACAGGGGTGCTTGTGTCAACCCTCCCCCAGCTCCAGGCAGCTCAGCATGGAGAAAGAGACTCTTCGTTTGGGACAAAGTAAGGGAAGAAAAGAAGTCTCTGTCTGGTAATCCAAGGAATTCTCTGGGATCTTACCTAAGACCACCAAGATGGTACCTCTATGAGTCTGCAAGGAGATATCATCTCATCCCACTAAAAATGACTTTTATCCAAAAGACAAGCAATAATGAATGCTGGCAAGAATGTGGAGAAAAGGGAACCCTCATACACTGTTAGTGGGAATGTAAATTAGTACAACCACTGTGGAGAACAGTTTAGAGGTTTCTCAAAAAACTAAAAATAGAACTACCATACGATCCTGCAATCCCACTGCTAGGTAGATACCCCAAAGAAGAAAATTAGTATATTCAAGGGATATCTGCACTTCCATGTTTGTGGCAGCCTATTCATAGTAGCCAAGATTTGGAAGTCACCTAAGTGTCCATCAACAGACAAGTGGATAAAGAAAATATGGTATTTTTTTTTCAAGTGAAAGGGTACTTTATTAATAATTTGGTGAAGAAAGGAGGCCCAGAAATCAGGACAGATGTTCACTGTAGCTATAATTAATGCTTAATGAAATGTGAAGAGTATCTTCTGGTTTCCAACAGAAACTTTGATTTTAATGTCCGAACAATAAAGGACAAAGGAGAAATAACTTGAAACATTGAAGCCCCATACCACACCGCCATCTCTAGGAAAACAAACATTGAGGACTGTGAAATTTAAATATTTATTTTCAAACCCCCAAAACACTGGAGTATGCTTCACCTAGAAACAGTTTACAGGACTAAAAGCTATAATGAATAAGCAATACAATTTGTATTTGGGATGCAATTGCGTTGTAAAATTTCAAATAATCAATTTATAAATTTGTTGTTTTTACTTTTATAAAAATATTCATTTAACCCATGACATGAGTTGCAAAATTATTTCCAGACTTCTACAGATTATAAACTATAATTGTGTTTCAGTTACACAGCAGGTGAAATTTTTAACTGAACCATTACTTCAAAATACAATGCATTAAAAGTAATTGTTACAGTATAGGCACTAATGAAAAGAATTTTCTTGGCACATAACATCACAACTTTCTCAAGTAACTATATTACGTAAAAAGAGGATGTAATGGCCACTTTGACAAAAAACTATACCTTACAGGAGGAATATCTTCTTCTAATATTTGTCAATTACTCAGATTTTTTAAAAAATGACTTTTGTGCAAAAACCAAATGGCGCACATCCAAACAATGAAACATTAACTATCAAAACTAATTAATATCAATAATTCTACAACTACTGAAATGTAGCCCTAGTTCAGAACTTAGGCAGGCATAATGCATATACTGGGCTTAAAAGAAAAAGTCATCACCCACTTAATAGTACCATAAATACAAGTGAAAATTAACAGTGCAATCTAAGTTGCCTTTGTGTGGACAGAAATCATCCTGTACTACGGTTATTTTCATATGAACTAGAAAATGCTCACTTAAATATCCTTTTAAAAACAACAAACTTATGCTTATTACTGATAATTATGAGTTTGTATTTGTATTAATAAAGCATTCTTTAACAGAAAAAAAAAAAAAGGAGAACAATCTGGAGTGGCTCAGCAGCACTGGCAGGGGCCTGTGGGGTGAGAGGAGCCATGCTGTGTGAGTCTGGAAGCTGCCTGCCATGGCCGGCGAGGAACAGGCTCCAGGCACAAGGCTTACTGTCAGGTGTCCCTCCATATACAAGCCTGGAGCCTGAAAGTCTGAAGTCCTGCTTGCCTTGGCTGATGTCTGCCACCCCCTGCCTGCGTTCGCCATTGACCCTGATCACCCAGTGGAGCTTCCGGGACAAGCCCCTCACCCAACCCTGCCATCTTAACTTTTCTTATGATAGTGTGAATACCTCTCACCCAACCTGGCCATTGTAACTGAACTTGTGGTCCTGTACACTCCTTGCCCCACCCCCTACTACTGTAACTGAACTTACACTGCAACACCCCCGCCCCCCAAAAAGCTACCCAAACCTATAAAACCAACTCCTATCCCCCTGCCCTTTGCTAATGCCCTTTTCGGCCTTAGCCCACCTGCACCCAGGTGAATAAATTGCCATATTGCTCACACACACACAAAAATCCACAATGGAGGACCATTCAGCCATAAAAAAGAATGAGATTCTGTTATTTACACAACATGGATGGAACTGGAGGATATTATGTTAAGTGAAATAAGCCAGGCACAGAAAGTCAAACTTTGCATGTTTTCATTTATCTGTGGGAGCTAAAAATTAAAACAAATGGACTCATGGAGATAGAGAGTACGATGATGGGTACCAGAAGCTAGGAAGGGTTTGTATGGAGGGGAAAGTGGGGATGGTAAATGGGTACAAAAATAAAGTAAGGTAGAATGAATAAGATCTAGCATTTGTTAGCACAGCAGAGTGATTACAGTCAACAATAACTTATTGTGCATTGAGAAATAACTAAGAGTATAATTGGAATATTTGTAACACAAAGGAATGAGAAGTGCTTAAGGTGATGGATACCCAATTTACTCTGATGTGATTATTACACATTATGTGCCTGTATTAAAATATCTCCGGACCACCTGCATATATACACCTGCTACGTACCTATAAAAAATAAAAAGAATTTTCTTAAATATATGATCTCATACTATTTATGTATGTGATGTATTTAAAATTAAACTAAAAAAAATTACCCATTTAATATAGTATATGTAAAAGAATCTTAAGCAGTAATTCATGCATGGTGAACAAGCATCAAATGAGATTTTACAAGGAAAAAGCTGGAGTAAGATACAAGAACTTAAAAAAAGAAAGAAAGAAACTCACACAGGCAGCAGGTCACACCCCATGGCCCAGCCTGGAGATCAGAGGCAGGGTAGCTGACCACTGAGGTCCTGGGAATCTCCAGAGAGCCCCAGGAAGAACTGAAGCTGCAGAGACCTGACGGAGAGAGTAGAACCACACCAGGTAGGGACATTTTGTCCTCCACATAAACTCTTCCTTTCCAGTTTACATATAAACTATTAGCTAAAGTCACATCACCTCTGTAAATATATCTTTCATGTTAGATATGGTTATGAAAATGTTCCATACTCTCTAATTTGGAGAAAAAGAGCTCTTTTCAGAATATACTATTATATAATGATAAATTATGCTAAAAATATGTGGCAATTGGCTGGGTGTGGTGGCTCATGCCTGTAATCTCAGTACTTTGGGAGGCCGAGGTAGATGGATCACCTGAGGTGAGGAGTTTGAGACCAGCCTGACCAACATGCTGAAACCCTGTCTCTACTAAAACAAAATTAGCCAACTGTGGTGGCATATGCCTGTAATCTCAGCTACTTGGGAGGCTGAGGCAGGAGAATCACTTGAACCTGGGAGGGAGGTGGAGGTTGCAGTGAGCCAAGATTGTGCCATTGCATTCCAGCCTGGGCAACAAGAGCAAAACCACCACCACCACACACACGTGTATACACACACACACACACACACACACACACACACTAGAGAGCTCAGAAATAAGACTGCACACCTACAACCATCTGATCTTTGGCAAACCTGACAAAAACAAGCAATGGGAAAAGAACTCTCTATTCAATAAATGCTGCTGGGATAACTGGCTAGCCATATGCTGAAGATTAAAACTGAACCCCCTCCTTACACCTTAAACAAAAATTAACTCAAAATGGGTTAAAGACTTAAATGTAAAACCCAAAACTATAAAAACCCTAGAAGAAAATCTAGGCAATACCATTCAGGACATAGGCACAGGCAAAGATTTCATGGCAAAAATGCCAAAAACAATAGCAACAAAAGCAAAAATTGACAAATGGGATCTAATTAAACTAAAGAGCTTCTGTACTGCAAAAGAAACTATCATCAGAGTGAACATACACCATACAGAACGAGAGAAAGATTTGTAATCTATCCATCGAACAAAGATCTAACATCCAGAGTCCACAAAGAACATAAACAAATTTACAAGAAAAAAACACCCTCATTAAAAAGTGGGCAAAGGACATGAACAGATGCTTCTCAAAAGAAGACATTCATGCAGCCAACAAACTTACAAAAAAAAGCTCAACATTACTGATCATTAGATAAATGCAAATCAAAACCACAATGAGATACCGTCTCATGTCAGTCAAAACGGTGATTATTAAAAAGTCAAGAAACAACAGATGCTGGTGAGCTTGCAGAGAAAAAGGAACACTTTTATACTGTTGATGGGAATTTAAATTAGTTCAACCATTGTGAAAGACAGCATGGTGATTCCTCAAAGACCTAGAAGCAGAAATATGATTTTACCCAACAATCCTATTACTGGGTATCTATCTAAAGGAATATAAATCATTGTATTGTAAAGATATATGCATCTGTATATTCATTGCAGCATTATTCACAATAGCAAAGACCTGGAATCAACCCAAATGCCCATCAATGATAGACTGGATAAAGAAAATATGGTACATATACACCATGGAACACTATGCAGCCATATACAGAAATGAGATTGTGTCCTTTGCAGTGACATGGATGGAGCTGGAAGCTGTTACCCTCAGCAAACTAACACAGGAACAGAAAATAAAACACTGCATGTTCTCACTTATAAGTGGGTGCTGAATGATGAGAACATATGGACACATTGTGGGGCACAATACACACTGGGGCCTATCAGGGGATTGTGGGGGAGGGAGAGTGTCAGGAAGAATAGGTAATGGATTGTGGGCTTAATATTAATACTTAGGTGATGAACTGATCTGTGCAGCAAACCACCATGGCATATGTTTACCTGTGTAACAAACCTGCACACCCTGCACATGTACCCCAAACTTAGAATAAAAGTTGAAGAAAAACAAAAAGATCAGAAAAAGTTTGACTAGCCCTGCCCATCTCACTCTGCTGAGGCATTCAGAACATGATCTAATATTCTTCAGATGGAAAAGAATAATTTGCTCCCTTCCAGAGTTTACTGAACTCAAACAGGCTTACAACTCCAGTAGAATCAAAGAGGCATATATTTGCATGCAATTTTTTTTTTCCAAATCAGAAAATATTGGCACTCACACTAAAGACTGAATTTTCTGCAGGTTTTATGACAGATGGCCCAAGCAAGCAACACTGATGCTGACCACAGCAAATGCTGGCAACAGGATCCCAGAGCCAGCGTGTGGAGGTGAGCATGAGGAGCCCACATTGGCTCCGCCCCACAACCACAGTGGCCTCCTTTTTCTGTTGGTGATGAGAAGGTTAAGGGTTTTTCCTGTTTTACAGGTGAGGAAATTCATGCTTAGAAGAAATCCATGCTTGAGGAGCATGCCCAGGGCCCTCTGCTAATACATAGGCTACAACGTAGGTATGATTTGTGCAATTGTCTGTGGCTCTATTGGCTCAGATATTTTATTCTGAGGAATAAGTTTAGGCTTCTTAGGGGTCTGTCTGAGGGCTGGAATACATTTGCCACTGACACTCATTGGAATAAGTGAAACAATCAAGATGTGTGAGTAGTTTCTTTTGGAGGCGCTGTGAGCTAAACCATGTCCCTCGCTACATTCATACCTTGAGTCCTAAGCCCTAGAACCTCAGGATGTGGCTGCATTTGGAGATAGGGCCTTTGAAGAGGTGATTAAGTTAAAATGAGGTCATTAGGGTGGGCTCTAATCCAATATCCTGCTATTCTAAGGACACAGATCCAAACAGAAGGGAGACCATGTGAGGACACAGGGAGGAGACAGCTGTAAGAAACATGGTTGTGTTTGGTCAAGGGTAGGCTGAGGTAAGCATCCAGAGTGACTCAGCGAGTTTGGAGTGCAGGCATATAATTCCACCTGTTATCACATCCATGTAGCCACAATATGGGAAGGCCATCCTTTGGGCCTATACCACTATTGTCTGTAAAAGGTATAATTGCCCTGCTGACACTATATAGGTTCTTTCACGCTGGCACCCAGAGAAAGCAAGAAAGGATCAGAGCCATCCATCTGCAAGACAGACAGAGGGGAGCCAGGACACAGCTTGAACTCTGGCGCCCAGAGAGAAAAAGAGTTAAGCTGCTGACCCTGAAGGGAGAGCCTGCCGTGCAGCCATGTGCGGGAATGCTGGACTAAGCAGCCAGGACAGGTGGATGGTGTAAGAGAACTAGCATGAGTCAGCTGCTGACGAGAGAGCTACATTTCACCTGCCTACAGTCCCCTGAGTGTTCTTCCAGCTATTTGCTCATCCACCTACTCCCTTTGGACCTAAGCATGAGCTGGGACCTGACCCTGGGCATGATAATTGGTGTAGTCATGGACCTGACAACAGCCATCTACGAGCCAAAGAGAGGGGCCTCAGAGAAACCAACCCTGCTGACCCCTTGCTGTCAGACTTCTAGCTTCTAGAATTGTGAGAAAATTAATTTCTGATGTTTAAGCCCCCTAGTCTGTGCTATTTTGTCATGGCAGCTCAAGTAGACTACCGTAGCTCTTGATTGTGGCTGAGCTGGCTTTCAGGAGGGAGGGAGGTCAGAAATGGTTCATTTATGGCGGCTACAGCACATACGCGTTGCTCTGGTGGGCGGGAGTGGGTGGGGCTGGGGTGGGCTGGGGTTGGGGGTGTGACTCAGAACTTGGTAGCCTTGCATTTCTCTGGTGCACTGATCATCGCTCACAGCAGCCCCTGAGCCCAGCTCTCCGACCTGCTAAGCTCCTCCACAGAAGGAAATTAACTGTGGCTACCTTCCCAGGCTTGGGTCAGAAGGCTGACGTTTCACAAAATACTAAACACAGGTGCCTGCCCAGCATCTCCCTCGGTGTATCCAGACTGGGTGCTCCTGCTCCGATGAAGGTTCATCAACAGTCACACCTGCAATGTTTCCTGAATGATCCCTGAAAACCCAGATACCCTGGAGATACCCAACCATTCAGGAACTGTTTCCAGAGGGGATTTGTTTGGAAAATACCCACAGGCATTAGGAATGGCTCATAAATGACAGAAAAGAGAAGCAAGAACAAAGCAAAGAATTGATTCTGGTTTTTATAAATACAAAAAATTACATAGGTTTGGAAGTGGGGTGGCTCTCTGAGCTCATGCAGGTACTACCTCCTAGCTTAGGCAGCAGTGGAGTACCGTGGGCACACAGCAAGCGCTCAATAAACACTATGCTGAAGTGGCATGCTGGTGCTGTTAATGCCCAAACTGTGGCAGGTAAGCAAGGTCTTTCACACCTCACACCCCCCAAGTGGCTCAGAAGATAGTGGCCTGCTTCTCAGATATACAAATCTCAGTACTGGGCCATGTGACGATGCTGGAACTTCCCTATGTAATTTATAAATGTGATGGGGGAACTGTGTTGACAGAAGCAGTTTGAAGTTAACTTTTGCCACAATAATGACGATTTTACTGACACCTGGCTCTGCTGGCTTTGAGCCAAACTGTAAAAAGCCCCTTAAGGTTTAAAGTCAATTGAAAAGATAGCTTGTTATGTTCTGACTGCAGCCACATGAAGGTGCTCCAGGATGGGAGTAAATAAGTGTGGGACCTTGCCTAATTCCATGGCCCACGGAGCCCCCAACAGCATTTATGTTTCAGAAATAGAGTGGTTGTTGCTAAAACACAGTCAAAGACGCCTTGAGAGTTACAGGGTATGGCAGCCTCCTAACTCTGAGATGGGGAGGCTGTAGCAAGTGATTGCTGGAGAGCAAAGACGAGGAAGAAGTGGTGAGATGGAGAAACTGGGTTTGATGCTGGCTGTGGGACCTGGGCTGACCATGTCTACTTCCTGAACCTCCTTTCCTGTAAAGTAGCAAGGATCCGAAACTCCATCTCAGGACGTGTGAGGGTAATGTGGGCACAGAAAGCCATGCATGGGGGAGGGAGGTGGCACAGAGCAACTGCTCCGTAACTGTGAATGCAGGAACAGCCGCCATGCAGGCTTGCAGCTGGGGTGGCTGGGGCTTGGAGTACTGTAAATACAGATCTTCGGCTCACCCAAGCTGGTAGCAGAATCTCTGGGATGTGTTGGGCTTGGCACTAGTAACTTAGCAGGAAGACTGAACTGAGTTGCAGTGTGCACTGGAACTATTAGGTGGAATTTGTCTTACATAGTAATTGTCCAGAATAGTTGGTGAGGGGAGGAGGACAGGATTGAAATAGCCCCTGAGAATGGATGGTGATGTATCTGATGGAGTCTCACCTTCTCCGGGTGGTACCACCTAGTACCATGGGCAGCAGGGAGCCCTGGTGGGCATTTGAGCAGGGAAGTTTCATCTTCCTTCTGCAAATGCTTCTGGGCCCCTTGCTCTGTGCAAAAGGCTTGCAAAGCTCTTGTCTTTTGTGCTCTTGCTCCCAGATAACCCTCTGATCTCATCCTGTGTCTCACCCATCTTCCTTGCTCACCCTGTTTCAGTCATACAGGCCTCTGGGCGGTCTCTTACACAGGCTAATATAGCTCTGCCTAAGGGCCCTTGCACTTGCTGTTTCTCTAGCCAGGACTTCACCATTCCCAGACCACTCTGCTCCCTCACTTCACCCAGGCTTCTGCTCCACTGTTACCTTCCAGAGCCCGTCACAGACTGCCCCATCTAAAACAGCACTTCTGCCTCCTTTGCTTCCCCATTCAGCTCCAGGACAGGAAACACAGGCTTTGTTACCACTCTATTCTCATTGCCGAGAATAGTGCCTGGCACACAGCTGGGACTCAACAAATATATGTATTGAATTAATGAGTGAGCAAGTGATCAGGTTCTTTCCCTACCCAAAAAGAACTCATATCTGATTCTTGAGTATGGGCATTTTCCTAATGATCACTGTCACCCTTGGGACGATGATCCCATTAGCAGTGGTTACGATGATGACAATGAGGATGTCAAATGGGTGGTGAATTGCAGTGTACACTGGAACTATTAGATGGAATTTGTCTTACATAGTGATGAGCACATCGCAAAAATGATAAGTAGGTTGTAGATTTGAGTTACTAGCCTAGGAGTCCTTGCATACCCTCAGCAATGGTTAGCCCACGCCCTCTGAAGTAGCCCATAGCATTTAGAGCAGCTCTAGGAAGGTTCAGGAAAGAGAAAGGGATGAAAGGTTTTGCCCGAAGCATTGGAAGTTTCCAGTTGACGGGAGAGATCAACCTCTGCTCTATGAATCACCCCTCGCAGGCTACAGAATCAAAGGGAATCCCAGGGGCAAAAGACTCCTTGTCACTCATACCTGAATGAATGGGAAGAGGAGCCCAACAGCAAAGTTGGAGAGCCAGTTGACTGTGCCTGCGATGATGAAGGCAGCCGGCCGCTGAGATTGCTGGAAGAACTCACCCGTCAAGATGAACGGGATGCCACCTGCAATGTATGAGCCAGGACACAGAGTTAATCACTCTGAGAAGGTCATGCTTCCAACATCCATCTCCATCTGCCACACTTTAGAGCCACCCCCGCAGCAGGGGAATGTTCTTTCAACAGGAGCTGATTCTGCCTGTCTGGATGACAGCTCTAGGAGGGTGCGCTGGAGTTAGGCGACCCTCAGCCCTTCAGCCCTCAATGTATAAAAGCCACTTCTCTGACCTGTCTCGTCCAAATGAGAGATTCATCATCCTCTTGGCTCTCCAAATGCCCTCCAAATCACTCTGTGACCCATCACAAATTGAATACTGTATGTATCAATTTGATGTGTAAGGACACTGACATTTACTGACTGTCTTGTGCTATGAATGTTTACAATTAATATTCAGAATAAGTGAGTCAGGAAGGTATTGGCTATCATATCCCTGGGCGAGAAAACTGAAGCCTGAGGAGGTTACTTGATTTGCCAAAGGTTACTCCACTCCTGAGTAGCAGAGCACAGATTTGGAACTCTGGCCTCCAAATTTTGGCCTTTTTTTTTTTTCATGCTAATCCTTGCTTGAGAGAGGACAGAAGTGCCTGCCCAGCTTGGTACCTTTGGTCTCCTTCATGCCCCTTGACTGAATGTGTAGTGGGCCCCAGTTCTGGAGTTGCCTTTGTGGCTCAGCGTTACTCAGTGGAGACATCATTGACACTGGGGTGGGACAAGTCTTGATTTCGAAGACTGTCCTGTGCAATTGCATGGCATTTAATTGAGGGCACGTATTACCCTTTACTTTCTGATGCCAGGAGAGCCTCCAGTCACCACCACAGCCCAAACCACCTCCACAGATTTCCAAACCCATACGTGGTCTGAGGTCTGTACCCTTCCATTCTTCCATGTCCTGTTCAGTGAGACCGGCAATCGTACCCTGTGCCCAGACCAGGACCTGGGACTCAGCATGACTGCTGGGATCCCACTGTCCCCTCCCCATCTCCAACTGGAGCCACCAACGAGATCTATACCTGGGTGTTTCTCAGACAAGACAGTGTGGGCAAAGGATGGGAAATCCCTCAGGGACTTTTACCAAACTCTAGAGAGACACTGAACACAATTTGGAAATCACTAGACTAGAGCTATTCATTGTGTCAACATCTAACAATTACATATGTGCTGTGGCTGTTCCAACAGTGAGGTCAAAGGCATCACGAGCTTGTTTTCATGGGAATCCCTTGTCTGCTGGGATGATTTGTTCATTAAAAAGGGAGTGTGGCCAGGAGTGGAAAACCAAATATCACATGTTCTCACTCATAAGTGAGAGCTAAGCTATGAGGATGCAAAGGCATAAAAATGATACAATGAGGGCGTGGGGGCTCATGCTTGTAATCCCAGCACTTTAGGAGGCTTAGGTGGGTGGATCACCTGAGGTCAGGAGTTTGAGACCAGCTTGACTAACATTAGAAACCCTGTCTCTGCTAAAAATACACAGATTAGCTGGGCATGGTGGCACATGCCTGCAATCCCAGCTACTCAGGAGGCTGAGGCAGGAGAATAGTTTGAACCCGGGAGGCAGAGGTTGCACTGAACTGAGATAGCACCACTGCACTCCAGCCTGGGCAACAAGAGCGAAACTCCATCTCAAAAAGAAAAAAAAGATAAAAGAATGACACAATGGACTTTGGGAACTTGGGGGGAAAGGATGGGAGTGGGTGAGGGATAAAAGCCTATAAATTGGGTAGTGTATACCGCTTGGGCGATGGGTGCATCAAAATCTTGGAAATCACCAGTAAAGAACTTATTCATGTAACCAAACACCACCTGTTCACCAAAAGCCTATGGAACTAGATAATAAAAAGGGAGTGAGCAAATGAATAAATAAAGATAAATACAAAATGTGATCAGCATTCTGGAGGGGATGCGCTATCTATTTTGGCAGTGGGTGGGGAAGGGTGTTGTGAGGAGGAGATGGAGGAGATGTGGATTGAAGAAGGAGATGCAGCTCCTGAAGATCTGGGGAAGATCATGCTGCGTGCAGGGAGGAGCTGGCAGAGGACCTATGGGTGAAAGAATTGGGCCAAGGTCTACAACAGGAGCCAATCATCCAGACACCTGAAGGGGTGAGAGAGCAAATGTGAGCAGGGCCAATGAAGCAGCCTCTTGTAGGTCATGGAGAAGGGTTCACAGTTGAAGAAAGCCTCTTCTGGCTTCTATGCAGCAGTTGAGGTGATCGATTTGCATTTCATAGAGGTCACTGCTGTTTGGAGAAAAGCCTGGAAGAGTGTAGGAGTGGATGCAGAGGGCTGTCAGGGCAGTCCAGGGAGGAGGCAATGGTTGGCTGGCTTTCTTTCTTCCTTCCTTCCTTCCTTCCTTCCTTTCTTTCTTTTTATTTCATTCAGTCATTCTTTCTTTCTCTTTCTTTTCTGTCTTTCTTTCTTTTCCTCCCTCCCTCCCTCCCTCCCTCCCTCCCTC
>NW_016107432.1:9320702-9386838 GCF_001604975.1 Cebus imitator
TTCTTTCTTTCTTTCTTTCTTTCTTTCTTTCTTTCTTTCTTTCTTTCTTTCTTTCTTCTTTCCTTCTTTCTTTCTTTCTTTTTTCTTTCTTTCTTCTTTTTCTTTCTTTCTGTTTCCTCTTTCTTCCTCCCTCCCCCCACTCTGTCTCTCTGTCTCTCTCTCTCTCTCTCTCTCTGTCTCTCTCTCTCTCTCTTTCTCTCTCATAGACAGAGTCTTGCTCTTGTTGCCCAGGCTGGAGTGCAATGGTGCGATCTTGGCTTGCCACAACCTCTGCCTTCCAGGTTCAATCAATTCTCCTGTCTCAGCCTCCTGAGTAGGTATGATTACAGGTGTGTGCCATCACATTGGGCTAATTTTGTATTTTTAGTAGGTGGGGTTTCTCCATGTTGGCTAGGCTGGTCTTGAACTCCCGACCTGAGATGATCTGCCCACCTTGGCCTCCCAAAGTGCTGGGATTGCAGTTGTGAGCCGCCATGCCTAGCCTGGCAATGGGCGTTTCAGAAGGCTCAGATCATGGCTGGGGGGATGAAAGGAAGGGGCTGAATTTGGAGACAATTCTTCCTCCATTGAGATAAAGCTTTCCAGGTGAGCATTGCACATACGCTGTCACTTAGCAAGTTGATCCAACCAAGCAACCCAGAGTGACAAAGCCACAAAGCCAGGACCAATTCAAGTCCAAATCTCTCCAGACTTTTCACCATTATCACCCCACTATGTTGCCAGCAAAGTCAGCACTCCAACAAATCAAAAATGACTTGGAACAGGGCATTCCCTCACCTCCCACTATGCTGTGAGCCCCCATGAGCAGGCACTATCTCCATTTGCCTGGCATTTCCCCCAGGGTAGATATTCCATCAATATATACTTATATAAGTTAAATGCTCAGAAAGTTGATTTTGATAAGATTTGATACGCTGTTCACTACAAAGAAATTAGACTCTATATCTTAAAGGTATCTATGGAAATGTGTGAGAACAATGGTTACACAGAAAAATAGAATAAAACCAGCCTTTGGGTCTGCAGAATATTTCATTGTCAGAAAGTGTTTGTGTCACTCCCTGGGAATCAGTTCACAGCAATTTTGAAGACTGACCAGGGTTGGGTGTTGTCATTTCACTTTCTGTGACTTTAATAGGTGTGATTTTGGAAGCACCTGTGGATAATTCAGTAATTCTGATGCTGGTACAATAGAATGTGATACATCAATGTACAATGCAGTAGAACACTGACAAATTGCCTCCAGGTACATCTCTTTGTTTCTTCAGGGCTTGAGGCCATGACTTGTTTATTGGTTAAGGCTCCTGCTCCTAGCACAGTGCTGAACACATACCAGGTGCTCTGTACATGTCTGCAAGATTGATGAAAGAACAAATAATTAGGATGCCAGGGAATTCATGGTACATTGATATCAGAACCTCTTTCACTGGGCCATCAGACCAAGCCCTATGCAACCATGAGAATGCTGGATGGCTGCATTGTGCACAGGTGTCTTCACTCCCATTGTATCCCTTGATCTTCACAACCAGAGAAGGTGGTAAAGCGCAGTGGGCTGGAGCTTGGGTTTTGGTATTAGTAAGAAAGGTTTAAGTCCTGTCTCACCTAAATCTTTCTGGAATTGAGTTATCTCACCTGTCAAGTGATGATAGTAAGAGCTTACTTCTGGGGGTGTTTGTGAGCATGAAATGAACTACCGAATGCAAAACCTTAGTATAGGTCTTACACACGAGGGGCACTCAATAAGTGTGAGATGCTATAATAATAATAATCAAAACTCCTCTGCATTATATTCCCCATTTTATGAGTTAGCTGAAACTCAGAGGAGGAGAGTGACATACACAAGGTTTCTTAGCAAGAAGTGATGGTGATGAAGAAGATGATGATGGTAATGATGATGATGATGGTGCTTCTGCAGCTGCTGGTGCTGATGACAGTAACTGTGGCAGGCATTGTAAAGGCACTTTACAAGATCTCTACAAGGAGGACTACAAACCACTGCTCAAGGAAATCATAGATGACACACCAGTGGAGAAACATTCCATGTTCATGATTAAAACAAGTTAATATTGTTAAAATGGCCATGCTGCCCAGAACAATTTATGAATTCAATGCTATTCCCATTAAACTACCATTGACATTCTTCACAGAGCTTGAAAAAACTATTTTAAAATTCATATGGAACAAAAATAGAGCCCAAATAACCAAGGCAATGCTAAGCGAAAAGAACAAAGCTGGGGACATCACACTGCCTGACTTCAAACTATAGTACAGGGTTACAGTAACCAACCAGCATGGTATTGGTATAAAAACAGATACACATACCAATGGAGCAGAATAGAGAGCATGGAAATAAGACTGTGCACCTACAACTATCTGATCTTTGGCACCCCCGACAAAAACAAGCAATGGGGATCTCTAGTCAATAAACATTGTTGGGATAAATGGCTAGCCATTTGCAGAAGATTGAAACTGGACTCCTCCCTTACACCATATAAAAAATTAACTCAAGATGGATTAAGGACATAAATGTAAAACCCAAAACTATAAAAACCTTGGAAGACAACCTAGGCAATACCATTTGGCAAATAGGCACAGGCAAATATTTCAGGCCAAAAACACCAAAAGCAATTGCAACAAAAGCAAAAATTGGCAAATGGGATCTAATTAAAATAAAGAGCTTCTGCACGACAAAAGAAACTAGCAACAGAGTAAACAGACAACCTATATAATGGGAGAAAATTTTTGCAAACTATACATCTGACAAAGATCCAGCATCTATAAGAAACTTAAACAAATTTACAAGAATAAAACCTACTAAAAAGCAGGCAAAGGACATGAATACTTTTCAAAAGAAGACATACAAGTTGCCAAAAATCATGTGAAGAAAAGCTCAACATCACTGATCATGAGAGAAATGCAAATCAAAACCACAATGAGATATGTTCTCACAACAGTTAGAATGCCTATTATTAAAAACTAAAAAAATAACAGATGATGGCTAGGTTGTGGAGAAAAAGGAATATTCATACACTGTTGGTGGGAGTACAAATTAGTTCAGCCATTACGAAAGATAGTGCAGTGATTCTTCAAAGACCTAAAGACAGAACTATCATTCAATCCAGCAATCTTATTACTGGGTATATACCCAAAGAAATACAAATTATTCTATTATAAAGATATATACATGTGTATGTTCACTGCAGCATTATTCATAATAGGAAAGACCTGGAATCAATCTAGATGCCCATCAATGATAGACTTGATAAAGAAAATGTGGTACATATATACCATGGAATACTATGCAGCCACAAAAAAAGGATGCGATCATGTGCTTCACTGGGACATGGATGGAGCTGGAGGTCATTATTCTTAGCCAACTAACACAGGAACAGAAAACCAAATACTACATTTTCTCACTTATAAACAGGAGCTAAATGATGAGAACAAATGGACACATAGAGGAGAACAACACACATTGGGGCCTACTGGAGGGTGGGAGAACAGAGAGGATCAGAAAAAATATTAATAACAAATGAGTACTAGGCTTCGTACTTGGGTGATAAAATAATCTGCATAACAAACCCTTATGAAACATGTTGACCTATGTAACAAACCTGCACATGTACCCCTAAACTTAAAAATAAAAGTTAGGAAAAGCACTTTACATATATTATTACATTTAATTATCACTGTGATATGATAGTTACTGCCATTATTTTTCCATTTAACATATAAAGAAACTGAAGCTTGTGGAAGTTATGTAATTTTTTCAACAGCACATCACCAGTAGCTGCAAATTCAGTTGCTCTGGGTAACTTCACAGCATAAGTCTTAATAACTCTCTTATGCTCCAAGCAAGTCTAGGACACTAACAAAACTTAAAATACTTGAAAAGAACTTAGCTATCTTCATACTTTTAATTTATTCATCTCTCTTACTGAAAGCATTGGTGGCCTAATTTCCTAAGAGTTTCTCAAGGTCTGTTTCTTCCAATCCAAGATAAAATGAGAAAGAATGGGGTTTGATACAGAAACAGAATGAATTTCAGGAAGGCCTTCTTTCATTTTTATTTTGCTTTTCAAAATGTAAATAGTTTCATTTTTTTCTGATTTTCATAAATAATATTTGCTCATGTAAAATATTTTTTAAAAGCATGCAACATGACAAAGTATAAAAAGGAAACAAAAATTACCCATCAGTCTTCCACCTAGAGATGTTCTCCATTTGTATTTTGGTATTTGGCTTTGACATTAAATGTTCTAGTGAAGAAGATTGGGGCTAGTTGAGTATTTTTCTTTTAGGTGATTGGCTTTTTCTACCCAGAGCCCCGAGGAAACTGTTGTTTATTTTTGAAATTTGTTAACTATTATGTATTGGTTGTATTAGTCCATTTTCACACTGCTATGTACATACCTGACACTGAGTAATTTATAAAGAATAAAGATTTGATTGAATTACAGTTCTGAATGGCTGGGGAGGCCTCAGGAAACTTATAATCATGGTGGAAGGCAAAGGGGAAGCAAGATATGTCTTACCACATCAAAAGAGGACAGAGAGAGAGTAGGGGAAACTTCCACTTTGAAACCATCAGATCTTGTGAGAACTCCTTCACTATCACAAGAACAGCATGAGGGAACCACTCCCATGATTCAGTCACCTCCTACCAAGTCCCTCCCCTGACTTGTAAAATTACAATTCAAGATGAGATTTGGGTGGGGACACAGAGACAACAATATTACTAGTGTTGATTTTCCTGTAACAACTTTTTGTAGAACATAGCATGTCTCTTTGAGCTGCAGATCCACTCTTCATTTACTTCTTATGTTACACCTTTGAAAATACCTTCTTTTCTACATGCTGGATTCTTTGCTTCAGAGACACCAATTATTCTTGTGTTGGATCAGTTTTGTCTCCCTTTCTTATTGGCCATCTCTTGAGTGACTTTATTCTCTTGTTTTCTGCATAGATGTTGTTTGCTCTGGGGAATCTCTCTCTTCCCTCTTCTCTCCCTCTCTTTCCTTTCTTCCTTGTTTCCCAGGTTGGCTCTTTCCCTGTGCATTTACCTCCATTTCTCTTATCTTGTTGGAGTGGGCTACTTTGTCCAGATTTCCACCTGCTGTGATATGGTAGAAGACCCATATTTGATACCTTTTCTTTTTATCTTCTAGTTTGTCTTGGCTTCCACATCACAGTTTGAGATCTCAGTACCATCTTTCAGTAAGTTTTCAATAAATTGTGGGAAAATGTGGCAGGGGTGGGGTGGGCAGAAAACTTGGCTAGGGCTGTCAGCAGCCCTTATGGAGGATCTGGGTTCTGCTCTCTCTCTCCTCTTAGATTTTGGAGAGTGGCATGCACCAGAACCCATTCCATGTGGTCAGGGGCATATTCTACTCCAGTGGCCTTTAACTGGTTTCCTCAAATTAGGACATAGTCTTAGAATGCAGCAATCCCCAGGACCCTTTGGCAGGGCTGTTTTGGGGGAAGGTTTTTTTTTATCTTTCCCTACAATTGCTGACTCACCTACTCACTCCAACTCCCCCACAAAATCAAGGTGGAAGTGAGGGTTCTGAGGGTTTATCAAATGTCCTCCTCCGTTCAGTGCTGTTTTCTGAAGAGTGGAGACAGAATCTCCTCTGCTAGAATTATTCTTTGTTGGCTGCTAGTTTTCTAGCTATGTGATAGATTTCCTTGTTTGGTTACTGCTGGCCATTTTTTTTTTCAATCTCTGTAAAGGTTTGCTTTGTTGGTATTGTTATTATTTTTTAATGACTATTTTCCTGCTCATTTTCTTAGGTATTTGCAGGAGGAAGTTCTGTAACAAGGTTATACATGACCATATTTACCTAAAATCCCGTGATTATTAGCTTTTCACAGGTAAATTATTGGCATCTCTTGTGGTAGGCATGTAGGTGCTGGTCACCTGAAAATGATATGATTCAAAATTAAAGAGCAGGTGAAAACAGTCTGTTCTTATAAAGGATTTTGCCAAGAGGCTGCCTTTTTAAAAATTCTGTGGTTTGAGACCTTTACTTTTGTGGACATTTTTATTCATAAAAATGCTAGGCACACCTTATCTCATCAAATTTTTCTTCATGATCAAACCATGAATTATGAATTGAAATTACAGATTAGGAAACTGACATTTCAGGAAATAGAGGGCCTTGCCCAATTACTAGTCCTGCTTGTGACTCGAAGAGATAGGACATGAAGTTGGGTCTTCTGACCATGTTCTTTTGACAGCACCTCTCAGTTCAAAAGAACAGAAATAGGGGGAAGGTGTCATGTGTGCATGAACGTGTCTTGCACGGGGTCCTCTTCATATCACAGGACTCAATATATGTTACCCAACAGTGCACTGTAGCTTAAACTTTGAAAATTAGCCCCAAATAATGATGTATCTGGGTCCACTCATCTTGTCATCATAGTCTTCTTTGCTATCTTGAGTATACTATTCTGGATCGCCCCAGCAGCAGACCCTGAGAAGCAGTTTTTGTGCCAGTTGATCCCAGGAAACGCAGGTTAGAGTGTGAGGAAGTGAAGGAGGTGAATAAGGGGTATGTTATCAGCAATGCACCACCACAGGCAACCACACCATTATCTAACTGGGACCCTTGGGAAACTGTGAAAAACATACCTCAGAGTTACCCAATCTGGGGGGCAAGAGGGCTGGGTTATTTATCCACCATGTCCCCGTCAGTCACTCCTTAAATACTGCGCTTTGGACAGTAATTTTGGCCTGCCACAGTGTGGGCTGAGAAGAGTGGGGAAGTGCTCAGGCCAAAGGCCTCATATGGGAGCAGTTGTAGGTCTGTCTGGGAACCACAAAAGGGTGTGGACGAGGGGATTTGGGGGAAGGTAACTGGAATCTTTGCTACTGCCATTTATTCCTTTAACTTCTCAGTGACTGTTGCAATAATCATGTAGCCATTACTAATAACAGCAGTGAAGAAAATCTTTATACCTTAGACACCTAAGAACTAGTTTCAGGAGTTGAGGTATAATATTAGGGTTAAGGACGTGGGGTGGAGGTCTCACACTCTAATTAGGAGCGTGGAGTGGGGGTCTTACCCTAAAGTTAGGGGCCTGGGGTGAGGATCTAACACCACAGTTAGGGGCCTGGGTAGGGCCTGATACTATAGTTTGGAGCATGCTGCTTGGATCAGACCTGGGTTACAGTCTTGGCTCTGCCACTTGCAGACTCTGTGTGACCTTGGGCACATTAGTTCATCTTTCTGGCTTGAATTTCCTCTTCTGTAAAGCAGGGACAATGGAACTGATTTCACACGATCATTGCAAAGCTCAAAGGACTGAATGCAGATAACACATATTGAATTGTGTCTGAGGTCTGTTGAACACTCAATAGGTTTTCATGGTTATTATTATTCTTCAGGAGAAATGTGTTCTGGGAGAACATTAATCCTGTGATCCGAGTAAGCTTCCTGGCTCCTGGAGCCCATGGACACTGAGCCACACTGGTTGACTGTTTTCCTGAGTGGGTGGCTTGCCCGCCAATTTGCTTTGGCAGAAAAAATCTTCCCCAGGAACATAAGTTGCTCTTGCCTTAGTAGCACATACACTGTAGAGAAGGAAACCAGATTTGAATCCATGCATTTGAGGCATGGAAACCTAGGGTATTCCCTAGGACTCTAGGAAAACAAACAAACAAACAAACAAAAAATCAACTCTCGTTTTACAGATTAGGAAAATGAGGCCCATAGAGGGAAAT
Organism: Cebus imitator; assembly: GCF_001604975.1. NCBI lineage: Eukaryota > Metazoa > Chordata > Mammalia > Primates > Cebidae > Cebus > Cebus imitator. The sequence continues at coordinate 9,328,426 of NW_016107432.1, forward strand.
ACATTTGCTCAAGGTCATAAAGCTTGTTGGAAGAGCCACATTTAGTAAAAAGAAAATAAAGTCCCTCTGACTTCTTTCTTGATAGAATATCAAGAGGTGATATGGATTGAGGTGTATGTCCCTCAACTTGAAGTTATTTTATTCCCCTCTTTCCCTCTCCCCAGCTCTTTCCCTCCCCATCTCATTTTCCTCCCTTCTTGCCAGAAAAATAGAAAATATGTGCTGATTAATCGTGTATTCTATGTGAAAAATTGCCAAGTAATTTAAAAATTCTGTATATATTCTAAAAATATTCCTTATAATTTTGATGTTATCTACTTCATTAATAATGTATTTACTTCATTATATAATGCCATTATTTTTCCTTCAGAAATGTTTAAAAGCAAAGAAATATTTTTCCACCTTGTTGGCAAATTTCAAATAGCTATATTTAGTTATGTTCAAGTGAAAAGGAATTGAATTATGCACATTCTTCATATAAAAACTACTTTTTGAAAATTGCCTTTTCCTCCAAATCTCTATTCTGTGAATCTGTGCTCCAGCTCGGCTGGTCTCACAACCAATCTTGTGGCAACAGCACCCCTGGTGTCTATCATGAGGAACTATCTGACAACTTTCTCCAGAGATAAACCTGATATAAATTCCCATTATTTACCTACTAGGTATCTGACCACATGTGTCTATGGTTCTTAGTTTTCTCATCTATAAAATGAAGCTAACAGTAGTTCCTTAGCTTTGTTTTGTGCATTAAATGAGATGTGCTTAGCAATGTGCACCTGCGGTATTTCTCCAAAGCCAGCTTTGTCATTTCTGCTTTCAGCAATCTTTCCTATATATTATCTTTAGGTCCTTTCTCCCTCCTGTCTATTTTCAAACTCTTGACCATGTACCCTAGAAAAAGTTCAATTTTAATTTCATTTTAGAATATAGGAAATAAAGGGCAACTGCCTAAACTTTTCCTTAATTCATATTTATTAGAATTCTTCCAATGGAACCACTATCATCAATTTCTTGCCCTTGAAATTGCCTAGAAACCCCCTTAAAAATTTCCATAAGTGTGTCTATATGTCACTTAATCCTTTAAATATATTTTCTAGGCCCTTGAAAATGCCTAGAAACCATCTTAAAATTTCCATAAGTGTATTCATATGCCACTTAATCTTTTAAATATATTTTCTTTTAAGCATTTAAAAATGCTTTTCTTTTATTGAAATATAATCATTTTGTAAACTCTTCATGGGCATTCTGCTTTGTTTATGTCAATAGACTTAATCTCATTAATCCATTTCCATTAACATTTACATGTCAAGTCCTGTGCTAGGTATTTGCAGAATCTACCAGTTGCTGTAAGAATTATCTTAGGAGGCAGTTACTCTAACTCCATTTAACTGGTGAGGAAGTTAAGACCCAGAGTAGAGAGTGACTTGCTCAAGGTGGCACAAGCCGGAGATGATAGACTTGGTCTCGAAACCAAGAGATCCGGATTCAGGTAAGAGACTCCTCTGCCCTTTATCTAGGAGAGACATTTGAGAAAGTGCAAATGCACAGGTTCCCAAACAGATTTCTTTTATGACAACAGCCAAGATGTATCAGCAATCAGAACTCATGCCTGCAGCCTGTTGGGGGATCTGGGACCAGAGTGCATGCAGGAAGCTCCTCCCCTGAGAGGATGTATCCGAGGTCTGTCCTCTCATTTCTGAGAGGAGCTTAGATGCCTACCTCCTCAGGCATGTGCTTCCTAGGTAGGGAAGCAGGGGAGGCCGCTGAGCAACCAGGGATGAGGAGGTGTGGCAGATGCTCCCTGGGGCTCCTTACAGAGCCGTGACTCGCCCTGACTCTCAGTGGGTACCTCTGGCTCTGCTGACCACCAGGTGGGAGGTGTTGGGAATCTTCGTTAGACCTCAGGTTCCTTGCCTATAATCTCACTTAATGAGCTGTTTAAAATCTCAGTAAAGTCAAAACCTTGAGAGTGCTTACTTGGCACATGGGAAATTATTACCACATGGAGGTGGCCAGGCCAGTGTCAAGAGCACCGGTATTAACTCCCACCTGAGTATTCAAGAGAAAGCTCAATTTTAATTTCATTTTTTAAATCACTAAATTATCACATGCTCATCATTTTTGGTGGGTTTGTGAAGAAAACAAATTTGTATGAGACCATTTATCATTTCTTTCTAGAACTCTGGATTTATAATTTACATTGTTACAGAATACATTTAAATCTGCCTTAATAAAGGCAAGAGGCAAGGAAGGAAATTCAAACTCACTAAGCACCTTCTGTGTCGAGGCACCATACATATTGCTCAGCAGTCTTTAAATAGTTCTCATTGCATAATAACTCTCAAGGTGGAGGCTTGAGGGGCTAGGTGACTTTCCAAAGGAATCACGAATGGCTGGAGGTGTAGCCTGTGTCTGATCCAAGCTCATGCCTTTTCCTCGATGCCACATGGCAGGGCTGTTTCCTATTCTTTCCAGGACGTAAAGGATGGGAGTGGGCAGGAGCTGGTTTTGTTTGATGGTCTTTGAAGATCTGCCACCATTAGATTGACGAGACAGCCCAAGGTCCCTGCAGTAATACTTGTTTGCAGAAATCTGGCCCTGGGGCTCACGATTTGCATTTTGGTAAACAGAGCATTTCAAAGCATATGGCTCCCAGATGCAAGGATGTAATACAGAGAAATAAGCCACAGCCGAGCACTTCACCCGCACCCCTCCACCTCTAGCTAGTGGTTTCATCCCTCAAGCCATTCAGGAGAGCAGGGAGGGACTTGTGGCATGGGGGAAAGGGCCCCAGTCCTTGCTTTGATACTAACTGTAATATGCAGGGCCTATTACCTTTTCCCCAGTTTTCTCATCTGTAAAATGAATGCACTGATCCAACAGAATGATAGATAACGAACATAGATGCTAATTAGTATTGTATTATCATTACTACACCATTATTGTTATTATCATTATTGAAAGATCTGCCTCAGTGTGGCTCCCCTCTGTTGAGAACACACTCAATATGTTAATCTATGTAACAGCCAATGTGATCATGTGAAATAGAATTGAGATGAAGTCTGTCCCCTGATGCAAACTCTCCAAGAGTTTCCCATTGCACTTGGAATCCAGCTGCTAAACTGTCCAAGCTCTGTGGCCATGCGGTTTGCTCCCTTCCCGCTCTCTGACTTTGCTTTCCTTCACTTTGACCCTGTTGATTCCATTCCAGTCACACGTGCCTCCTTGTTCTTTCTAGAATTGCTCAGTCTTCACGCTCAGGTCAGTGATAACCTGAGAACTGGGGAAGGGAGATGGGGCTGAGACCTGGGATGCCAGGCCAAATGGCACATCCGTAAATAAGGGGACAATGCTGTCATTACTCATCCTAAGGCAGGAGCCATGAGGAAGGGAGTGGCAGCCAGCACCTTAGACATACTGCACAGCCAGGTGTGTGGGATGCATCTAACTCGCTTCATGTATGGTGTCTCCTTTAATCCTCACAGCACCTGGTAAACTGATGCCCGAGGGTGGGAACAGGCCAGCACCCCTCTACTGGTTGTATGGAGGATTCAAAGCACGGTGGGTGGACTCAGAGCCCACAGTCCTCCCCGCTTCATGTTGCCTCTCTGGGAAAATCATCTTTTGTTCTTTGCACATTCATTTTTGGAGCCTAGAATCCCCTGAATGCTGGTCACACTGCTCCTAATATGGGGAGAACAGTCGTTCTCCAAGAACTTTTTGTCAGCATGAATCTTGCCTTTCCCCAGTTAACAGAAAAACAGTGGCCAGTGTGTGAATGCGATGGGCACTTTTCCATCCCAGCAGTTTATTTTTGACACCTCAGAGAAGTGAATCCTTGTCATGTAACTACATCTCATTTGCAAAAGTACAAATTAAAACAGTTAATGCTGATTCCCTCAGCTTCCGCAAGAGCTTGGGAATTAAAGCTGCTAAAGAAGAAAGAAAGTGGAAGGTTTTTCCTTCAAAGCCTGGTTCGGCCCCCCAACCCAGCCTGCACTCTCTGCAGCCACGTGGGTTTCTCATGTTGGCCAAGGCCACTGGAATGCCTCCCTTTCTTTCTCAACTAACTCTTTAGTTTCTTGTTAAAGGAGATAACGCAGGTAAAGTACTTAATTCCATGTTTGCATCACAATAAGTACTCCATAAATAGTACTATTTACTGAGTATTGGTATTTACTGTAGGACTATTTATTGTAGTATTGGTGATGATGATGATGATGAAGAAGATGATAATGATTACTTTGACATTAGAAATGGAAGAGAAAGGGGGGAACAGGGAAGATTTCTGTAGAGATAGAGGGGCGGCTATTGCTGAGCCATAAGCCCCTTTCCTTTGCCCCCCCCATGGGGAGCACAAGGGAGCCCCACTCAATCCAAGCCTGGGTGAGAGGGGACTCACGCAGTACCCCTGAGAGCTGAGGACACCGTGGACTGAGGTCTGACTGCCTGGGAGAGAGATGTGCTCATGACCAACTGCTTAAAAGGATGGAGGGGCTGAAATAACTGTCCTGAGATCTGACGGACCATCCCCCTACGCGGGGGAGATCTGACGGACCGTCCCCCTACGCGAGGGAGATCTGACGGACCGTCCCCCTACACGGGGGAGATCTGACGGACTGTCCCCCTATGCAGGGGACTAAACATTAAGCTTCTGCATGCTGATCACATTCCGTGAACCAGTGGAGTGTATTCACACATGCAACTCACACAGTTGCCTCCCCCACCTGAGGCCCTGGACACACTCAATTGTGGGCCTCTGAGAACATGCCTCGCACAGTCACACCTTGGTGATTTTGCCCGTGCTGACTTCTCCACCAGGCACGTCTTTCCCCTCTGTCAGCCTTGGAGCTGAAAGATCCCCAAGCAGTGGGTTTGTGCCTGACCCGGGATAGTCCCATGCCCTCTTCTGTTGTCCTCCAAGCCCTCTGCTATGTTCCTGCTGGAGAAAGTGGTCTGTTCTGGTGGGCATTAGTCAAGTTCCGCCTGTCTCCCTAACCAGAGCGCCACTCATCTCTGATGGGGCCATGCCCAGAGCAGGGGCTTGGGAGTGTTCTAACCTCAGAACTGCCTGGCAGTGCAGTCTAGTGCCTTCGCTAGTCGGCTGTGGCAGGGCAGGCAGCTGTTCCTGTAAACTCCCTTAGGCACGGGGCCCATCATGTAATTAGAAGCCAGGTGACCTGATAGTAATCAACTCCTGCTTGGCTAGAAAGCTCTTGACTTTAAAGCATCCAGCTAAAGCATCCAAGGCTTCTTCCCCAGAATTGTTTACTACCCTGATGGGGAAATGCTATCCACCATTTATTTCAATTGGGTACCTGCACCTTCATAAAAGTGCATGAACTAAACAAAGCCCCTAGTGTCCTCCGCACCCCGGTTGTCACCTGTTGAGGAGCTCATATGTAGGGAATATGAGAAGTCAATTGTCTGTGGAGCTGACAGCCAGCTCAAAGCTCTCCCCTGTCACCCCAGAAACGCTCACACTTGTGGGATTAACTGAGCACTTCATAAACCAAGAGCAGAACTTCTCTCTAGTAATTTTGTGACTAATGCTGCAGATTTTGGAAAGGAATGTTTATTTTTGTTTCAAGTTTAAACATTGAGATAACTAAGTCAGCTCATGTTTGCATCACATTTTGAGCAGCAGTGAGGTTCCCAGGGAGAGGACAGCTCCGCGTCTGCAGGAACACCCCCAAAGGCATGGGTTCTCATTTCCTCTGGTCAAAGTTGCTGATATATAAAGGGGAATGTTTTCCTTCATCAAAGAGGTTATTCCCTGCTCTGCCAGGCTCCCTGATGGTTTTTATTTTAGTATTTATTTAATCCACAAGTGAAAACAATGCAAGTGGCCAACTAAATTCTACTTATTGACAGAGCCTATTAGCAATAATTATCTTATTTGACTCTCATACTAATCAATCAGAGAGAAACAGTGTAAGTCGGGATCTGGATTTTTCCACAGAGAAAACAGAGCTGAGAAGTGGATGGAACTGGGGAGCTGTCTCCAGCCTCAGGGCTCAGCATCAACCTCCGTCTTCACCCAGCTTCCAAAGTCAACTCTCACGTGCAAACCTGGTCAGTCCATGCCTCCTGCTTAAAACCCAGCGGTAGCTTCCCACTGGCCTCAGGACAGCTCTACACATTAAGGCCTTCTGTGTTCTAACTTCTGCCTACCTTTGCACTTTCACAGGCTGCTGGTCCCCATTCCGGGTACACTGTCAGCCTCCTACCTCTGGCCCTGGGCTCCTGGGCTCCTCCTTCCTCTGACAATGCCCCCTCCTCACATTTGCCCAGTGAACTCCTCCCCGCTTACCTTGAGAGACCGCAGCCACCATTTCCCCCTCTGGGGCTCATCTGACACAGCAGGCAGATGGGAAGGCTTGGCCCTCGTTATCACTCTTACTTGATTTCACACCAATCTTTCTCCCAAGGGTCTGGTGGCTGTCTCCCGCTCATCTCTGTAGCTTTTACCTAGCACGGTGACTGGCGAACAGTAAGTAGGTGTCCAATAAACTAGGATCTGACTTGAATGAACTGTTTTTGGTAGAGGAGGCCAAAGTGTTTACAAAAGCATCGGAGAAAACAGATGGGCAGTGGGCTGAGTGGCAGCCCACAAATGCACATCCATGTCCTGATCCCTGGAGTGTGCAAATGTTACCTAAATGGCAAAAATGTGATCAGGTTAGTGATGTTAAGAGAAGGAGGATATCTTTGATGATTAGCCTGGGTCCTAAATGCATTCACATGTGTCCTTATAAGAGTGAGGTAGAAGGAGTTTTGGGACACACACAGAGGGGAAGGCCTGTGAAGGTGGAGACAGAGGCTGGAGTGATGCAGCCATAAGCCAAGGAGTACTGGCAGCCATCAGAGGCCAGGAGAGGTGCGTGGAAGGGACTTCCCTCAGAGCCTCTGGAGGGGCACTGCTTCCCTACTGAAGCCTCGATCTCTGGGAGAGCACATTGCTGTCATTTGTGGAACTCTGTCACAGCAGCCACAGGAAATGGCTGCAGCCTGACAGAGGACTGTGTTCTCACCATCTCAGCAGTTGCAAGGTATAATTAAGTGACAAATTCCTCTGCTAGACTCCCAGGGATTGCCCAAGTGACAGCGAAGAGGACGACAGCTGCTGACAGAAACCACGAGAAAAGACCTACGAGCCTGGCAGGTGTCACTGATTTCAGGGACTGCAGAGCCAATTCTGAGGTTTTCTACATTTCTGTTGAAAATCCTAGCTTATGCACCGAAACTTTGAAGAGCTCAAAATCTTTCTCAGAACAGCATTTGCCTGGACTGCTTCTGAGGGGAGAGGTTTTCTGGAGGGTTTTGGCAAAAACATCATAAGGAGCACTGCCACGTTTTCAGGCAAGTTTCAGGCGATAAGCTTGCTAATTAACTCTGCTATAGGCTGCGGGTAAGTGCTAAGTAGCAAAACTGAACATGTGAAAATGCAAGGGAGAATGGCTGGAGAAAGGAGACTCTGAGTTGGGCAGACAGACAGTCAAATCCTGGCTGGGCCACCTACACTATGTACCATGAGATGTGACCGAGGCAGGGCTCCCTGGACCTGCGGTGTCCTCATGGGGATAGGAGGGTCTCGTTGCAGAGATTAGGGTGAGTGTGGCAAACTATCTAGCACTGACCAGGTGCTTAACTTAGGAATATTTTTCGGGGAGTGCGTGGGGTCTTGCTCTGTCACCCAGGCTGTAGAATACTGGTGCAATTTCTTAGCTCACTGTGACCTTGAATTCCTGGACTCAAGAGATCTTCATACCTTGGCCTCCCAAAGCATCAGAATTGCAGGTGCAAGCCACTGTACCTGGCCAGGAATATAATATTATTAAATTTAAAAGTTCCCAATCTTCTTGAGAAAGCAGAAAGTGCACCATAACTTTGGCAGGCAGCTTGCCCACCCACCATTGTCAGGCATTAAGTGTCGGATGGCAGAAATCGCTCATTTCCACTGCCCTCGTGCCCAGCATCTACAGCTGTGTGGGGGATTAGGAAATACTTTCCTGCCAACTTAGTGGCTATATTAGCTTTCTAGGGCCGCTGTCATAAATCATCACAAACATGGAGACTTAAGAGAACAGAAATGTATTCTGTCATTGTTCTGGAGGCAGAAGTCTAAAATGAAGGTATCGTCATGGTTGGGCCCTCTGCAGTCTCTGAGGAAGAAACTATCTGTGTTCTCTCCTGACTTCTGGTGCTGCTGGCAATCCTTGGTGTTCCTTGATTCTAGATGCATCATTCGCTCAATCTCTGCCTCCACCTTCGTGTGTCCTTCTCCTCTCTGTGTCTTCTCCTTGTCTTATCTGGATGCCAGTCATTGAATTAAGTGTCTGCCCTAAATCCAGGATGGTTTCATCCTGAGATCCTTAACTAAGTACAGCTGCAGGGCCACATTCTGAGGTTCCGAGAGAACGTGAACCTTTGGGGGAATACTACTCAACCCACTACAGTAGCTAAGAGGACAAACTCTGCCACCCCACCCACTTTGAGGGCACCTGCCCTGTATAACCCGTAAGAGATATGACCTCTCAGGGACTCAGCCCTTCGTGTGCAAAGTGGGAATAAGATGGTCTGTCTCCTCGGCTGCCATGAGGACTGAATGAGGTGGATTGCACAGCCACAGGGTTGGTAGATCTGGCCGCCAATTCTGGAGGCTTATGTGCTCAGGAAAGTGGCTTGGGCTGGGATGGCAGCTGAGGAATGAGGTCCCTCCTCATCCAGGGACCAGGATTGAGGATGTTTCCCAAGGGAAGGGGGTTCTGAAGTGCAGCCATATAGTTAGAGAACCCTTAATCTGGGTCATCCACTCATTTCACTGATGGGGAAACTGAGGCCAGAGAGGGACACGGACTTGCCCAAGTTACTATAAATTCTGGGAAAGTCACAGCAAGATTCCAAGAACATCCCAGACCCTCTCTCCTGAGCCCTACAGCCTCTCCATGAGTTGGGGCAGGGTGCAGTGGGATGTGGTGTCTCTGAGTCCTGACCAGGAATGAGGGCTCAGAGATGCCACAAATGACAGTCACATTGTCAGCTCAAGGTCAATTCATCAAAAAGCAAAGATTGGTAAATGCATTTTTGTATATGTGCTGCTGAAGCGAGCACTGGTAAATGCATTTTTGAATAAAAATACGTTAACAAAAGAAGGCCTGCGAATGTGCAGGTATCCCTCACTATCTGAACCTTTGCTATCCAAATCCTATTTCCTGTTGTATGTATAAATTTCTGGAACAGAATGGATTTGGAAAGGGAAAGATATATATATATATATTCTTATTGTGAATAAAAGTGTTTTATGTCACTTGGCTGAGGCTTTTCTCTGTTTACTAATCTCCAGCTATAACAACAGGGAACTGAAGCAGAGGGAACAAAGAAAAACATTCTACAGAATTCACTATGCAGACATAGTGAATAACTTAGGAACTGGTCAAAGCTGTCAGAACTATTCCATTCTATGCACAAGAGTGTACATTCTTCATAAATAGTTATAAGAGATAAGGTAAATCCAGCAAATTGTGTTTCTCTATGATTTGACTTTCAGTAATGTGACCATTCAGTGCATTGACGTTTGATGAATTAACTTCCATTAAGTTGCTGCGTTTTCTTCACCGCTATTAGCTGGAGAGGTGGACCCTTGGAAATGACCATCATATGTTGAGACTGCCAGAATGGTCAAGGTCTTCCACATTCCCCCGTGGCATTCCTGTACCACAGCGATATATGTCCTTATTGAACATTCCTCAAAATATCCTGGTTTGAGAGTGCCACATGTTCCCAGTGGGGACCCTGGCTCATGACTGTTATTGAAGGTAAGATCCCCAAGGGCAGAGACCATGTGTGTGTGTGCGCGCGCGTGTGCACGCACATGTGAATGTGTTTGTTTGTGTGTTTGCTTTTCCATTGCATCTCCAGGCCTAGAAGGAGGCCCACTTTCTAGCAGGTACTCAGTGATTATTTGTGGAATGGGGTAAGTGAGGGAAAGCCCGTAATTGTCATCTCTTCTATTCTGGAGTTACTACCTCTGGGCACTTGTAGAAGCCACAGTTCTTTGCAGCCCTTTCCCTGGCAGGTAAAGTCTTTCTCCATCCCTTGATTCTGGGCTGGCTTTGTGACTTGCTTTGGTTGATAGAATGCAGCAGAGATGGTGGGGAGTTCCAAGCCCAGGCCTCAGGCAGTTTTGCACACTTCCCCTTCTTCTCTTGCAACTTTGCTACCATCATATAAACGAACCTGGTCTAGCCTGTGGGATAGTGATGGACATGGGTCAAGCCACCCTTCTCAATGCCAGACCAGTGAGTAAGGCCACCTTGGACTAGCTGGTGCCCAGATGACCTGCCAGCTGGATGTAGACAGGAGGAAATCATCTAGCAGAGATCAACAAAGCCTGGGTCAGAAGAGCAAAATTGCCACATTGATGCAGTCTTGGGAGCAATAATAACTGGTTGTTGTTTAAGCCACGAGGCTTGGGGGCTATTTGCTACACAGTGATAGCTAACTGATAAAAAGTCCTTAGTGATCTTCCTGAATTCACTCTTACCAAGCCTCTCCCATATTCCACATTTTACCTCTGGTTTATTCCCTCTGCAGACCTTTTAAACAATAGTCTGACAATGCCATGTCCCAGCTCAAAACTGTTTGGTGGCCACCCACTTCCACAAGGACAAAGTCTAGTGATATCAGCCTGTGAGGCCCACAGCGATCTGGCCATCACTTTCCCCGTATCCTCATGTCCCCTAGGTCCCTTTACTCCAGAGCTTCTCTCCAGTTATACATGTGTCCTAGGCTTCCATTAGCACGCCCCCTCTCTGATGTCTGTCCTCTACTCAGATGTTCCTCCTTTTCCCTTTAGCTGGCCACCTCCAGGGCCACTTCTAACCCAAATGGTACTTTTGCTAATTTAAAAAAATGTACCCCTTTCTGAAATAAAATATTTTACAAGTTAGTGCATTACTGAATAAACAGAACAATCACACCCTGTGGCCTGCCACAGCCTTGCCAGGGAAGTTCTCCAGATGCCCTATCTGATAGCCGCAGCCCTGTGGATGTGTACCCCCAAAGCTGTCTGTTTGCCCCACCCATGAGCCAGCATACACCTAGGCTCTGTGCTCTTCCCACAAAGTGGAATGCCCGTGCCAGTTTTGGAACTGTGCAGAGGATGAGACTCAGGCCTCTGAGAGTGGGCTAGAAAGGAAGCTCAGAGGACACCTGGAGAGTGGAGTGCACATGTCTGTATGTGCACGTGTGTGAACCAGTGTATGTGGACACCATGTATTTCCAGCTGTGTGCACGACTGTTTTGCCCGTGGGTTGATGTAAGAGACAGTGCAGCCCTGTTGTGTCAGGATCTGGCTGAGAGACCTCACATCTCCACATCGGCACCCACGTTCTCAGATATTAGTGTCTATCTAAGAGGCGATGCTGTTTTAGAAATGGCTTCTTGTGCAGTGCACACCCTGAGAACCCATACTTCGTGGCTCTGCTTGCTCTGATTCAATATTTAGAAGTCAGTCTAAGTTGTACCTCCTCTAGGTAATCTGTTGCCCATTCGCCCAGACACACATCTCCTCTGTGCTCCCTTAGTCCCTGGGACCTGCCTTAGCTTAGTTGCCTATTGTAGACCTTGAGAACTCAGGCTCTGGAATCAAACTGATAGGAAGTGAAATTCTGGTTCATTGCTGTGTGATCCAGGTAAAGCTCTTAACCTCTCTGAGTCTCAACTTCCTCTACCTACCTCCCCTGCTTCCCTCAGTGACAGAGCCAATAACTACCTCTTCATCTTTACTTGGAAGCTGAACTCCAAGCTCATGGTTGGGACCTTTCTTATTCCTCTTTGTGCTCCCAGGGCTGAAGGACTAATTACAGTGTCATTGACTTAACCTCCATTGGCACTGGGCATTGCCCTATAAAAGGACATCAGGGTGTGGGGGCTGACATGGGGCACCCAAGAAAGCTATCGGCAAGAGCACATCACATGGCTGAATTTGCCTGTTTGGTTCTTTGAATCTCAAAATAGTTTTTGATAAAAGTGGAAATGAATTTCTACCATGCATTGTCGATATGGGTGAGAATTGATTCCTGGGAGGTGGCAAGAAATCTTAAATATCACAATGGTTTGTGGAGCTGCAAAAGCTTAGTCCGACCTAATGAAATTTTACTTCTTAGTGTTTATATTCTTTTGTTAGGAAGACATTTAACTATAATTAGTTGACCCCACAGGTGGTGGTGGCAGCTTCCCATTGTTTTCTGTCCCGGAGTTCGTTGGGCTCCATCTCTCCCTGGTTCCCTTACCCTGCCCACAGGGCTATAAATAGTCCATTCATGCAACTGCTTTTTTTTTAAATTTATTTTATTGCATTTTAGGTTTTGGGGTACATGTGAAGAACATGCAAGATTGTTGCATAGGTACACACGTGGCAGTGTGATTTGCTGTCTTCCTCCCCATCACCTATATCTGGCGTTTCTCCCCATGCTATCTCTCCCCAACTCCCCACTGATCCTCCCCTATTTGCCCCCAAAAGACCCAAGTGTGTAGTGCTCCCCTTCCTGTGTCCATGTGTTCTCATTATTCAACATCCGCCTATGAGTGAGAACATGTGGTGTTTGATCTTCTGCTCTTGTGTCAGTTTGCTGAGAATGATGGTTTCCAGGTTCATCCATGTCCCTACAAAGGACACAAACTCATCGTTTTTGATGGCTGCATAATATTCCATGGTGTATATATGCCACATTTTCCCTGTCCAGCCTATCATCGATGGACATTTGGATTGGTTCCATGTCTGTGCTATTGTAAACAGTGCTGCAATGAACACTCGTGTGCACATGTCCTTATAATAGAATGATTTATAATCCTTTGGATATATACCCAGTAATGGGATTGCTGGGTCAAACGGAATTTCTATTTCTAGGTCTTCGTGAAAATGGCCATACTGCCCAAAATAATTTACAGATTCAATGCTATTCCCATCAAGCTACCAATGACCTTCTTCACAGAACTGGAAAAAAACACCTTAAAATTCATATGGAACCAAAAGAGAGCCCACATAGCCAAGTCAATTCTAAGCAAAAAGAACAAAGTGGGAGGCATCACATTACCGGACTTCAAACTATACTATAAGGCTACAGTAATCAAAACAGCATGGTACTGGTACCAAAACAGAGATATAGACCAATGGAACAGAACAGAGGCCTCGGAGGCAACACAACATATCTACAATCATCCGATCTTTGACAAACCTGACAAAAACAAGCAATGGGGAAAGGATTCCCTGTTTAATAAATGGTGTTGGGAAAACCAGCTAGCTATGTGCAGAAAGCAGAAACTGGACCCCTTCCTGACACCTTACACTAAAATTAACTCCAGATGGATTAAAGACTTAAACATAAGACCTAACACTATAAAAACCCTAGAAGAAAATCTAGGCAAAACCATTCAGGACATAGGTGTAGGCAAGGACTTCATGACCAAAACACCAAAAGCATTGGCAGCAACTGCTTTTCAAATCCTGGCGGTGCTTGCCTGTAATCTCAGCACTTTGGGAGGCCAAGGTGAGAGGGTAACTTGAGCCCAGGAATTCCAGACCAGCTTGGGAAACACAGCAAAACTCTATCTCTACAAAAAAATTTTAAAAATTAACCAGGCATGGTGGCATGCACTTGTCCCAGCTACTCGGGAGGATAGCCTGAGTCCAGGAGGTGGAGGCTGCAGTGAGTCATGATCTCACCATTGCACTTCAGTCTGGGTGACAAAGTGAGACCCTACCTCTAAAAACAACAACAAAACCCCTCCTGACTGTATCTCCTGATTCCTGCTGGACCTTGATGAAGTTTCACATTTATATAATAGTTTAGAGTTCACAGGGTAGTTTCACATAGCTCGTCTCGTAAGTCCCTTCCCTAAAAGCCTGTGGTGTCATGGGTGTGAAATCTGGGTCTTTGTTTCTAGACTGGGACTGGTCCCAATGCTGGAGTTAAATCTCACCTTCTGTATAAATTCATTTTAGAGAGGATTGATGTGTTCTGAACAATGGCTGCTATTTATTTTTAAGTCTAGGTTTGTGAGACATTTCTATTTAATTTTCATTAAACAATTTTTCAAAAATTGTGACTATATACCAATTTGGTGTCATATGTCTCTTAAATTACACCTCTAGTTATTTTAATATATATCTATTTATTTCTTCTATCCAATACTTTCTGCTTGGACAGGGAAGTTAGAAAGTAATTTGTCATTCTTCTTTGCACACAATTTCCCTTTTTTTTTTTTTTTTTTTTTTGAGACAGAGTCTCCCTCTGTTGCCCAGGCTGGAGTGCAGTGGTATGATCTTGGCTCTCTGCAACCTCTGCCTCCCGGATTTAAGTGATTCTCCTGCCTCCGCCTCCAGAGTAGCTGGGATTACAGGTGCGCGCCACCACCCTCGGCTAATTTTGGTATTTTTAGTAGAGATGGGGTTTCACCGTGTTGATCAGGCTGGTCTCAAACTCCCGACCTTGTGATCCACGCATCTCGGCCTCCCAAAGAGCTGGGATTACAGGCTTGAGCCGCCTGTGAGCTACTGCGTCCAGCCTATGATTTCCTAACTTCTGAGGGGAAAGGAATCATCTGATTTGACTCCCCCCGAAGTTCTGGGATACTTAATGCAATTGAGGGGAGGCCAAGGTCATGGGTAGGGTCTTTCTTTTATTTATTATTGGTTCGTTCACTTGTTTATTCAGTCAACAAGCAAGAAGGTGCCCGTACCTGCCTAAGCACCGCATGCTAGGCAGCTGAGACCCTGCTGTCTGCTAGCCGAACTCCCTCTCGGGGCAGTGCAGCCTGGTGCACAGAGCCCTCCCACCCAATTTGGGGTGGCGCCTGCCCCCCGGCATGAGATTCAGAGGCAGACATAGCTAGGGTTGAGTCTGGGCTCCACCTTATCACCTTTGAGATCATGGGTTCAACCTTGCAGGCGTGCGAGAATTGAAAGGGATCAGGTAGGAACAATGTTTGGATGAATACCAGGCATTTGACACACAAGAGTTCCTTCCTTTTCCCCTCTCCTGCCTCCTGTAAATCCAGGAAACAGTAATTATTCATCCCCAGGTCTGACTCTTCTGTGGGCTCCTCCAGGGTAGGAGGAGTGAAAGGACTGAGTTTAAGGACTCAGTTAAAGGACTGAGTCCTTTAACTTGCCAGGCAGGGCCGGATGTTTCATGCTTCCTTCTTTCCAGATGTTGCAGGTGCAGGCCTGCCCTTGAGATAATGTTGCACAAGAGCGTGGCGGCTTTGACTCTTTATGTCATCTGATGCCCCTCCCATATTCCTATGACGGGCTCGTCTCCTGGGTCTGCTGGACACAGCCTTCACCCCTCTGGATCTCACCAGGCTTCTGTTGGGGGACACCTGCTCTGTGCGATCCTAAGAGCCTGGCTGGGACTCTCAACCTCATCTGCAGGAAGATATCCCCCTTGGGGTCAGCTGGGGCCAGCAGCCAATGCAGTTGAGAGCACCAGCCCCCTTCCTCCTTCACCCCCCAGGGGCCCTCTGTGGCCAGCTACATAAGAGCTCCACGGTGCCAGGCCAGAGATGAGGTGAGAATGTCTATAGTGGTCATTCTCACCTGGTCCCTGTCCTCTCCTCTTCCTCTATGGGTGTAGAGACACTGTCTTGTTCATCCTTTTACCTCCAGCTCCCAGCCCAGGGCGGGCACTGTGACATGATACATATATAAATATAAAACGGCAATATATATATTTGATTTTTGTCCCTAGTTTCTGGCCCGGAATTCCTAAAAGCTTTGGGATTTCTGGAGTAACAGCAGTGGCTTTTGTCATTTATAATGAACTCCTAATGTGGTGACTCAGGTGGCCATTACATGGTTTCAAGGCAGCACTGGCCACGCTTGGAGGGTTGAACCTTCAGCTCTAAGGAATCCAGCCTCCAAGGAAGGGAGAGGGGCTGCAGGCTGAGTCCAGTCACCAATGGCCAATGGTGGAATCCATCATGCCTATATAATGGAGCCTCCATTAAAATCCCTAAATGACGGGGTTGGGGAGCTCCCCAGTTGGTAAACACATTGAAGTGCTGGGAGGGTGGTGTACCCAGAGAGGGCATGAAAGCTCCGTGCCCCCAGTGTACCCCCCATATCTTCTCTATGCCTCTTTTCCACTTGGCTATTTCTGAGCTGTAGCCTCTATAATAAAGCTATAATTGTAAGTAGAGCACTTTCCTGAGTTCTGAGAGTCATGCTAGCAAATTATCAAACCTGAGGGTAGCCTTGGGAACCCCTGAATTTGTAGTCAGCAGGGTGGAAATGCCAGCTCCCGGGGACTCTAGTTTCGGCTGGTGTCTGAAGTGAGGGGCAGTCTTGTGGGATTGAACCCTTTACCTTGTAGGGTCTGTGTTCACTCTGGGTAGGCAGTGTCACAATTGAGTTGAATTGTTGGACACCCAGTTGCTGGTGGAGACAAATCGGAGAGGTGGTGTAGAAAAATGACATGTATTTGGTGTCAAAATACACACACACATTTGGCGTGAGGTGTGGTGGTAGAAAACACCATATATCACACAGTAGAAACTCAATGAGTATGTTTTGAATGAATCCATGAAAAAGACAATCATGTATTGAGTGCTGACCTGTTGTCAGGCTGTGTGTTTGGAGACAGGTGATAGAAACAAGGTTCTTGTCTTAGGAGAACTGGTCAACCATGGCCATTTTAATAGGGGTGGTGGGGATACACTAGGAGTTAATCCAGGGGCTGTGGGAGCCCAGAGGGGCTGTCTATTTCTAAGAAAGCCTCAAGATGCAGTATGAGCTGACTTTTTAAAGATGAGAAGCCATACCTCAAATGGATGAAAATGGGTGGTGTTGCAAGGGGAAATAGCACATGAAAGGCTGGGACCATGAAGCATGGGTGGGGGTAGGGGGCAGCTGCCTGTGACTCCAGATGGCTGCAGCGCAGGGAGAATGTGGGGTAGACAGGGAGGGGCAGGCAGGGCAGGCAGAGCTGACCGTGTAGGTCCCTTCAAATAGTAGTACGCCCCTTCGGTCTTTCCAGGTGAAATAAACGTGATAAACAGAGGAGTCCTTTTTCCAAGCAAGGCATGCACTGAGTAAGGCATCTTCCATCAGGACCGCTCTACCCTCTGGGGTTCTCAGACCCTAATTTGCACCTTGACAATGGCAGCGGCCTTGCCTCTCCAGCTTGTTTGCATCTGTCCATCCTGCTTAAACACAAACTCCCCATAGACGACTTAACTTGGTGCCGGGCGCAGAATCAGGGCATCATAAGATCTTTTAAACTGGAATTGACACATTTGGGCAATGATCTTCTTTTCTTATAAGGTGAAGCTCTTTTAATTTGCCTCATTCATTAGACTTCTCTGCCACTGCCTTGGGGTTATGCAAACCAATAAAATACGCTGCAGGAAACTGCCTGTCTTGTTTTCTTTCTTTCCTGTCACCTAATTTCAACTCCTTGTCAAGTCTTCTCACATTGAGCTGTTCCTTACAGAAGCTGCCTCAGGAGGCCTCCTGGCCCTCTCCTGGGAGATCCATCCTCTTCTTTAATCATGGAGAGCAGGCCAGTGAGTCTCCCCCCCATTCAGCTCTCAGCATCTTCTGCTACACTTTCCCTGGGTGGCTCCTCTGGGGACTTGCTCTTCCCTGTTCACTTCAGAAGGTGCCAGATGATCTCACTGTCTAAGCGGCAGCTTTCTTTAGACTGTTAAGTTCCCGTTGGCCTTAAACTGTATGCTGTCAATGTGAGTTTAAATGAAGCTTCTAAGCCCTGATCAATCTTGTGACTAAAGTCATTGCTAGCCAGCGAGGCCTAGCTGCTGGGTCAACACAGGGTGCTGAAGGTGGACTGGGGAAGCGGAGGGCAGGGGCTGACAGGTGATCTGGGATTGGGAGGTGCAGGTGGCCTTCCCTCCAGGGAGTCCCAAAGACCCTGATGGGGAACCCAGCATTGAAAGCCTGGAAATGTAGCGTGTTCTACCGTCAAAAGAAAACCACATATGCAAACACTTGGAACAGAGTCAGGATCATTGCAAAAAGGCTTGGGAGGGCTTGGGAATTAAACAGAGAAGGCAAAGCTTTGTGGTTTTGGTTAGCAAAGAACTTCAGGCAGATCTGTGGATGAGTCCAATCTGTCTTATTAGTATAAATGGGTAGGGAGGAAGGCCAGCCTTTTCACTTGGATACAATGCCAACATTTACTGTTTCTTCTGGGAAGATAGCTGTTATGAAAAACGATAACTCGAGAAGCACTAAGTCATACCATGAAATGTACAGCTTTCTTGCCCTCATGACCTACGCTTATCATAGTGGCAATGCCCACGGGACCCTTTGCAGCGGTGGCACTGTCCCAGATAACTGCCGTGGGCTGGCTGCTCCAGGCCCCTTGCTGGTGTCTCTGCCTGTCTCATTGCAGATCTGCCTTGTGAAGTTCATGTACACGATTCCCCAACAGGTCTCTAGGGAGCTCCACAAAGCTGCAAATCCTTAGTGCAACATCCAAGACCCTCTGAGTTCTGTTTCTAGCTTATCTCCTGACTCTTCTCTGTGTCTCGCCCTGCACTCTGGGCAGTGGTTCTTGACGGGCACTTAGCTGTCATTGGACAAGGGCGGAATATCAGTGTTTGCTGTGGTTTTCTTTTTCAGTCTCCAGGTGATGGTAATATATTCAGCCAGTTATTAAAAACTGCTCCAGCCCAGTGGTTCTTAAACTTGGCTGCAACTTGGAATCATGCAATGTTAGAAAATGCCAAGCCTGGGCCCTGCCCCTCTAAGACGGTGGCTTCGTTGGCCTTCAGTGTAGCCTGAGCACCAGTGCTTTAAAAGCTTCCCAGGTGACTGAGCAATGTTTGAGCACCTCTGCTCTGGCCCTGGTGGTTTATTTATTTAAGGTTCCTTTGACATGAACTTCTTTCTATATTCCGGCAGTGGCTGCTTTCACTGCCTGGAAATTCCTCCTTCCCTACCACACAAGCTAGCTCACTCTCCCAAGTTCCAAATTTCAGAGCTAAGGAATTATAGCAGGGGTTGACAAATTTTCAAAATAATAAGTTAGAAAGAAAATCTATTAGGCTTTTAGGCCTCTGTGGTCCCTGGCATGCATCCTTTCTTTCCCCCTTTTAAAATGCAAAAGCCATTCTTTTCTGATGGATCATACAAAATAGGCTGGGGACCAAATCTGACCTGTAGACTATTGAATTGCCTGTTTTGTGAGGCAGTGAGTTTCCTGTCAATAGATGCAATCAAGCCTGACTAGGACTTAAGCTTCTGATAAATGACTCAACTAGAAAATCGTCATGGTCTTTCTCAAACTTGGGATGCCTTAGTTCTAATTCATCTGAGCCCTTGGAATGTTTCCTCATCTGCCAGATGATCTCCCTCCAGCTCTGAAGTCATTCTCACGTTGTGTTCTGCCTTAGTTCATTGTAGAGGTCTGCATGTGTCAGCACAGACTTCATTTCAACACTGAGTGCTATGATTTAGGTGTCTTTGAACTTAAGAGACAAAGACCAAAGATTGTTCTTGGCCTCTGCATTGAGATAATACCCGAAGCATGAAAGGCTGGAATTATGAAAATCAACATGCTTTTAATTCATCCTCAGCCAAGCTGATCTGACTACTAGATACAAATGACAAAATGATTTCTTTCCATGTAAACACAAACAGGACTGATTTATGATGATCCAGAGTAACCCCAGTCAGGACCGGTGGCTCACGCCTGTAATCCCAGCACTTTGGGAGGCTGAGGCAGGCAGATCACGAGCCAGGAGATTGAGACCATTCTGACCAATATGGTGAAACCCTGTCTCTACTAAAATACAAAAAATAAATTAGCTGGACATGGTGGCAAACACCTGTAGTCCCAGCTACTTGGGACATGGTGGCAAACACCTGTAGTCCCAGCTACTAAGGTAGGACAATTGCTTAAACCCAGGAGGCAGAGGTTGCAGTGAGCCAAGATCATGCTACTGTACTCCAGCCTGGTGTCAGAGCAAGACTCCATCTCAAAAAAAAAAAAAAAAGTAACCCCATTCTGAGAAGATAAAAACAGACGACTTCTCCTCTTATCCTTAATTCTCTTTAGGCCATTTCTCCTTGCAATAGTTTTTAACCTTCCAAGTAAATTTCAAAATTAATCTTTAGCAAATAGCTAAGGTTCTAGAACAAGATGGTGAAGATTTAAATCCGGTATTTGCCTCTTAGCTATGTGATTTGGGAAAAATTATTTGATCAATCTAAACTTTGTTTTTTCATCTATAAAATGGGAAAAATGTTAGTTTGGGAAGGAAGGATTTAGCAGCTGATCTATAAACCATCTTTTATCCTCTAGGACAGACAGAAACCAGGGAAATAAATGGCCTCATCTATTCTCCACATAAACTTCCCGCACCAACCTCACTAGAGTGTTTATTAGCAGAACGATAAGGGAGAGTCCTTATATACGCAAGGCTTTCAGTGAGCTATACCTGGTCTACTTAGATTGGGAGGTATAGCTATGGGGCTAGCTTGCTGGAAAATGTCAGTGTCAGCTGAAAAAATTAACTGCCTATAAAATGCAGAAAATAGCTTCTTTCATGGAGGTGATGCATGCATGTCCTTTTTAGAGCTCTCATATGTTAAATCTGGACTACTCTGCATTGTAATATGGCAAAGAAGAATGGGGAGATGGCTTCACACACACACACACACACACACACGTACACACACGTACACACACGTACTCACACATACACACACGTAGACACACACATAGACATACACACACATACACATACACACACAGATTTGAAAATCTGACTGTGTTGGCTTATATTCACCCACTATTTTTGTGAAAATTAAAGCACTTAGAACAGGACCTGGAATAGAGTAAGTGCTCAATGAAGTTATTATCAGAGACTGGATTTGGGGACAGATGTGAATGTGCTAGGGAGACTCAAAGGTAGTGCCTAGAGGTAGATTCTTATGCTTTGTTGTAGAATGAAAAGAGCACAGATTTTTAATACTTGGATTCAAATCCTAGTTCCAACTCTTACTAGCTGTTTCTTATCAGGGCAGCCCCTAACCCCTCTGGACTTCAGTTTACTCATTTGTAGATGAGAGTGGTAATCCTAATTTGCAATTCCATCTTGCACAGCAGGGGTGATATATGTAAGGCAGCTGGCGCAGTGTCTAAGTGAAAGTTGATGCTCAAGAAAGGCCAGTGCCTGAATGCCACGATGAGTGGAAGCTGAGTGAGTGTGGTAAGGACCGGGCGAAGAACAGGACCAAGCCTGGGAAGCCCTAAGCCACTGCTTCTGGGTTTAACTGGTCACTTTAAGGGTGCCCTGTGGGTTCAGCACCTCCCAGTCCACACATTAAAGCTTAGTGCCTATCTGGCCCCTTCTATGTGAGTCATGATTAAACCACGTATGAATACATCCTGATAACCTTCTAAATCTCAGGCCAGGACTGGGCACTTTGGGGGAAGCTGGTGTTAAAGTGCCAACTCTGCATCCAGGGCTGGCCATGGAACCTGTTCTCACCACTAGAATATGTGTGGAGGAGGGGGTGTTACTCGGTCAGGGCTCTTAAAAAATTTCTGCACAGTCTCTTCTTTCTGCCTACTGGATGCAGTAGACCAGACACTCTCGAGGCTGGCAGAGCCACAACCCAGGAGGAAACTGGGTGCATGTGCTCATCTACCTGGGACACTAGCCATGGGTGGTTCTGTGAGCAAGAATGAATTTCTATTGTGTGAAGCCTCTGTCATTCAGAGACATACTTGTTAGGCAGCTAGCATTATACTGACTAATACATTCTGTTAAAGCGACTCAGAATTCAGAGTGCACATGTGAATCATTCAAGGTACCTGCTCAGGAACATGTTATTTAAAAAAAAAATTTTTTTAAACATGTTTTAAAGAGATGGGCTTTTTCTCCAGCACCCTGGCTGGAGTGCAATGGTGCCATCATAGCTCACTGTAGCCTAAAATTTCTGGGCTCAGGTGAGCCTCCCACCTCGGTCTCCTGAGTAGCTGAGATTACAGGTACATGCCACCACTACACCTGGCTAGAAACTTTTTTTTTTAATTACTGAAGTTTGAAGATACAAGACCATCTTTTGGGGGATTGGTGATTATGAAGCCGTTGGCCATCTGTGTAACAGTGCATTTGTTTAATGGAGGAAAGCGTGGGAGAATGTATGTGATAGCAGACAAACCCTTCAGTTTTGACTTTAAAGTTTTAAAAATCTGGTTCTCACCCAGCAATCCCATTACTGGGTATATACCCAAAGAAATAGAAATCGTTCTATTATACAGACACATGCATATGTTCATTGCAGCACTATTCACAATAGCAAAGACATGGAATCAACCCAAATGCCCGTCAATGACAGACTGGATAAAGAAAATGTGCTATATGTATATCATAGAATACTACGCAGCCGTAAGAAGGAACAAGATCATGTCCTTTGCAGGGACATGGATGGAGCTGGAAGCCATTATCCTCATCAAACTAATGCAGGAACAGAAAACCAAACACCGCTTGATCTCCCTCATAAGTGGAAGTTGAATAATGAGAATACATGGACACAGGAAGGGGAACAATACACACTGGGGCCTGTCTGGGTGGGGTGGATGGAGGGAGAGCGTCAGGAAGAATAGCTAATGCATGCTGGGCTTAATACCTTAACTGCTGTCGATAGGTACAGCAAACCATCATGGCAGATGTTTACCTCTGTAACAAACCTGTGAGTTTCACACATGTATCCTGGAACTTAAAAAAGAAACGTGTATCTCATTTAAAAAAATCTGGTTCTTTTTTATCTTCCCCCTGCTCTCCTCTCCCTCCAGGTTGGCACAGAGCAGGTGCTCGATAAAGGCTTGAAAAATTGATCTGAATGAAATTAAACCTTATTTTTGTTCTTTCTCTAAAAAGAATCTTGGTATTAGCTCGACTAATCCTTTTGCTCTGTACAATTGGCTAATGCTACCTTTATATTTTTGATACCATTAAGCCCCCACTGCCTCTTCATTAGAGCTCAGGGATACTGCAGGACAACGGGTCTTTTGTTTCCACTTCTCTCCTCCAAGGCTTTGTTTTGAAAAACCCTGCTGCCAGGGCAGGCTGCAGTGTTACAGTGCTCACAGAAGCACACATCTCCCCTTCCAGCCTTCTGCCCAGATATTTCATTCCCTCTCTAACAAGCACTCGTGGAGCCTTTACTGTGTCTTCAGCGCAGTTTAGGCTATCAGGATAAGATCATGAACCACACACCAGGTCCTTTCATGGAGCTTATTTCTAGCCTGGAGGAGACACACATTAAAGACAGACTGCAGCTCACAGGCCACATGCAGCCCACCGCCTGCTTTTGTAGATAAAGTTTTATTGGAACACAGCCATGCAGTCCATTCGTTTACTCATTACTGATGGCTGTGTCTGCACTACCATGGCAGAGGTAAGTACTTGTGATAGAGAATGCATGGCCTGTGAAGCAAAAGTATTTATACCTGGCCCTTTACAGAAAAATAGCTTCCCATGTCTGCATTAAACAAATGAGTATGCAGGAAACAGATGTGCCCCTGAGAACAATGCTATGATGGGTGATGAGACAGAGAGTAGGTGTGCATGTGTACGTGTGTATATGGTACACGTGTGTGTGCTGGTTTTAGAATAAGTGGCCAGGAGAGGCCTCACCGAGCAGCTGACATCTCAGAGGGGACTTCCACACCAGAGGCAAGCCCTCTGGGAGCGGAGACTGTCTGTCTGGTTTGCTTGCCCGTGTCTTGACGTTAGCGTAGGCCACAGGCTGGACACCTCCAGAGCAGTGATGTGAAGATGTGGATGTGAGCTGTGATGCAGACGACCTGGAGAACCAAACACATGTACTCCTTGTGGCCACTGTCAACTCCGACGTGTGCTGTGTGCTCATCCTGCCCATTTGCTGCCCTGCCTGGGAGATACCTTCTTTTTCCTGTAGCTGTTCTGACCACCCTTATTGCACCGTGTGTGTATGTGTGTGTCTGTGTGTGTGTGTCTGTGTGTCTGTCTGTGTGTGTGTGCTGTGTGCATGTATGTGCACCTGATGCTCTCCTCGACCATTCCATGGCCCACCTTGCCAACTTATCATAACACCCTGATATCCTGAATGGACACTTTCCATCCACCATGAATGTGATAGAACCTGGAATGTAATGCCCATGAGAATCAGCAATGTAAAGGGAGAAACAGAAGTTCAGTTCCCTTTGTTCCAATAGAAACTTAGTGTTGCTTTTATCAACTGAGAAACACAACCAAAGAAGAGACATGAACATCGTCCCATGGAGAGAATGCATGGCCGTGTCAGACCCTGCCCCGAGCCCACCTTCTCAGTCCAACCTTGGTCTCTGCTGGAGGCCCCTGCTGGATGTGGGTGCAGGGCTGGGGATGGTAGGATTCTCAGTTGCACTGCATCCTTGTCATTGTACAGATGGGGAAACTGAGGCTAACAAAGAGGAGAAGTCTTTCTTATTGACCCATGGCTAGGAAATAGATAGCAGAGCTAGAAGTGAGTCCTGGGTAAACTGATGCTGGGATACTGTAGCCGCACATTCACGCAGGTGCCATGTAAGCTGGTGGTTGGGGCCTGGGCCTGGCAGTCAGGCCATTCCACCTACTCACTCATGCAAGTCACCTTCCATCTCTCTCTTGTCTGGAACTGTCCTGAGCCTTACATGAGTTCACACAAGTCAAGTTCTTAGCCAAGTAAAACACAAAATCAATGATTAATATGTCTTAGACATGGCCATGATTATTGCCACATCTTTCACCCTAGACCGTGACTGCTCAGGCACAGACTATGACTTGGTTGACTTTGATTCATCACAAACCAGGGTCACCTCTGGCTCAGAGCCCACCAGTGTGAAGTGGGATGTCATCCTCCACTCATCGTCAGGTGAGCACATTGCTCACCTTCTGTGGGGGAGGCCATAGACAGTCAGCTACAATTAAATTAGGCCAAAGGGAAGGCAGCAGCCACACATCCCCAATCAGGCTTTGCTTCTTCTGGGCTCTGAGCTCCCCATCTGCATGAGGAGAGTCCTCCAGCTTGGTGATGCCATGAGCCCCTGGGCAGGGCAGTGAGGAGGGAGAGGCACCTTACCTGGCCCACTGCAGAAGGAGGCGATGATGGCCAGAATGCACACGATACTCAGATAAGGGATCCAGGGGGCACGGTCCTGGGAGAGAACAGGGAGTGGTCAGGTGAGGAGGTGATAGTGTATCCAGAGGACCGGAGTTTCCACCTCAGCTCCTCCTCCATCCATCTGTGTGACCTTGAACAGGTCACTTGATGTGCCCAAGCCCCAGTTTCAGCATCTATAACATGGCGACAATGGTAATCCTTCAGACATTCCATCCGCTTATTTTATAGCTGTGATGAAATCAGAGGAAGTCGGTGATGAGTTTTACATAGTCCTGGCATACAGGAAGTGGCAAATAAATGAATAACTCACATTGATTGAGTGCTTAGTTTGCAGCAGGCAATATGAGAAATTTTCACAGCTTTATCACATTTATAAAAGTTGTCTCAGTTCTTGCATTATTATACAAAAGACTGTTATTTGTACCTATGCCAACCTGCAAGGTGTGAGATGAGTTAATTCATTTCACGGAATGTGTCTAGAGAAGCTGTCACTCATCTGGGGGGTGGGCGGCTTGGTGCTGGGTGCAGAAGGATGTTTGGGGATCGCTCCTACTCTAGCAGCTGGATGGCTGAGCATGAGAACACAGCGTCACCAGTTCTGAGTGTGTGGGGTGCCTGGGTTCCCCAGGAGAGGCCAGCTGACCTCAAGGGAAGGTAAGAACCTGCGCTTATCTGTGTAGGCTGAGCCAGAGTCATCCCAGTGGGAAAGGAAAGGAAAGGAAAGGAAAGAGGTTCCAGGAGGGGGTTCAGCATACACAAGGACACAGAAGCCTGAGAGGGCACCATGCGGGGTTGAGCTGCAAACAGTCTGGAATGGAGGGCAAGGTGTAGAGAGGGCAGACAGAGGAATGGGGAACTTTTTCCTTCCCCTTGTTTTGTGTCCAAATCTATTAGCTGTAGGGGTTGAGAGGAGCTTCATGGACTCTTGTACAGTGTAAGCCTTGCTTCTGCACCAATCACTCACTCACTCATGCAGCTGATTGGTCTTAGCTGCCCCTGGGTGCCATGCACTGGGATGGGAGGTGGAAATGCAGATATGGTACAGGCATGACCCTTGCCCTACACCACACACTCACTGTCTATTCAGAGAGAGAGATGCGTCAACAGTGAAAGTCAATGGTCTGCGATAAGTGATCTCACAGCTTTCCCCCTTGGGGCTTATGGGAACACAGGAGAGGACACCTCACCCAGACTTGGAAGCAAGGGGAGGCTTCCTGCAGGAAGAGGTGTCCAGGAGTGTCCAAGTCTTCCTGAGTCCAGAAAGCAAGGAGAAGCTAGCCAAGCACAGGAAAGCCTTAGGAGAGGAAGCTGCCAGGCCCCCTGGGGAGCTGCCAGGGGCAGGGTGTGGGGCACTGCGGGAGACAAGTATGGGCCAAGCCAGGAACAGCGCCGAAACCTTGTGAAGTGAGGCTTAGATGGGGTTCGTGGGCTTCAGGCTTCGTTTATAAATTTCCGGCACAAGTTTCAGAAAGACAATGGCCTGGAACATTGCCCAGCTGGCTTCCTGAGAACTTCGGACAGTGAAGATGGCTGGGCCCCGGACAACTGGGGCCTGGCTGTCAGGAAGGAACTGCATCTGCAAGGCACATTGTCCCTGAAGGCAACGCTTCCACCTGCTGCGGGTCAGCGTGCTCGCCAGCCCCACCTCTTTGAAGGGCACCCATCAGATGCCACCATGATAATAGTGGCTTTTTCTAGAAACATTTGGACCACTAAGACATTTGACAGGTGATCAAAACATGCACCTATCAATTTCCAGGTGCATTTTTGAAAAATGCAAAGATTGATCAAATGCTGTAACCTTGTTTCACATTTCCCATGGCACCAAGATGAACTGGAGACACTGAGGCAGTGTTCAGTGCATCCCAGCCTGCCACCTTCTGGTGGTGTCGCCTGGGGCAGCTTATTTATTTACATTTATCCCTCAGTTTCCTTATCTCCATAAAAGAAAGAAATATCAATGCTGTAAGGATGAAGTACATCATCGCCCCTCCTCCTCCATCTACATCCGCTGAGTGCTTGTGCCTAGCGCTTTCTGTGTTTTCTCATTTCATCCCGCAACACCCCTGGAGGAATGGATGACTGTTCTGTAGAGATGAGGCCCTGAGAGGAGCTGACTTGCAGAAGTTTCACTACGAGTAAGCAAAGGCCAGAGTCCACACAGGCTGTCTCGCTCCAGAGCCACCATTTGTAAAATTTTGACAGCTGCGGAAGTGGCTGGTATACAGCATCTGGCACTCTTGCTGGGAGGTGACAGCTGGAAGGGGCATCTTAGGGCTATCTAGTGTAAGCTCTTCTATTCCATAGATGGGTGAACTGAGGCTCAGAGAGGGAAAGTGTCTTGCCCAAGATAACTCAGCTCATCAGCAGTAGTGACAGGACCAGAAGTCAGGTCTCTCATCTCCCAGTCCAAGGACCCCTCACCAAACCCTCTTCCCGAGGCCCCGAGCAGCCCCAGAGCTGAGATGCCCTAGGGAGAGCTTTATCACAAGCGTTGTCTGTAGAAGGATGAACCGACAAATCAAAGGCCCCAAAATCATGAAGCCAGAGGCCAGCTTCGTGCTTATGTCCCTCAAGTGTGACAAGCACATCCTCTCACCTGCAGGGTCAGTGTGATGGTGAGGGTCCCAAAGAAGAGGGCCATCAGCCCAAAGCCACCAATGAGAAGGGGTCTCCGTCCCAGACGCTCAATGACCAAGCCCTAGTCCAGGGTAAAAGAGAGAGAGAA
Organism: Cebus imitator; assembly: GCF_001604975.1. NCBI lineage: Eukaryota > Metazoa > Chordata > Mammalia > Primates > Cebidae > Cebus > Cebus imitator. The sequence goes on from NW_016107432.1 coordinate 9,356,319, forward strand.
AGCTATTATTCCATTTCTAGCCACAACCGGGGAACGTGGCACTGGGAACCAGCAATGGCATTGTGATTAAAAACTGCCTTCGATGCTAGACAGCTAGGCCACCATCTTCACGGCCACAGCCCTAGAAGCAATGGTCTTCATGAGAAAGGAAAAAGTGAGGGGGAGAAAGTCACAGTTCCTGAGCACCTGCAGTGTTAATATGAGCATCTTTCCTCCCAATCTTCCTTGCTAGGGTGGACTCCTCAAACGGAATTTGGGAGAAGGAACTGGATGGATATGGTCACCACAGCCCTTCTCCTCCTTCAGAGCCACCCTACATGGAAGGCAATTCCTCTGTGTCTCCATGTTGTGGGTTTCATAGGGGTAGGCACCCACAGCAGGGCACAGGAGTGGGAGTAGGCAGAGAAGCCCATGCTGTTTTCCACTCTGCATTTTTTGGGGGGAGTCAATTTCATTGTGGACGTGATGTGGGGAGTCCCCGGGGAAGTCCCTGAAGCTGTGTTCTCCAAGCCAGCTTCCCTCAGCTTAGGACTGTCACTGACCTCCACCTGGCTGGTCCCTGTCCACCTGGTCAGGAAACAGCTCCTCAACTGCCAATAACTGAAAGAGTAATTGTAGCCAAATGTCAGGGGTGAGTGACAGCTGCCTGTCTAAAGGGTACAGGTATTGATCGACTTAGGACCTATGCAACTTACGACCATTCGACTTTATGACCGCAATCGCTAGCCACGACTGCTCCGCTGTAGATTTTTGGAAACACTACAACATTTTGATGTGTATCAAGAATATCGCTACTGCCTGGTAGGCTGTGATGACAAAGTGCATGAATGGCATCTGGAAAAATTGTGTTAAGCGCTATGTTAATGACAGTGAACATGAACTTGAAATAATTCTGGAAAAAATAGTAAAGCTCGCTAAAGACCTTTCTTTGGAGTGTGAAATGGAAGATGTCGAAGGGTTGCTAGATAAAGAATCCGGAGAGCTTACAAATGAAGAGCTAATCGAACTGGAAGAAGAAAGAGTGGCGGAAGAAGAAAGAAGAGAAGCAGAGAAAGAAGAGGAGGAGCCAGAAAGAAAGTTCACCACTAAGGGATTATCAGACGGTTTATCTTTGCTGAATAAACTTCTTATACATTTCAAAGCAATGGACCCAAACATTGAACGATTTGCAAGGATTGAATGGATGGTGCACGATGTGTTTCATCCGTATCGTGAAATTTATGAAGAAAAAAAGAAACATACAATTCAGACAAAGCTCACCGTGTTTATGAAAAAACCAACTCCGGTAACCTCAACTGCTGCCTCAGATGATGACATCAACGATCCGCAGCCAAGCACCAGCGGCCAATAAAATGTTTCGTACATGTTTATATATTTTGATATGTTTTGCAATTGGGAAAATGTTTCCTATGGTATTTTTTACACCTGTATTTTGTATTTTTGTATGCACCTGTACTTTGTAATTTTGTATGTTTTGCAAATATTAAACCAGTTGTACTGTAATGCAGTGTTTTACTTAAACCTGACGAATGTAAAAATAAGAAACAAAATGGTGTAGAGATGATACAAATGGCATAAAATGAACAAAGAAAATTAGGATATATGACAATAATGAAAGAAAATTATGATAAAATATGACTTAAAGATTTTTATAACATCATTTCACAGTACTGTACATATAGCCTACTCAACTTACGACCAAATCGTGTTACGACCGGTCTGTCGGAATCAGTCGTGGTCCTAAGTCGAGCACTAGCTGTATAGCGCTGTGGTCCACTGAGCACCTGGCCACGTGGTGCTGCCTGGGACCTCGGACCTCTCAGTCACCTAGGCATGAACGTTGAGGGGACCGGTGGGCACCAGCCCAGAAAGTCAGAGGCCTGGGAGGTAAAAGTGCCTGGCTGATGACTACGTATCTCAAAAATCATCCAAGACTTCTGGTCAGGAATGCCTTTCTCCTGTTGCCTAGGGAAGAAGGGCAGACTCAAGCCTCTAAACTTGGCCTCCTGGAAACCGGGCCCAGTGGTATCCAGAGGCACATAAGCCTGAAGATGGGTGACCTGAGCTCAAGTCCCGGCTCTGCCACTTAGCCTTCTTTGCACCCAGGACAGGTTACTCAGCTTGTCCAGGCCTCAGGTTCCCCACCCGGAAAATGAGAATGATAATACCATCTTTGCAGGGGAGCTGTGAGATAAAGGGAAAGAACTCACAGTGTCTGAAATAGACACATGAACAAAAGAGGTTGCTAATAAACGGCACAAAGTATCTTATTGATTTTAACTAAGGAATGCCCTGGGGGGTCTGTCCCCAACCCGTACCTGTAGCTGGCTGTGTGGCCTTGAACAAGATAATTAACCCTTCCATGTATTAATTTCTCATCTTTTCTGATGTTAACAGAGTTAGTCTAGATATCAATAGCTAATGATCATTTACTGAGCACCTACTATGTGCCAGGCATTGTATTAAGCACTTTTCATGCACCAACCTGTTTAATCCTGACAATAACTTTGAGTAGGTTTTATTATTTGCTCCATTTTACAGGTTAAAAAAAAGCAAAGCAGAGGCTTTGGAAACTAGTGCAGGTCACATGGCTGGCAAGCAGCAAAGCTGGGGTCATCTATAAAATCTTTTCTGGTTGCAGAGAGGTTAAATTTTCTTGACATTAAACTAGAAATAGACAATGCCACCACTTGGTAACAGCCCAGTGTCCCACCTTCATGTCCAGCTCCTGGACCCAAAGAAGGAAGGGCACTGATCACTTTTGCGGCCCTCGGAGTTCCTGGCTCTCTGATTCTTTTTCTTCACTTGAAGGCCAGGCACCTTCATCTTTGCTTCCCCAGAGCCTAGAAGAATACCTGACAGGTGTGGTGTAAATGTTTACGGAGGGAGTCAATGTCTGTCTTATTTTATTTTATTTTATTTTTTTTGAGACGGAGACTTGCTCTGTACCCCAGGCTGGAGTGCAGTGACTTGATCTCAGCTTACTGCAACCTCCGCCTCCTGGGTTCAAGTGATTCTCCTGCTTCAGCCCCCTGAGTAGCTGTGATTATAGGCGTGCAACACCGTGTCTGGCTAATTTTTATATTTTTAGAAGAGACAGGGTTTCACCACGTTGGTCAGGCTGGTCTTGAACTCCTGACCTCCTGATTCACCTGCCTTGGCCTCCCAAAGTGCTAGGATTACAGGCGTGAGCCACCATGCCCAGCCTGTGTCTGTCTGTATAAGTAGGCAGAATGATTCTTATTTGCAGAGGAGGACAGTAAGGTTTGAGAAAGCTGAGGGACAGTAACTTCACGTGGTGGGAAGTGGGAAGGGAAGTCAGGCCAAGCAAGAGTCATGAAGGAAGCAAAGACCGGCAGCTTCTAAGAAAGAGAGAGGAAGGGAGAGAAGAAGAGAAAGAGGGAGAGAGAGACAGAAAGAGAGAGAGAGGCCTGCATTTAAAGTATCCCTTCCCTCTAGGCCCTCATGAGCTGGGCCTCATCAAAGGGGAGACACTGCTGGGGCTGCCGTGCCAGGAGCAGTGCAGCATGAGCGAGAGAGCTGGGTCCCAGTGCCAGGAGGGTCCCCTGGAAAAGTGATGGGAGAAAGGGCCCAGAGATATCAGGGGCTTAGAGAGATTATGAAATTATGGGCCCAGAGAGATTATGCTGATCTCTGTGTAACTCAAACTAATTTCAGTGTAACAATACAACACATGTCAATCTCAGTGTAACACATGTCAATCTCAGTCTAGCACTCTCAGTGATCTGGGCCCAGGATCAGAGGCCAAGAGTGATTATGGAATTTATCAAAAGTCACCCGGGGCTAGCTATTCAGAGAAGGAAGTGGGATAGATGCTGTTTCACACCGAGGTGCCGCTGTAAACCGTCCACACGCTTGGACTCAGTCACTCACCTGGGCATTTATCCTAAGGAAATAGATGTTTGGTAAGACGCATGGATGAGGATCTTCATTCATGTGTTATGTACACTAATGAGGAAATAAAAATAATCTAGAAATCCATCAACAATTCAATTAGTTAAATAAATACTGGAATATTTCAATAACAAATATGTAGAAATTAACATAATTTAAAAGAATTGTAAAATTACAGAAAAATTCTCAGGGTACAATCTTAGGTGAAAAGAGTATCTGTATTTACTAAAACATGTAGTTATATAACATAAAGTATGCTATTTTAAGCAAATACACCCTGGAAAAATACATGTGGAAATAGTTTATAATGGCTAACTCTGATTGGGGGAATATATGATTACTATTTTATTTGTCTGTCAGTTTTCATGATTTTCTATGGGGATTTTTGACTTAAAAACACCAAAAGGTAGATTTAGTTGAAGCATGTAGATGCAAGTCTCTGTCCCCTGTATTATGCCTTTATTCTTGCCTAACACCAAGTATTTCCAGTACCCATACTGGCAATTTTCCGTAACTACGTAAAGTATGTTTTTGGTACAATCTAAGGATGTTACAGCTTTTCTTGTGGCTAACAGGACAGAGCCCAAAGTTAAGCTGTCACTGTGAACGAAGGCTGTTCATAACTGTAACACACAGGAACTTTGTCTCCTAAGCTTCTTAGGGGAGTTGGATTAACGTATCCAGTGACCTGATGCTGAAATGACAACAGAGCGTGCCATGGAAGAGCATCACAGCTGCTGGGAAATATTGTCACACTGAGATCAGCACATGTTACATTGTTATAATGAGATTAATATGTGTTATACTGTTGTACTAAGATCAGCATGTGTTACATTGTTACACTGAAATTAACATATACGGTTACTGTCTTCAGTATTTTGAAGTTTTTTTTAAAGTTTCAAGTGCACCACCCACAAGTTCAGAGTCAGAAAGTGTGCTTACAGAAGTCAGTTGAGAACCATTTTCTTACACCATGACGCTGATGTTCAAGTGCTTTGGAAGGGGTTGGGTGAGGGGCATGTGGCTTTTTGTTTCATTTCCCTAGAGTCTCTTGATGAACCAGTAACCTGAGCCAATGAAAAGCTGAACACATTCTCCCTGATTTGGAAATGATCTTTAAAGATGGTCTAGGAAGACACCAGAAAAACAGCCTTGAAAGAGAAAGAAGGAATAAAAACCACCCTCCCATCCTAGCAGGCAGACACAGTCAGTTTCCAGGCTCTGTTCTTCCTCCTTCCCCGCTCGAAGTCCAGTTAAAGTGCACCCTGTCGGAAGTGATTGGAGCGACATGGTATTTCCACTTGACATTAAAATCATGAGTGGAGACATTAACTCAGATGAACAGCAGACTGAAGGTTACTGATATCAGCTGGGGATGACTGTCAGAATCCTGATGCTCCCAGGAAACCCCCTCTGGGGACTCTGGAGCCATGGGGTCACTCATACACTCAACAGCCATTCACCCAGCATCTAGTGCCCTTCCCCACAGCGCTGGGGCCTCTGGTGAAATAATAATGGGAGCCTTTTGTTCTGGTTAGGATTTTAAGAAGGAACTTTATAAAGGTATAATTTTCATTCAATATAATGTACCCATTTGAATTGCAAAGTTTGGTATGTTTTGACAAATTTATATGCCTTATAACCACAACTGCAATTAAGATATTGAACGTTTCCATCACTTTCCCAAACAATCTTGTGTCCCTTCCCCCAACCCTAGGTGACCTCCGATCTGCTTTCTAGCACAGGGATTCGATTTGTCATTTGTAGCATCTCATATTGCTGAGTACAGTGCTTTTGAGATTCCTCCTTCTTGCTGTACATATCAACAGTTCTTTTGTATTGCTCATCAGTATTCCATTGCATAGATGTACCAAAATTTGTTTCTCCATTCACCTGTTGACTCAATAGCTGTTTCCTGTTTTCGGCTCTGAGAAATAAAGCCACGATGAGTATTAGTATTTGAGTCTCCATGTAGATATGTGCGGTGATTTCTCTTGGGTAAATACGTATGAGGGAATGACTGGGTTGGATGGGTAAAACCTTTATCGGAAACTGCTAACCTGTTCTCTGAAGGGGTTGTGCCATTTTACGTTCTCACCAGAGGTGGACAAGCCTTCCAGTTACTCCACATCCTTGGCAACACGTGGTATTTTATCAACCTGTTAAATGATTGTCACCCTTTTGGTGAACACTGGTATCTCGCTGTGGTTTTTAGTTTTGATTTCCCTGATGACTAACAGTGTTGAGCATCTTTTCAGGTGCTTTTTGTTGTTTTAGATATCTTATTTAGTAAAGCATGTGTTCAGACACTTTGTTCATTTTCAAGCGGGTAGTGGGTCTTCTTGAGTTTTAAGAGTTCTTTATATATTCTGAATTCAAGTCCCCTCTCCAATGTTTTATAGGTATGTTCTCCATGCCTGTGACTTACTTTTCTATCTCCTTAACAATACCTTTTAAATAGTCACGGTTTTTAATTTTGATGAAATCCAATTTATCATTTAAAAATGGTTTGCGATTCTGTATCTTTCTTATCCTAATGTGGTGAAACTTTCTCCTTTGTTTCTAGAAATTTTAGACTTTAGCTTTTATGTTTAGATACACGGCCCATTTTATGTTAATTTTTTGTATGGTGTAATAAGGGTTGCCATTCACTTTTTTTCATTTAAGTATCGACCTTTTATGACACTATTTGTTGAAAAGACTGTCCTTTCCTCATTGAATTACTTCAGCTACTGTTTGTTTCCTGGACTCCACTCTGCCCATTCCGTTCCATTGATCTGTGAGGCTGTCCTTATGCCAATCTCGTGCTGTCTTCATTCCCATGTTTGAACATCGTTACAGCCCTTACTATGTACCAGGAATGGTTCTGAATACTTTACATATATTAATAAGTTAATTCTGATAACATTTTCTTGAGGTAGGTGCTATTGTCATCCACTATTATATCCAGAGCTTGAGGCTCAGAGAAGCTTAGCAACCTGGCTAAGGCTGCACAGTGAGTCAGAATTTAAGTCTAGGTACTCTGGCTCCAGAGTCTTGCTCTTAAGCCTTGTATTCTACTTCCTCTCTCCAGTATTTCGGAGGCAAATACACATCCACATTTATCAAAAGAATATGCACATGCTCCCAAAGTTATTCTCCCTTCATTTGTGTGAGCTGCCTGTGGTCACTGAGAGCCTCCAATGGCACTGGCACTGGGGCACGGATGAGACAGAGCCAGGAGTCTCTGCCCTTGGGGAGCTTTGTGGCTGAACTGCATCCTCTCAAAAAATAAAATATTGTAGTCCTAATCTCCTATACCTAAGAATGTGACGTTATTTGGGAATAGGGTCTTTATTTTTAGGTAATTAAGTTAAAATGACATCATTTGGATGGGCCCCGGTCCATGATGACTGGTGTTCTTGTTAAAAGGGAAAGTGTGGACACAGAGACAGACCTGCACACATGCCTGTAATCTCAGCACTTTGGGAGGCTAGTGGGGGGGGGGAGGCTGTGGTGGATCACTTGAGGTCAGGAGCTCGAGACCAGCCTGGCCAACGTGGTGAAACCCCATCTCTACCAAAAAAAATAAAAATACAAAAATTGGATGGCCATGGTGGTGCGTGCCTGTAATCTCAGCTCCACGGGAGGCGGAGGCAGGAGAATTGCTTGAACCGGGACACGGAGGTTGCAGTGAGCCGAGCTTGTAGCACTGCATTCCAGCCTGGGAGACAGAGTGAGACATTCCATCTCAAAAAACAAAACAAAACAAAACATCCAAAAACCAAAAAACACATACACAGACAGAATGCCATGTGAAGATGAGCCAGGGTTTGGGATGATGCTTCTGCCAACCAAGAAGCACCAAAGATCACCTGCAAGTTCCCAGAATCTGGGAGAGAGGCACGCGGCATCCTCCCTCGCAGTCCTCAGGAGAAATGAGCCTTGCTGATGCTTTGCTCTCAGGCTTCTGGCCTCGAGAACTGTAATACAATAAATTCCTGCTGTTTAAGCCACACAGTTCGTGGTATGTTGTTTTGGCAGCCTGGGCAAACCGATACAAGGAGCTAACGTCTGATGAAGGGCAGGGCTTGTAATGTTGTCTGCTAACAGATTGAATGTATGCAAAAATAGAAGGAAGGTACTCCCAAATATGTACAATATTGTATGTCAATAAACAGAATTTTAAAAAGGAAGAACTGGAGGGAAGGAAAATATTGCGTAAAATTTCATTTATTTCAAATGTATCTCAATTACAGCTTCCAAATCTGATTTAATGTGCTTTTACATTATTTTACTTACACTTGGTTTACTGCTTTTTGTGTATATTGTATTCCATGTGAACATCTCTCTATATAAACTGCATGCAGTACTCAGTGCTTGGCAGGAGTTCCTGACTTTCTCAGGGCTACAGTGTCCTGCATGAGTTTCTTCCTGTGCTAGGGTGAGCCTTTTGATCATAGAAGATGCCCCATTCTCCATGTCCAACTCCAGGCTGGGGCCTAATCCCTGTCCTTGCCTGGCTTGATCCTTCTGTGTCTGTGGGTCTTGTGGACTTACTGTGCACGGGGCCCCAGAAGGCTATCAGAGGGAGCCCTGTTGGTGGGCCCTGCCTCCCTTAGGACGTCCTATCTGACTGCTCCCTGAAGGGAGACCACCCAAAGGCAAGAGCGCCCTCTTTAGTCAGCTGGTGTGATTTTCCCAACAGGCTTTACTTGAGGGGTACTCCACTGAGCAACCATTAATGGTGTTGAATGAATGACAACTACCATTGCCATTTCTTTAAATCTGATGCACGACATACACTCTCTCTCTCTCTTTCAAATTTACATGTTAAAGCAACTCAGTGAGCCTTCCCCTAATAACTCAGCCAAAGCGGTGGAGACAACTGAAACTCTTTCAGAGAGAAATGTAAATGCTGGGGAAGTTGTGGCCCAGATGAGGGCCAGCCCCCAGGCATCCCTCATGTTTCCTAATCTTGACACATTGCTCTTTGTCTATATTGTATTCAATGTGTATTACAATATTTATCATGATAAAATAAAGTGTATATAAGAGGAGCTCCTGAGGAACCCTTGACACAGGAGCAATTATTGACTTTCTAGTCGGAAGCGGGCTACTGTCCAAGTTTTGGCACCAAAAGGATAGGGGAAAGGAGCAGGGAATGGAGTGATTATCACTGACTCAGCTCCCTCAGCAGAGAAAAGAGGCCAAGGTACATTATTCCATCTATTTTATATTACAAATTTTAGTGTCTCCAATTCTTTATTATTAAATATGTTGCAATGTAAAAAAAAAGAAAGAAAGAAAAGAAACCTCACATTCCAGTATTACTGTCAGCTGCTAGTGATTCTGTTTTAAACATGCAAATGTTAATCTCTACTTTTCACAAATCTCTCTCTGGAAAGAAGCCAAGACCTTGGAAAGCTGTGGTTATTGCAAGTTAGTGAAATTTTCAAACTTATGTTCAGAGGACAGAGTGCCAAAAGATAATTTTCTGCTTGAGACAGCCTCTCTCTAAATGAAAAATAGAGAATAATTCATTGAACTATAAACTTTTTTGAAAATTTCTGCTTAAAAGATGAATGTGCATAAAAGCTATCTGTATATTTGTTTGGGCAAAGGTGTGAGAAATGAGAGCTGCCTTTTACATAATTATTCCAGGGTGGCCCACGATCTTTAAGTGTAACAAATTAAAATGTCTTGAGATATTCCAACTGAAGTGCAAAACAGACGTGTGGTGGGGCCAACTGGGCTGGAAGGAAAGGCCGGCAGCAGACAGGCTTCTCCAGGTTCTCCAGTCCTGTGGATGTCTTTTCCTCTTGGGTTACTTTATAAGCTTGGCTTGAGGACATAGCTTCTGCAGTTTCTAAGTGAAGCACGCCCCCTTATCCTCTTACCCTATTCAAAATAAAGTAAAAGGTGGTTTTGTGAGGATACATTCAAACGGTTCTCAAATTTTGGCAAGTGGAAAAAAAATTTAGTTCTTCAAGGAGCAGAAAAAGAGACACTGGATGTCCAGATGGCTTAGAAATCAGGGCTTCAGGCTGGGCACTATGCCCAGCACTTTGGGAGGCCAGGGTGGGTGGATCACTTGAGGTCAGGAGTTCAAGACCAGCCTGGCCAATATGGTGAAACCCTGTCTCTACTAAAAATACAAAAATTAGCCAGGCGTGGTGGCGCATGCTTATAGTCCCAGCTGCTCAGGAGGCTGAGGCAGGAGAATTGCTTCAACCAGGGAGGCGGAGGTTATAGTGAGCTGAGATTGTGCCATTGTGCTCCAGCCTGGGTAACAGAGCGAGACTCTGTCTCAAAAAAGAAAAAAGAAGAAAAGGAATCAGGGCTTTCATACCAAGAGCATTGAGTCAGCAGAGGGCAGAGGATGGTGGGAAGAGCCACCACTTAGAACTGACACAAGTGGGTGCTGTGTGCTGTCTCCACCTGCACCCCATGAGACACATCCTCACTTTCTTTTGGTGAGTAGCTGATGGGGCCCGTCCGGATACAGGGGATCCAAAGGATGTTATCAGAGGAACAGGGAGGAAATTAGGAAAAAATTGGTGGGAAGTAAGAGACTCAGGAGCACATCCCAAGAGTCAGAGGGTGAGCTGCAGGAATGGACTTGTGGATATGTCCTTGGCCAAACTCAAAAACAGAGCTACTTACTTAAAAGATATTATCCAGAGCTTGGGGTGGATGGGAGTGGGGATTGCAGGGAATGGGTTTCCAGGGTTAAACGACCTCTTTTCTGCTTGGGGATTCTGGGGCACTGGCTCTGCTTCTCCCCTTCCTCATCCCCACCCAGTCTCCGCCCCACAAGGATAACCTGTCATAACCAGAAATGTATTAGCCCATTTTCATGCTGCTATAAAGAACTGCCCAAGACTGGATAGTTCTTTACAGCAGCAAAGGAAAGAGGTTTAATTGACAAAGTTCCACAGGGCTGGGGAGGCCTCAGGAAACTTACAGTCATGGTGGAAGAGGAGGCAAACACATCCTTCTTCACATGGAGGCAGAAGGAGAAGAATGAGAGCTAAGTGAAGGGGAAGCCACTTATAAAACCATCAGATCTTGTGAGAGCTCACTCACTGTCATGAGAACAGCATGAGGGTAACTGCTCCCATGATTAAATTACCTCCCATCGGGTCCCCCCCATGACAATGGGGATTATGGGAACGATAATTCAAGGTGAGATTTGGGTGGGGGCACAGCCACAACATATCAAGGAGGGTCCTCACTTCTCTGCCTGCTCCCTGCTCAGGCAATGCTAACACTAATGCTTTTGGAACAATAAGCTCTGAACATGAAGAGCCATTTAGGCTGAGTTTTAGCTTCTCAGATCTAGGGGTGCTGCCTAGATCAGACTGAGCTCAGGCAGACCCTCATGCTTCCAGGGGGTTTGGGTCGGGAGCCAAGGGGAAAATCCAGCTCTGCCTCTGCTGGCTGTAACCCCCCTTTCTCCTAAGGTCCTGTAACCCTTGTCAAACAAACTGGGGACTTGCTCTAATATTTTAGTGGATGAAGGGTGTCGTTTCTTCTAGTCTGTGATCTATAGAAATGCCATAGAATCATTATTTATCAATGAAAAAGGAATGTCTATCAAGGGAAATGAACTGAACTCGGTCCTTTTGATTCCAGTTCTAGAGCACATGTCGGTCTGATAATTCACAGGGAAAACCAGCCTCTCTCCAAGCCTCGTGGCAACTCTGTTTCACCCCTGTCACCCTCTGTCCTTATCGATTTTGTCAGCAGCCAGGGGGATTTAAAGCATGACCTGGCATTCTCCTTTAAACACCCCTGTCCACTAAAGCCTTGTAGGCAGCAAAGAAAACAACGGAGTGAAGAGAAAACCTACAAAATGGGAGAAAATATTTGCAAACCATATTTGGATCCCCTCAAGCTCCCCCCCTCCACAACCAGCCCCTTGGTCCCTCAAGCGGCAGACACATCCCTGCTCCTGCCTTGGCCTGCTGCAGACATTCCTGTCACCTCTCCGATTCTTGCTCTCTGCCCTAGAGGGAGACTCTGCAGCTTGCTCTCTGCCCGACAGGGAGACTCACAGGCTCAAATCAACAAGCTTCCTGCTCTCTGACCTCTGAGAGGTTTCAGCAGAAATCAGAAATCAGCGGTCAGAAATCAGAAGTCTGAAGAAAGAGAATGAGGCCAGGGGTTGGTTTCCTGGTTCACTTCCTACAGGGACATTTTGGCTGGCTTTGTCCCTCTACCAAAGGTTGCAGCTCCTGATAGGTGGCCTACCCACCCTACATGCCCTCCGCTGCCCTGAATTAATCTGCCTTCGAGCTGCTCAGGTTCACTGTGTCCCTCCTCCCCAAAGGTTTTCCTTTCATCTGTTTCTTTTGCCTGCTCTTCCCAGACATCTGGGCTCACCTGGAGCCTGACCACAGTATTTAAGATGGCAACCTGCCCCCGCCTCTCCATTCCCCTTTCTCTGTTCTACTGTTTTCTCATAATATCCTTCACCTTCTGAAACACTGCGTGGGTGGGGTACTCCCTTGGTACACTGCCTGTGCCCCCATGAGGAGCTCTCCTTCTCCACAGCAGGGACCTTTGCCTGTTTTGCCCACTGGCACAGAGCCGGGGCCCCAGTGAGCACTTGCTGAATGCTGGAGGAAGAAACACCCTGACCTTGGTCTCATCCTCTAGGCTTTTGAGAGGCATCAGGGCATCTGTGGCATTTTCCATGTCTGCTTCTCTTCAGGAATATTAATAACAAGAGTAACTGTGTGAGTTTCCCAGGGCGGCCATGATCAGGCCCCACAGACAGAGCAGCTCCAGCAATAGAAATACATTATCTCACATTTCTGGAGGCTGAAGTCCAAGGTCAACGTGTCTGCAGGGCCCTGCCTCTGGGGCGCTAGGGAAGGGATCGTTCCAGGTCCTCTCCTGGCTTCTAGTGTGTTTTGGCTTTGGGCAGCACAATTCTAATTTTTAGTGGGTGTTCTGCCTGTGTGTGTGTCTGCATCTAAATTCTCCACCCCCCCCCCCAACTTTTCTTGAGTCAGAGTCTCGCTCTGTCGCCAGGCTGGAGTGCAGTGGCGAAATCTTGGCTCACTGCAACCTCCAACTCCCTGATTCAAGTGATTTTCCTGCCTCAGCCTCCCTAGTAACTAGGATGGCATGCACATCTACGCCCTGCTAACTTTCGTATTTTTAGTAGAGACGGGGTTTCATCAGGTTAGCCAGGATGGTCTTGATCTCCTGACCTTGTGATCCACCTGCCTCAGCCTCCCAAAGTGCGGAGATTACAGGCATAAGCCACCACGCCCAGCCATACGTTCCCCTTTTCATAAGGACTATCGTATTGGATTAGGGGACCAGCCTATTCCAATATGACCATATCTTAGCTTAACTAATTACAACTGCAACGATCCTATTTCCAATTCAAGTCACATTCTGAGGTACTGGGGACTTCAACATACACATTTGGAGGAGGCGCAATTCAACCCATAACAACAATTAACATTTATTGAGAATCTTCTCTACACCAAGCACTGTGAATTACAGTATGATTATCATGACAATACCTGTTGAGGTTTACGTCTGTTTATTATTGCCACTTTCCCTAAGAGAAAAATGGGGATCAGAGAGGTTAAGTGACTAGCTCAAGGTCACCCAGCTAGCAGGTACGGGTGACAACGTGTGTATGACACAAAGCCTATATCACCCTGCTTTCTCTCTTTTACCATGTTCTCCTCTGGTCCACGTACTGGACCAGTGTCCCAAGTTTCAGCAGTAAACTCTGAGGCCTTTGATTCTGAAATTGTGGAATTCATTGGGAAGCAGCAGGGACTATAGGCAACAGAAACCATATGGATTTTTTTTTTTAACTGCAACTCAATAGCATATTCCATTCTTGACAATTATGAAAACTTACTGCAATAATTAAGAATGACTGTGAATTCTGACTCCTGATTTGTAAAAGCACAGAGTCTGTGCTTCTCAAGAGTAAACTTTCACCCCACAAAGCCCCTGCCTTACGTGGCCTGAATGATGCTCACTGGAAGTTCACTCATCAGAGAGTTAACTTGGTGCCAAGCAAATCAATTTGGAAAACCAGCTGTTTCTGAAAGATGGCAATGGTTTACGGTTGCTCAAGCTGATGACTGATGCCCTGAGCCAAAATTAATGGCAGATCAAATGAGCAAAGATGTCTTTCCCTTCTCAGTTTTATTAGCCTTCTGAGCCATTTTAATAGACTGTAAAAATCTCATAAGAGGAATGAAAAATATTGGAAACTCTTTTTGGATAGGCAGTCACTTCAAAGGGCTAGATGAAATATGTGTGTGTTTATTACATATATAATTTATATATAAATATATATGTATTACCTTGTTTTCAAATACATTTCAAATACGTATATTTGAAAATAAGGTAATACATTTTCGATATATTCAAATATGTATATTTGAAAACAAGGTAATACACATATATTTATATATACAATTATAAGTGTAATAAATTTATGTATATTTGAACACAAGATAATACATATATTTATATAATTATATATGTAATAAACACACATACCTATATATCATATATTTGTTATTAATAGATAATATATAAATATATCATATATAAATATATTTGTATATTTTTATTTTCTTGTTTTCAAATATCTATATTTATATACAAATATAATATGGAATTATAATGTATTATATAAATTATAACATGATATGATAATATATTATATATATAAATATGCTACATATACATATATAAACTTTGGAAAGGGAAAGGAATTTACTTTATATTGACACTGTCAGGAACGGAAGAATGGCTTTCACACAGTTTGGATTTTGTTTCCATAATTCTGTCAGGTGCTATATTAGTTTCCCATTGCTGCTGCGGCGAGTTACCATAGATGCAGTGGCTTAAGAAAACACAGGTGGGCCGGGCGCGGTGGCTTAAGCCTGTAATCCCAGCACTTTGGGGGGCCGAGGCGGGTGGATCGCGAGGTCAAGAGATCGAGACCATCCTGGTCAACATGGTGAAACCCCGTCTCTACTAAAAATACAAAACACTAGCTGGCCATGGTGGCGCATGCCTGTAATCCCAGCTACTCAGGAGGTTGAGGCAGGAGAATTGCCTGAACCCAGGAGGCGGAGGTTGCAGTGAGCGGATATCGCACCATTGCACTCCAGCCTGGGTAACAAGAGTGAAAACTCAGTCTCAAAAAAAAAAAAAAAAAAAAAAAACACACACACACACACAGGTGGATTGTCTTACAGTTTTGGAACTCAGAAGTCTAGAGTAGATCTTGAAGTGAAGCATGATGGTGTTGTCAGGGCTGGTTCCTTCTCGAGCTTCCGGGGGAGAATCCTGCCTGCTCCAGCTTCTAGAGACCATCTGCATTCCTGGGCCTGTGACCCCTTCCTCACCTCAAATCTAGCAATGGCGTCACTCCTGCCTCTGCTTCCACCACATCTCCTTCTCTGACTGACCCTCCTGCCTCCCTCTTTCACTCATAAGGGCCCCATGATGATATTGGGCTCATCTGGGTAATCCAGGGTCCTCTCCCTATCTCAAGATTAGTCCCACCTGCAACATTCCTTTGTGCCGTGTAAGGTAATCATGGTGTGGACATCTTGGGGAGCCATTATTTTGCCTACCACAGGTGGGCATGGTTATGTCCATTTTACAGATGAGCAAATAGATTCAGAGGTGCTGGGCAGTGTTCCCAAGACCGTTCAGCTGGTAAATGGGTGATCAGGATTTGAATGAACAGTAGCCTCATCCTAAAGCCAAAGCTCTTTCTCCCCAGAACATTTTTCCATTCCACACTCTCAGCTTCATGCTGAATTTAATCTCATGGCTTTCCAGGAATTGGGGTAAATGCTACCATTTTAAGGACTGTTTCCAATGGACTATTCTGCATCTGTCCTTGCATCTCCAGCTCTCTGAAAAGATGAAAGGGGGACAGACTCCCCAATGTACTTCTCTTCCCTCACCTAACTTCTCCTGGTCCTTCAGCTCTCAGGTTCCTGGTTCCCTTCTCCAGAAAGCTCTTCCAGAACCCCTTATTTGAGAGGGAAGCTTGTCTTAGTGTTGCATGTGGTAATTGTCTGTTTCTGGATTTGTTTTTCTATCTAGATCTTGGCAGCTTCCCCTGTGACAGCTGGCACTGTATGCGTGCACCTTAGGTGTCTGTGGAATGGAGGAATGGATGCCTGCATGAATGAATCCATCACCAAAGCTCCGAAGCATCACTTCCTGCTCAGAGAACCTCCCACACCGAGGTTCCTGCACCTCTAGAACAGCAAGACATCATTTATCCTTGGGTCATAGTCAACCTCCTGCACTGGACTGTGAACTCCTGCAGGCAGGCACCATGGCAACGGCCCTCTATAAGCCCCAGCACAGGGTCAATGGCTTGATCATGGGAGGAGCTGGCAAGAGCTCACTAGATGGCAGGGAACCAACTGGCCACGGTCCAGATGACTGAGATCCACCAGGTCCACACTTAAAGGCGGCAGCAAGAGCGCTCTCCAGAGGCTGTGACTCTGAGTCCTGAGTTTAGAAAGGACCCCTCCTTCTCTTTCAGAATTGTGCAGTCATTTACCCTCCTTTCTGGGGTTGGTATTTCCAAAGAATACCTTGCCCAATATTGTCAGCTTTTAAGGAAAATGATCTGCTAGCCAAAGCATGGGGATGAGAAGGAGTGGCTTCTGGAGTCTGCAATGAATAAGAACGGCTTCCTGTGAAGTCCTTCTTGGACCAAGAGAAGAAGTGTAGCCACTTCCTCGGTGTGCTCCTCTTTCAAACAAGGGCAATCATTGGACTTTAAGGCATAACGTGAGCATTCATGAGGTCACATGTAGAACACTTCGGGGTCTCGGCCGGGGGGCAATAGGGGCCCCATGATGTTCTCTCTCCCCACTCCCTTGGGTTCTGAGCCAGCTGACCGTGTGACCCAGAGTAAGTCACTCCTCTGGGTCTTGGCTTCCTCAACTGTCAAAAGATGACAAGAGTCCCTGTAAAATTCTGCCCTCTGCAAGGATGACCATCACAGCCTTATTTAAAATCACAAATTATGGAAATCTACCTAAATGGGACAAGAATAGTTGCCAATTACTGAGTGCACATCATTTGACAGCCACTGCTGGAATCACTTAATGTATATTCATTTGTACAATCCTCAGCCCATCCCTAGGAGGCAGGGATGATGTCCTTTAGAAGTGGGGAAACTGAGTCACGGAGATGCTGAATAACTTACTTGGGGTCACATGGCTGAAAAAAAAAGACACAGAGCTGGTATTGGAACCCAAGAAGCATGGCACTGCCATCAGGCTCTGAGCAGAGATGTTCAACAACCTTACTCTCAAGACAATGGTTAAGGAAATTATCATACAGAAAATTATTGGAGTAGGACAAATCTTTCAGCACTAGTGTTAATTCAGGGAAGGTGATAATGTACATAATTTTCTGCATATATAATATACTTCCACAAAAATTACTTAAAAATAATAAAATAGGGAATCATTCTGACATAAGATTATGTGAACAAAAGCAGATTAGAGCTAGTATTTAGAATAGGATTGCTGTGCTACTGTGTAAGAAATATACATCTATGCATAGAAAGACAGGGAAGAATTTGCCAAACTTCCTTGGTTACTGTGATTATAACCAAGAAAGTTTGGCAAATTTGTTCCTCTCTATTTTTCTGAATTTTACAAATTTGCCCTAATGAGCTGCTATTGATTTCTTAACAATACCAATAAAATACTTAATAAAAAACAAAAACAAAAATCTCCTGTACTTTCCCCATAGTTTTCATCTCAGACTGACTGTGTTTTTCCCTTGCTCAAAGTAAAAATAAATAAACGAAACTCGGTACAGTCTATAACTTGAGAATAACAAGAATGAGTCTTGTGAAACTTCCAGAACATGAAACTTTGAAATGTTTTCCTCTAATAAAAAGACTGTGAAGTGGAAAGGGAAAGAGACAAAACATCATTTCTCTACATTTTTAATGATACTTGTTTTTTTTAAAAGTATCTTGCTAGAATGACCCATTAAGTGCAAGGTGCAAAGTAAAGTGTTCTGTCAACAAGAAGTCAGACATACAATTGCAAGCCTCTTCCTGTTTGTATGGGCATCAATCTGTCAGTGCAAATCAGTGAGCAAGAGTGAAAATAAATGAACTACTCCATCAAGGTCACAGAATATAACTCTCTAATTTCAGCCCTTTCTTTTTCCATTTGGAAGGGAACCTGACTGTGCTGCATGCCTAAAATGTGAGGCACAGACCACATGCCTACAAGGAAGAAGAGACGCAACATCTCATAAAGAGTGCAACTGAAGCTCAGGGATGTTGAGCGCACTGCTCAATGCTACATAGCCAAGAAGTGCTTGAGCCAGGATCCAAATCCAGTTTGGCCTGATTCCAAGATCTGGAAATTTCTGCTAGGTTCTGAAGCCACCCAACTTTCCTCTTCACTAAATGTTTGTTTTGCATATTGGAGGTTGAAAAAGTAACAAGCTCTATGCCTTCTTTTGAACATGTTGGCTTATTATTAAAGTTTTCCTCTCCATTATGCTGGTTGAATGAAATGTCCTTTCTTTTCTGCCTTGTAAACTCCCATGTTTCGGGTAATGAGATGACGGATAACGGTTTTGAAACATTTTTAAAGTCAGGGCAAGAGATTGGAGACTCACAACAATTCTCTAATCTGAACTCCCAGGGACAATATGGCCCTCTTTCACAGGGCATTCATATGCCATCACTTGTGACTAGGTGAGAATTCAAAGGATGGAGTTATTTATTAAAAGGAAGATGACTGAGAAGCAAAATGTAGAAAGGAATATTCTCTAGATGGGAAAAATGTCAGTGAAGAACTGCATGATGAACTCCTAAAATTAGATGCCTTTGGCATGACAAAGGATGTGACCCTTTAAAGGGATGCCGGTTTGTTGCCTGGGGTTCCCACAGTGGTGTGTTGCCTGTCCCAGGAGGTGTCAGGAACCAGGTGAGAACAGTCACTCTTCAGTATTCACTGGAGGTTTTGGATCAATAGCCTGGACACAAATGATGTCTGGCTTCTCCCCATCCCAGCTCTTTCTTTAAAACCAAGAGTTTGCTGAATGGTAGAAAACCACACTGTCCTAATTGATGAATTCCGATGGGGAAACCCCCTGCCTTAAAGGACCTTATGAACATTCCCACTGTGCTATGTAACCCCCTGTGGCATTCTCAAAAGTAACCCTCAGTTGACTTACAGAGAAGATGGCAGCCAAAGTCTCGATGCCCCCTGTACTCAAGGTGACATATGGGATATTTGCCGGAGGGATCCCAGCGTTTCCAAAGATGCTGTTGGTATAGAACCAAATCTGTAATGCAGGAAAGAACGAGAAGAGAAAGTGGTCAGTGGAAGGACTTAATCTATTTTCTAAATCAAATTTGGGTAGAAGGTAGTCTCTGGATTCCACTGCCAAACTCAGAGTCCCAAGATGAAGTGGCGTGGATGCTCATTTTTCACCTTCATCTCACATTTTCCCTTTCTTCATTACTAAAATAACTCTTGTACTAGTAGGAGTGCCCAGCTAAAAGGCTATATTTCCTAGTTTTCCTTGCAGCTAAGTGTGGCAGAGAGATAGAAACAGTAATGGTAACGGGGCTTCCAGGAAGTTTCTTTTTTTAAAAAGAAACTTTTCATCAAGGAGGTGTGCTTCCATTTTTGTTTTTTATTGTTGTTTGTCCTTTCTCCTTTCTGTGTCAGGATGGTGGAGATGATGGCTGGAGCCTCAGCAGCCTTTTATGGATTACTAGGTGACTTCAGAACAGCACTGCCAGGAACCTTCAGTAACTTTGTGAGAACTAGAAAAGGCCCCCACTACACAAAATCCTTTACTGTCATCCACTGAAAAATTGCCATAGCAAATCCACAATGCATACAAGGAGAAAGATGTTCCCCAGAGTTGTGTAATGCACAACCTGTTTAACTATACATAAAGCCCCTGGCTTGGGATGAAGGCCGCTTGTTCGGTTGCTGGCCCAGGAAATTAGAGAGTTAGCCTGTGTCCTCACTGACTACAGTGGTTCTGTAATTTATTATCTAAACATGAGCACTTTTGAGTGTTGACAGCTGTGCTGGGACAACACACATACATTGAGTGTGTCCTGGGAAAACCAGCGTATGTGGTCTTGGAGTTGCTATACCAGCCCTCGCAACTTACTTCATGTGAGACAGAAAACCTTCCAGCTGGTTGAGGTCTCTGTTGGGGTTTCTACCACATGAGGTTAGACCTAAATCCTAACTGATGCTCATGGGCATCAGACAATCACTGATTAGGAGTTTGTCGGCCTGGCTCCATCTTGAGCTAGCTATGTGACCTCAGGCAATTCACTCTGCCCTGCAGAGATTCCTATTCCTCCCCAGTCAAACTAACATGGCCACGCTTATGTTGCCTGTCCCGTGGGGTGTTAGGAACTGGGTGAGAATTGTCGCTCTTCAGTATTCACTATGAGGGTTTTAGCCTGGACACAAATGATGTCTGGTTTCTCCCCATCACAGCTATTTCTTTAAAACCAAGAGTTTGCTGAATGATAAAAAACCACATTGTCCTCATTGATGAATTCTGCCTTAAAGGACCTTATGGACCTTTATGAACAGTTTGATCCTATTCAGTGGAAATATTAGAGCACACTGCTCATAATCTGTCAGGTCCAATGTTGGCTGGCCACACTCTTGCATTTTGCTCTTTGTTTCTGGATGAAGCTCTTGTTTCTATAGATTTCTCTTATTACTAGAAGTTTTTAGCAAAAATTATTCACGTGTTGCGGGGAAGATTTAGGACCTACTTATATCTACAGATGGTCAAATTTTTGTGAAGAAAGTAAATCTCCATAAAGTTATGGGCATCCTGAGAAATGCCACTGAAAACCACTACACCCATTTCGTCAAGTTTTCAGGCATGGATACATCTATTGGTTTTAATATTCTTGTAAAACAAGAACCTCCGGGCTCTGCACCTGTCCCTCACTTGAGTGAACGTTAGACTCCATCGTCGGCCTGATCCTTTGCTGTCACGTCCATGGTGTACAGAGGTAGTGCCTAACAAATCCACTAATTCCTATAGTTCTCAGGGCTGTCGCTGAAGCTGACGTTATCCTGAAAACCCTGTGGCCATTGAATATGTTTATACAATCGCCTCCCCTTTAGAAGGTACCTGTGATTCCCAGTGCACCTTTAGGGTTGGATTCCAGGAGTGTAAGAGCCGTTTTCAGTCATCAGCCAAATTCACTAATTTTCAATGGCCAAAGTTCTCTAGGGACCTTCTTCATGCCCTCAGGCTGCCAGGCTGTCACCCATGTGAAGGTGTTTGACATTTGTGTTATTCACAGCTGTGGCTCTGAACCCCGTGGCCTCACCAGCTCATGTTCCTGAGGCTCTCAGCCCTAGATCCCACTAAATGTGAGTTCTTTTGTGTTGAGGCCAGCACCTCCTTCCGGGCTCCTCACTCCCCACAACCCCGTCTTGCTTGGTTTCCATTCTCCCCATAGAGACACTGCTATAGATGTCCCTTAGCAGGTTAGTGAAGAGAGCCATTGTGCGTAAAACTCTAAGTTTAGTGAGGGACAGTTATAAAAACAGCAATCAAAGCCATGTTTGTTCTTATATTCATTCATGCAACAAAAGGCAAGAAATCAGCCCACAGATCCTCTCCCCCAGTCTAGGCCCTGCAGGGGTCCTGCCAGGCTGGCCCTGTCCCCCCCAGGGCACGCCTGGACGTCACACGCACTGCCAGTCTGTTTGTGCCACGAAGCCACTGCCATTCCCCTGTTCCAGTTGACATAGTGGGAAGGTGACTGCCTTCAGCTCTACCTCTGCTTACACTGACGCTGATTTGATTGGACAGTTTGAGGTCGCTGTAAAATAAGAAAGCACCCAGGACACTTAAGAGTGCATTCTGCCCGAGAGCCCCCTAGCTCCCATGGAGTGTGTCTGTGTTGACCTTGTTCACCACACAGCTCTGTTCTCTCAGGTTGCCCCCAGCCTGCCTGTGCCACGTGGCAGAAGCAGCAGTTCTGAAGGTCTGGAGTGGGGATTCCAACCCCAGCACTGCCTCTCGTGACCTGCGTGACCACAGGCAACTGATTTCACGTCTCAGAATCTCTGTTCTCCAATGAAGGGTAATAATAGTTTGTCTTTCAGGTGGCGCTCCTTCAACAAAATAATAGCTAAGCTATTGTAGTAATTTGCTACAGAAGCAATAGAAAACTAATATATACTAGGTAAAGATATAATTCATATATACTATTCATTTATGCATTTCCTGTGTGTGTGTATGTGTGAGACAGAGAGAGACAGATAGAGACAGAGAGAGTTGTAAACACAGAGGTGGTCACCACAAACAAATGATGATGTGTACAATCTATTTTGAGGTGCAGAAGACAGAGAAGACCTTGCCCATTCATTAAATTCTGTGTTCCAAGAACTGTGCCAATGCCTCACCTACTGTTGGGCAGGGACCTCCTTTTCCTTCTGTTTCCTGTTCCCATTTGAGGGGCATCCACTAGAGAACACATCTCCCTCTCAGCCCAAGGGACAGGGAGCGACGCAGCCAGAGGTTGCCCTCATACATTCCCTGGGCTCTTTCTGTACCTGCCTCCTGCGGGAAGCTGGACACCTGTCTGCTGCCTCCACCCAGGGAGAGGCTTGCCCTGTGGAGGGGTCTGGGATTGCTCCTTCTGCCTGTGGCTTGCTCAGCACCTTCAGGCTGGAGGTGCCAAACTAACTGCCGCTTATGAAGCCATGCTGTCTTATCCAGCTCCACTTAAAATAGAGCTAACATTTTCATCCCCATCTGGTTCCTGTGGCTCTCTCTGTCTCCACTTCTCTAACCTGTTCTGAATTTCAGAGGAAAAGAAGGGGGCTTATCTATTGTAAATCCATAAACCTATCTCCTATGGCACTTAACTGCATTCCCACCACAGCCCGGTGAGGTAGCTATTACTGCCGTCTCCATTTAACAGACGTGAAACAGAGGCTCAGCCAGGTAAGGGTGACCCAGCTGTGAGTGGCAGAGCTGGGATCGAACCCAGGTCATCTCAAACATTTCTACTTGCCTCTGCTGCCTCTGGGTGAGAAGGAATCTGCTTTCCTTCCAGAGATGCTAGGGGGAGGGTGCCAAGTCCTATGGAGCAGGGCAAGTGGAATCATCCGAGAGGTAAGAGGGAACAGGGGCGCTGGGGACAGATCACTGCCTGCAGTTGCCAAGCAAAGCAAGACCCTCTCCACCAGGGGCGGGCTGTGTGCTTCCCGGCAATGTATGGAAGCCTGCTCCCTCTCAGCAGAGCTGCTTGATCCACAGCTCCAGCAAATGCCAGCTCCCATTCTCATCAGACCTTACTTCAGCTTGGCAATGGAGGCGGAGGAATGAGCTGACGCTCCCACCTCTCTCAGTGGGACCAGCTGCACCCCGACTACAGCTGTGCACCTTATGCTTCACGAAACAGGACTCGTGGGTTTCTCACTGGCCTTGAAGGACTAGCAGGGCTTGAAGCTCAGGCTCCTGGTAGCTGAATCCTCAAGGCAGGACAACTGACCATGCTAACGTCCCCTCTCTATCAGCTCATATTCACTGGAGGGACGGGAGTCTGTGGGCTGGACAGTCTATGGTGGTGAGAACGTGCATACACATCTCCACCACCCCAGCCTTGCTTTATATCCTTACAGCACATGTGGGCATGAAACTGGGCAGCGTATCTAGATGCCTGACAGCCAGTCCATGCTCAGCAAAGGGCTGCTTCCTTCTGACCTCCACTCTCTTTCTTTAAAAAATCCAGAAGAATTTGGAGTAAGGACTCAAATTTTAAGAGTGGCCAGAAAATGTTTACTTTTTAAAGGTTTTCTAAGTGTCGGATCACCCAGTCTCGCTTCTCATCTTATAGATAAAAACATAACCTCACACTGATGCAGCCGTTAGCCCAATGATAATACCTGTCTGGCCTGGTCTCCTTTGAAGTCTGACATGAGTGACTGAGGCTCAGAGGGGTGAAGTGTTTCACCCAAGGCTACACAGCCGAGAAGTCGGAGGATGTGGGCTAGAACCATAGTCTCCCCAGTGGTCTCAGGGTGGGGCTCCTTCAACAAAGTAACAGCTGAGATTATGGAGCACCACCTATGTGACTGACCCAGTGCTGGACTTTAAATGCCTCCTTTCATCTATCTTCACCGCCACTTTACAGTTGGGGAAACTGAGGCACGGGGCAGGCCAAGGTCCCATAACTCAAAAGTTCACTGTTGCACATTGCATGCAGACAGATGACCCCAAGGCTGGCTCTTAGCTTTGGCTGACAGTTTAGGGTGCCCCTATGGAGGGTCTCTTCTCAGCTTTCTCCCTGTTCATCAGGACATAGAGAACCGCTGCAGTGAGATGGTCTCCACTATTATGATTACAGAACATTTTACATTCTTCCAATTTGATTTAGGAAGTGATTTCAGGAGAATCTTTTAAAAATAAAAGCTATTAAGAACTGCTTCTGAAATTGTAATTTGGGATTTTGTACAAAACTTGATTTGAGCTCCAGAACTCCTAATAATGGTTCAGCAAATCAGATGGACCTTCATATGGTTCTAGGCCAAAAGAGGAGGAAAGTGCCACGGTTTTCTGTACACACATCTAAGGCTTTCGTGTCTCCTTCCCCGCGTCCCTCCCAGTCACCTCCCTTCCTTCCCCTCCACTCAACTGTTTACAGAGAGCGTAAGAAATCTGGGAGTCTCTTAGGCACTAAGGTGACAGCAGACCACACAAGTCCTAGCCTGCCCTGGAAGACCTTTTAGTCAAGCGAGGAAGGGAGGAGTACACGTAATTTCCCAAGGAAGTGGTCAGAGAAACACACCAGGAGCCCTGTCCTGCGCGAGCATCCCACCGAGTGCAAAAACCCAGGCAGCAGCTCACCGCCAGTGCGCACCCGGAAGCAACGTCGCCAGGCCCGTATGGCTCACTCTCAGCCGGCAGTCTGCTCCTCTTCGCTCTTATTTTACATCTATTTCTAACACACTTGGGTGTCTCGTTTCCCAACCACGACTGCATATGAGGAAGCAGCAGATTTCGAAACTGCATGGCACAGAGAGAGGAGAAAACAAGGCTAGAAAGTCATGCTGATGACAGTGAGGTTGGGAGGAGACTCATGCCAGCTGAGCAGGCACTACCTGTGAGATATTTTACACAATTCCAGATTCCTCACAGCAGCTGTGCAAACTGAGTATTATCATCCCCATTTTTCGTGATGGGAGACTGAGGCCCAGGGAAGTGACTATGATTCACAACTGTGTTTAAGAAAAAAGAAACCCCAAGGAAGGACGAGTCATCACAGGTAGATAAGAGAACCACCATGACCTTGAGCATTCTGGAAGATTCAGGAAGGTTCAAGAAAATGAAGGCTTCCCTGCACTAGGCTTGACAATTGGTATTGATCCAGTTTTCAGCCCAAGAACTCCCCTTTTCTTCCCCAGACACTCAGGTGCCCAGCACATGGCATGGGCTGCTCTGGTGCTGGAGACTCAGGGTTGATAAGATGCAGCCTCCATCTTCGAGGATGGAGACTCACTAATAGCTCTATCCAGGTGAGGGGAGCACAGTGGAGAGGCAGGAACTGCTGTGGCCACCCCAGCAATGGGGACAGGGGGATGGCCCTGAAGCCAGCAGCCTCCTTCACACTGGCAACAGACTGACACTCACACTAAACCTGGTTTTCATGCCAAGGACAAACTGCTCCAAAGGAAGGCAGCTGCCTAAAATAAGTCATTTGAAGCAACAGGTCTAATTTTAGAGAAGTTTATTATGTGAGGCAGTAAAAAAAAAAAAAAAAATCCAACACCAAAAAGGAATTTAGAAATAAATAAATAAATGTTGTTCAATCCAACTTTTGAGCGATTTTTTTTTTTTTTTTTTTTTTTTTTTGAGATGGAGTTTCTCTTTTGCCACCCAGGCTGGCGTGTAGCGGCTCAATCTCAGCTCACTGCAGCCTCTGCCTCCCAAGTTCTAGTGAGTCTCCTGCCTCAGCTTCCTGAGTAGCTGGGGTTACAGGTGCACACCACAACGCCTGGCTAATTTTTATATTTTCAGTAAAGATGGGGTTTCACCATGTTGGCCAGGCTGCTCTCAAACTCCTAACCTCAAATAATCCACCTGCCTCGGCCTCCCAAAATGCTGGGATTACAGGTATGAGTCACTGCACCCAGCCAACTTTTGAGTGCCTTCTAAAGTACGTGAAAACCATTCATCAACTCTTTAGCATAAATATACTGAGCCGTCTGTGATGCTTGCTTGATATAAAGGTTCTCAGCTGGGGGAAATTTTGCTCCTATTGGAGCAAAGACTCCATACCAAAGGGGGCAGTTTTGCTCCCATGCTGACTACCAAACGTCCAGGGCCATTTTTGGTGGTCACAGCTGGTGGGGCAGATGGTGCTACTGGTACCTGATGGAAGGAGGCCAGGGAGGCTGCTGAATAGCCTAGGACACAGCACAGCCCCTATGACAATGAACTTTCCAGCTCACAATGGAGATAGTTATGAGGCTGAGAAATGCAAGTTTGGTACAAAGTGCCTGGGCGGGCAGTCCCAGGAGTGCAGCTGGCACCAGCAGGTGTGACTTTGTCTGTGCAGGTACTGCCCCTGCGCCTTGGGCAAGGCCTGACCCTCTGAGAGCCACAAGTGCTTCATCTAGAAAATGGGCATGATACCACCTACCCTGTGGGCCTGTTTGGAGCTGGAATAAGATGACAAACACAGAGATGCCTGGCAGTATTTACCGATGTCTCAAGTGACAGATCATGTCCCCAGATAATGTCTGGGAAACTGAAGACAACAAAGCAAGTCTTCCAAGGCAGCTAAAGTTTTGGGTCCATGTGAGTTCTCTTTGTCCCATGAATTTGGATGACAAGGCAGCAGGTGCAGAGGAAAGCTGGACCACAGCACGGCTATGATGCTGGCATTCACCAGCAAACAGCATGGGTCCCTCTGTATGTAACACGGAAGAAGACTTGTCCCATTGGCTGCCGAGGGATGGCGTGGGGACACAGGCTGAGTGACATGCATGAGCTTGGGGCCAGAGAGCTGGGGCTCAAATCCTTTTTCTTTTCTTTTCTCCTTCTTTTTTTAATATCGAGTCTTGCTCTGTAGCCCAGGCTGGAGTGCAGTGGCGTGATCTCAGCTCACTGCAACCTCTGCCTCCCAGGTTCAAGTGATTCTCCTGCCTCAGCCTCCCGAGTAGCTGGGATTACAGGAGCACGTCACCATGCCCCGCTAAATTTTTGTATTTTTATTTGTATTTTTTAGTAGAGACAGGGTTTCACCATTTAGGCCAGGCTAGTCTCGAACTCCTGACCTTGTCAGCTGCCCACCTCAGCCTCCCAAAGTGTTAGGATTATAGGCGTGAGCCACCGCGCCCAGCCTAAAATCCTTTTTCTACTATTCCTCGCTGTTTGACCTTGGAAAAGTGTCTCAATGTCTCTGTGCCTAACAGTGGGGCCTAACTCACAGGGCGGCCATGGGGACAGCTTTTGGTCCACACTGAGTGCTACATGCACGCACACTTAATTAGGTTTGCAGCCAAGCGGGTGGAGGCCAAGCGAGGGGGAACGGCTGGCCTGGTTTCTCACTGCAGGTTTGTGTCCCACTGAGATGGGAAGTCAGGCCTTGGACTTTTGGTCCAGAACTCTGCTCCAGGTCAGGCAAAGCACCCTCAGCTGGAAATATCATTCCCGACTTAAAGACTGAAGATCAGCGGAGCAGTCTGAGGCTGGGGCCTGACGACTGCTGGCTTTGGGAGCCACTGAGATTTTTTTTCATCATGTGCTTGGGGAGTGGACCTTGCAAATACCCCCTAGTGGAGTCTATGAAGTTTACGGGGGATGCAAACGGAAAAAGTATGTCCCTGTGGGAAGTGAATTCTGTTGAGCACTGTCATGGTTCCCAGTGTAAATGCCTCATTCACTACAGGCTCTGCATTCAGTCTTTAAGGCTTCAGGCATCAGGTTTAAGAAACGAAGCACTTCCCCTCTCTACTCTCCAGGAACAAGGAGCACCTCCTTAAGATTGTCTGGCACGACCTTGGTCTCATCAACAGGAAGAGACAGCAGGACTCTCCCAGGGCCACTTGGTTAATGGAAATAGAGCCACTGACCCAGGCGCCTGCTCAGCCTGCTGACTTCAACCAGACCAAGGAGAAATGTAAAAGCAAGAAGCAAGGTGATCTCATTTCATCCCAGCGTTTCCGAAAATAGGAGGTGGAACGTTGTGGTTGTAGCTTTCTATGCTGCTGTTTTTCCTTCTCTGGACGGGAATGACTCCCCTTCACCTCACCTTCCCTAGACACCCCCAAACACTCTCCCTGCCCACCTTTGGGGTGCTGGGCTCATGCTCATTTAGTATAAATGCAAGCTGTCCTACCTGGGGCTCTTCGGAAGGGCACTGGCAGCTGCCCCGTCTCCCTCCCTCTGGGTTCAGCCAGTCTCCTCCCAAGGGAATGAGTGACTTCAGGGGCAGTTTGGATGCATTATGCAAGAATCTCCTCTATACTCCCTGCCAAGTGCTCGGCTAGCCTGTTTGCACACCTCCATAGATGGGGAGCTCACCACCCCTGGAGGCAACCCACTCCATCTGTCAGCAGCTAACAGTAAAGATCCAGACTCTGCCTCCCTAAGTCTCCAACCAGAAATTCCACCTTCGCGTACCCTGAAGAGGGAGGAGACTGTGGTGAACATCCAAGCGTCTGGGGAACCTCATGGAGAGACCGCCTCTGACTTCCCTGCCTGTAGCAGCTCAGGCCCCAAAGCGTTTCTTACTTAAAGCCTTGAGGTTTCTTTCAAGCCAAAGTTGTGAGTTGAAGACAGCCCAGCCAAGAGTACTTTTATTTAAATCATCTCAATGTCTCTCACTTCTGACTTGCTAATATCCATTTTTTTAAGAAATAGGATTTTTAGACACATCTAGGGATAAATAATCAGTGACAGCATTTATTATGGGCACTCTCTGTGGCTAGCGGCTGAACTGAACACTTTGCATCAATTGTGTCTTTCCATACTATGCTATCCATTTTACAGATGAGGAAACTGAGGATCAAGCAAGTGACATGAATGTCCAACAGCACAGAGTTTGAGGTGATGACAGAGCTGAGATTTGAACCTGGGCATCCAGGGCCCAAGCCCTAAACCTCCCTACTGGTCCCTCCAGTCATGCAGGAATGCCCACCAGGCCCCAGGACTCACCGCATTGAGGCCACAGAGCTGGTAGCAGGCCATGGTGACGATCACGGTGACCACCTGATAGCGGACATAGGGAGCTCTCAGCAGCTCCAGCACAGACACCAAGCGGATGTTCCTCTGCACGCGGCTGTCAGCCAGGACCTCCTCTACCTCTCGGGAAACGTCTGCTTTACCCAAGAACGTCTGGAAGGCTGCAAACAGGGGCATACATGGGTTTTCAGCAGGGATTAGAGTGTTCATCATGTCTCATGCTGGGCCCTGCAGGGATAGGTCCCACCTCCCAGCCACATCCCTTAGCAGGGGATGGAACTTGGCAGGGGCCTTTGAACTATGGAGTCCAAAGCCCTTGTTTAAAAATGGGAAAACAGAGGCCCAGAGAGATGCCAATGACTTGCCCAACATCACCCAGCTGGTTGGGAGAAAAGCTGGGAGAGAATGTGAGTCTCCTGACTGCCTCCAACACAAAGCAGAGCACATCCACGATTCAAATCCGTCTATACCACTGGGCGGTTGTGCCCCTGTTCATCTTTTGTTATCATTCCTGCCTCCAATGGCTATTGTAATAGTTGCATGATATCATTTACATGAAACCATGGCTCGGAGCTTCCCACACTGGGACTCATTTGCTGAGTACTCGTTAAGCACCTCCTGTTTGCCTGGCCCATGAGTTCATCCTCATCGCAGGTGTCCTGAGAGCAGTGGCATGTCACTTGGCCAGGATGCCCTGCAGTCCACTCCATCATGAAAAGAAGCACGGCCCTTTCCATGTGACCCTCAGAAATACAAGAAAACTTGAGTGGAATTAGTTCCAAAGAATGAATCTTCCCAGTATTCAAACCCATTCTGGTGATTTATACCTTTCTCATGTTGAACACCGCTAACTAACTGCCCCCTTCAGAAAACCTGTCTTTTTTTTTTTTTAAATGAAGACCTTAATTGTGCAAACCTCCAAGAATGCATGCCTGAAGGCGAGCTGACTGATTAGACCCCGGAAACCTTAATCGTCAGATCATGGGGCGTGCTTTTAGAACACAGACTTAAATATTCATTGCTCTGATATTTATTCCTCCTACAGGGAAAGGTGGCTATTGTGATGGTTCCTGTGGACAGTCGTTCCAGACACAGCAGGCAGCATCCTTAAAGTATGGCTTGGCCGGGTGCGGTGGTTTATACTCCCAGCACTTTGGGAGGCTGAGGCAGGTGGATCACCTGAGGTCAGGAGTTCAGGACCAGCCTGGCCAACATGGTGAAACCCCATCTCTACTGAAAATACAAAAAATTAGCCAGGTATCTGTAATCCCAGCTACTCGGGAGGCTGAGGCAGGAGAACCACTTAAACCTAGGAGGTGGAGGTTGCAGTGAGCCGAGATCATGCCACTGCACTCCA
>NW_016107432.1:9386873-9400548 GCF_001604975.1 Cebus imitator
AAAAAAAAAAAAAAAAAAAAAAAAAAAAAAAAAAAAAAGACTGCACCTCAGGGTATGTGAAAAGGCTCTTCTTAAGCAGAAGCCATTAAACTTGTTCCAGATTCTTCAAGAAGCAAGTGCCCTTCTGAAAGCTTTGGAGTGCTATTTCCAGCAGGGTACTAAAAACTGCTTCAGACCGCCTTTTTTATAAACTATAATTTAATGCTTTCCCCAGCATTTATTAAGCGTAAATGAGAAAGCAACTGAATGAGTAATGTTTCTGTTTCATGCATTAAGTATAATACTTCTACTATTTCCTCAAAGTTCAAAATGCAATATCCATGGGATAAAATAACTAGACTTTTGGAGTAGAAAGCTATTTCTTTCTTTCGTGGGATACATATTTTCTATTATAAAACAAAGAACTTCATAACCTATGTTTTTTTCTCTTTTCATAATGGCTGCCAGGAAGCTCTCAGACAAATTCAATGTTTAGCCCTTAAAAGAATTTCCTGGAACAAAAAAAATCTCTCTTCATTCTCTTAAAATTTCCTGTCTCCCGGCTCCATCCATGTCCCTGAAAAAAACATGATCTCCTTCTTTTTTATGGATGCATAGTATTCCATGGTGTATATAATAAATGTGCCACATTTTCTTTGTCTGGTCTATCATTGATGGGCATTTGGGTTGATACCATGTCTTTGCTATTGTGAATATTTCTCAGCAAACTAACGCAGGAACAGAAAACCGAGCACCACATGTTCTCACTTATAAGTGGCAGCTGAACAATGAGATCGCACGGTCACAGGGAAAGAGCAACACACACTGGGGCCTGTCATGGGGCAGGGCGGGGGAAGGGAGAGCATTAGCAAAAAATAGCTAATGCATGGGAGGCTTCATACCCAGGTGATTGGTTGATGGGTGCAGCAAACCACATGGCACACGTTTACCTGTGTAACAAACCTGCCCATCCTGCACATGTATTCTGGAACTTAAAATATAAATAAAAATTTAAAAGAATTCTGATCTTTTTTTAAATCTTCAGTTTAACCTTCCTATTGTATATATGTTCACAAAGCGGGTGATACTGTTTCAGAGTGACCCCCAGCCCATGACTGGGGCAAGGAGGCAATCCAAGGGCCCTGCCATTTCCGCCCAGTGGGGAAGCTCCTGTAATGCACAAGCTTCTCCAGAGCTCTCCGCTGGACTTGCTGAGACTTTGCCAGGGGCACTGTGGCATCATAGCTCCTCCTGCCCAGTTCTCCTATCCTTGTCACTTCCCCGGGGCTACCTTCGAGTGAAACTTCTGCACTCCTAACTCGTTCTCAGAGCTGCTTCTGGGAGAACCCAAACCTGCACCAAGGACTTACCTGCTGGGGCCTCCCACAGCCTTCGGCCCCTGCATCTTCAGTGCAGGACACGGGCCCAAGTGGGCCACACTTCTATTTCCCTAACTGCCAGGGAAGCCCGCCCCCTACCCCTCCATGACTCCCCCGTGGTTTTCTTTCTTTTTATATATTTTTTAGATGGAGTTTTGCACTGTTACCTGGGCTGGAGTACAGTCGTGTGATCTCAGCTCACTGCAACCTCTGCATCCCAGGTTCGAGACATTCTTCTGCCTCAGGCTCCTGAATAGCTGGGATTACAGGTGCCCGACACCACGCCCAGCTAATTTTTTGTATTGTTAGTAGAGACAGAGTTTCACTACATTGACCAGGCTGGTCTCAAATGCCTGACCTTGTGATCCACCCACCTTGGCCTCCTAAAGTGCTGAGATTACAGGTGTGAGCCACCCACCGCGCCCGGCCATCCTTCACTATTTTCAATCACTCCTAACAATGGTCTGTTGGGATTTGGGTTTGGGGTCCTCCCTATTCCGCATGTACCCTTTCTGGATGAGGGCTCACAGATATTCTTTTGAAACTAGCAAACACAGAAGATTGAGCTGGAGTCCTGAGGGGACACCAAGAAGGGGGCGTTTCAGGTTGTCAGAGAAGGTGGGGGCACTCTGGAAAGGAAGCAGAAGGACAGAAAGTCGCCTTCTATCCCTGGCACTGGCAAAAGCAAGAGATATTCTGTAAGGTACATGGATGTGCTCTGGTCAAGGAATAGGCCGAGGCGAACATCTGGGCCAGAATGACTCAGCGCGTTTCGGTGTGCAGATGCATACTCCACTTGTTATAGAACTGTTTGTGTAAGTAACTTGGCTTGGAGCCGCTATTATTTGGAAAGGTATAATTGCCCTGCTGACACTGAACAGGGGCTCTTAGGCATGGTGCCACATCGCTCTTTTGCAGGCGCTGGTGCCCACAGAAAGAGAGAGAACCAGAGCTGTCCATCTTGCAGATGGACAGGGGGGAGCCAGGGCAGGGCTCAGCACGGCACGCATGCACGGCTCACAGTCCTGCTGAGGGAGAGAAAGAGTTAAGCTGCTACCCTGAAGGCCAGGGAGAGCTGGCTGTGCAGCTGTGTGTGGGAGCAGCTGGCTCAAGCAGCTGAGACAGAATGGACAGTGTAAGAGAGCTGCTGATGAGAGAGCTGCTGAGTAAAACCACATTGACCTGCTTACAGTCCCCGCCCCTTGCTCGAGTGTTTTTCCAGCTACCCATCCATCTAACCACCCTCCTTGGGGCTCAGTTGGGGCTAGAACCTGACACATTGGTCTGCACATCTGGCTCTTTCCTCAATCTGGAGTGTTCTTTTGACCTTTCTGCACCTGGCTACTCACCTTATTCTTTGAGCCTCAGCTCAGACACCTCCAGGAAGCCTTCTCTGATGCTTTCCTGGCTGGAAGGCAAGGGAAGAGCAGGCCAAGGAGGGCCTTCAGTGTTTGCACAGGGATGAAGTTCCTGCCCACAGGCCATGGTTGGTGGCAAGACCAATCATTCTGAGAGCCCCAAAGGTACCAGGCATGGGCTTAGGAACTGGGCATATGGTGATTTAAAAAAACCCAGATTGTCCCATCCTCTGGTCCAGCCTCACTGTCTTATGACCAACAAGGCACAAAGACAACCTGGTGCTTTAATTTGCTGCTCGTGTTCCTCGTGTCCCTGTAGGCGGCACTGTGTGCCATGCAGGTCTCCCCTGCACTTGGACAGCTTCCAACACCCAGCACCTGGGCCTCTGTCTGCAGCTATCCCTGGGCACAGGTGTGTGCTCAGCCCTCAGCAGTTAACACCCCCAGGAGCAGCCCTCAGTTAATGACAAGGCCAATGTTACCTCGCTTCCTCGCAGACACCTGAGTGAGTTCTATTCTGTCCCCCAGAGGTGCCTGCGTGGGTGGGGCCCTGATTGCCCACAGCCCCTGCTCACTGATGAACCTCAATGGCTCCTCCGCTTCCCTGTCTCCCCTCCCAACTAGGCAAGTGATGCTTCCTCAACTGCATCCTTGGCCTCCCTGTCCCATTTCCCAGCTGGGAAGTGATGCTTCCTCAATTGCATTCCCTGCTTCCCTGTCCCATTTCACAGATGGAGAAGTCCTGCTTCCTCGAGTCACCTCTTAAATAAACTTCCCATTCTCAAAACCTTCACTCAGGCTTTGGGGACACCTAACAACAATCACAAAGTCACTTAAACTAGATGCCTGTGGTCACATAACCCAGACACTGCTTCTGCCATCTGATTTGACTGGGCCCCATCAGTGTCTGGAGTTCACGTGCTCCTCTCTGCCTGAGCGCAGGCCTGCTTTAGTTCAAGCCTCAGCCTCTCCCCGCTGGGCTCATTATCCCCAGGCTCCATCCTCCAAGATGATCAGGCCACTCTTCTGCATGCAAGCCTGTGCTGTCTTGCCCCTGCCTGCAGGATCCACCCGAATTCTCATCCGCCATGCAGAGCCTCCACTCTCACTCCCTGTGGCAGCTGGAGGCTCCCACCCATCTCTCTTGGCTGCTGCCCTGGAAGAGGCACTCCTCCTCCATCCCACATACCTGCATGGTCTTGCCTCTGTGCCCTGCACGTGCTATTCCTTGTGCCCAGAGCACCCTGACACTTTGTTGCCTGCCTAGGACATCCTTTTCCGAGGACCCCCTCAGCAGTCACATCTGGAGGCCTTCCCTGTCCCCATGATGGCTAATCACTGTCACTCTCGCATCTGGGTCACTCTTGCACCCGTGTCTGTCTCTCTTGGGCACTTTCACTCTTGTCTGGGATGTTCTGTCTGCACACCTGTTGTGCCCAACCCTGGAAGCGCCCCCTGAGCAGGGGCCACTTAAGGGATGCTGTGGTACAGTGGAAATGGGGGGGCTTTGGGGAGCAACCTGGGCTTCACACCCAGCCCTGTCTCTGCTGGGAGACCCTGGACTATGCTCTCTGCCTCATGCTTGCTCTTCCAGGAAATCATAAAACCTACTTATGAGGTTGTTTTGGGAATAAAATCAATGTGTGTTAAGGGTTGGCACATAACTGGTATTCACTAGGCAATTATTGTTTTATTTCCTCTCTGTGGAGCCTGATAGAATGTACATCCAACCCATGTGTTTTGAATGAAAGAGTAACAATCAAGACTCAGGTGACAGGGAAGGAGAAGGAGCATGTTGTAAACCCAGAATTGGGGCGGGCTGAGCAAATAGAAACAGAGGAAAATTATGCTAGATGTCAACCAAATTGAATCAGTGGGGAGCCAGCATCCGTGCAGTGTTTTCCCTTCTGCTCCCATCATGGTGTGGTCTTCCAATGACAGGCTCCCCGTGATCCTCAGACACCCGCGGAGCACAGCAGAGTGACAGACACTGATACACATGGGGGTGGCCCACACACGGCTGCGAGGAGATGACACTGAGCCCGCCAGCCTCCCTCAGGGTCCTCAGAGAGCCACACTGTCAGCACAGGTGTCATCCTGGCCTGGAGGCCCCTCCAGGTGTCTGCACACCTGCTGAGCCCACCCCTGGGAGTGCCCCCGGAGCAAGGGCCACTTGAGGGATGCTATGGTATAGTGGGGGAGGGCAGGCCTTGGAGTTGGAGAAACCTGGGCTTCACATTGTCTCGGGGCAGTGGCTGCTCACCACTGCAAACTAGAGCTTGCTTTGATCAAGATGGCCCATGGCGCTCGGCTGGGTGTTGGATCCTGTGGGGCAGGGAAGGGGTGAGGAGCTTCCTGGCTGCAGCTGCCTTCGGTAAATTCAAATGTCCTCTTTCTCCTGGAGGCCAGAGTCCTGCTGATAAGTGGAGACTTGGCTTTGAATCCTCCTCGGCCTCAGCCGCAAGGCCGTGCTCCTGGCAGCAGCCTGAGGCCTTTGGGGGGAAACAGTCTGGCTTTATCAGGACCCACTGACTGACTAACAGTAGAGCTTCAGGTACCCAGGCTGACCAGCAGCTCCAGCAAGTTCTAAGGAGCACACACTCCTGGGGAAAAGCAAAACCCATTAAAGGGAGAATCTCTGAGCGAACTGAGTGAAATCATGGCCCCATTCAGAGTCTGGGCTCAGCGTCCTCATGCCTCCTCTGTGCCGGGCACTGTGCTGTACGTAGGAGCTGAAGGAACAAAAGCTGTAGGCTTTTCTTCAGGTGGTGTCCTCATCTGCATAGTCACAACGTATTTCCTTATGTCCCTTTTATGTAATTCGAATCCTCTGAGAGGCTCCATGGAAATAGGATTCCCTGGTCAAAGAATCTGAGGATCATTGCTCACTCTATTTTTGGTGATTGGAACTTCACATTTGAATAATAAAGGTTCTGATAAGTCCTGCAGTAATGGCACTCATTTACTTGTGTTTTGTTCCACATTTCCTAAATGCATTTGCTGAGGAAGCGACCAAGAACCTGCAGAAATACATTGAGAGATGCTGTTCTAATGTTACATGGTGTGTGTCACAGAGGGCATGAATTCAGAATGCCTTGGGGGCTTGGAGGAGAAATCCTACCGGGGCATTGAGCAGAGAGAAGAAGCAAATAATACCAGGCTACTCTCCATACTTGTCTTGTAGGAGGCATCTTGAGAAGCAGAGACAGCCTGTTCTAGGCAGAATAATGACCCTCCAGAAAAGTTTGTGTCTGATCTCTGGAGACAGTGAACATGTTCTCTTACATAGAGGGACTTTG
The DNA here is from genome assembly GCF_001604975.1 of Cebus imitator. NCBI lineage: Eukaryota > Metazoa > Chordata > Mammalia > Primates > Cebidae > Cebus > Cebus imitator. Next base: position 9,392,889 of record NW_016107432.1, read on the forward strand.
CCGAAGTGATTAAAGATCTTCAGGTGGGGGATTATCCTGGATTATCTGGTGGACCCAATACAATCACAAGTGTCCTTATAAGAGGGAGGCAGGAGAGTCACAGTCAGAGAAGATCTGACCACGAAAGCAGAGGCTGGAGGGATGCACTTTGAAGGTGGGAGAAGGGACCGTGAGCCAAGGAATGCAGGAGGCTTTTAGAAGGTGGAAAAGACAAGGAAGGATTCTTCCCTAGAACTTCCAGAAGGAATGCAGCCCTGGTCATACCTTGCTTTTAGCTCTAGAAGATCCATTTTGAGATCTGACCTCCAGAACTATAAGATAATAATTTTGTGTTTGAAGCTGCTAAGTCTATGTTCATTCATTGCGGCAGCAGTGGGAAAAAAAAGGCAGCTGCCTAGAGCACTGGGCAGAGAAAGATTCTGAGGTAGTCACCTCTGCCCAGTGGGAAAGGGTGTAGATGGTATGGGTGCTGGACTGAGGCTGGCTCCAGGAATGCAGGACGGCAGGGTGGTGGCTCCTGAGACACGTTTTAGCTGGACCTTGATGGACAACACAGGCTGTGAGCCTCCAAGGGACTTGATTGTGAGATCTTTCACAGCCAGAGCATGGATGGCTTTGGGGTTTGTATTGGGCTGGAGTGCTGATTAGGGAAATGGGTGATGAATGAAGCCTGTACGATCCTGTCCTAGTCTACTCAGGCTGCCATAACAAAGTACTGCAGACGAAGAGGCTGAAATGACACAGTTATTTTCTCACAGTTCTGAAAGCCAGAAGGTCTCAAAGCAAGGTTCTTCCTCTGTGCAGTTCCTGGTGAGGGCTCTCTCCCTGGCTTGCTGATGGCCGCCTTCTTGCCTGCTGGCTGTGTCCTCACATGGAAGAGAGAGAGAGCAGGACAGCAAACTCTGGTGTCTCTTCCTTTTCTCATAAAAAGCCCGCTCTGTTGGATCAGGGCTCCACCCTCCTGACTTCATTTAATTTTAATTCCCTTCTTAGAGTTCCCATTTCCAGGTACAGTCACACAGGGGTTTTAGGGGTTCAACAAACAAGTTTGGGGGACACAATTCAGCCCACGGCACATGCCTGAAGCCCCTTCTTCTGCTGGCAGGGATTGCTGAGCCCCTGCACTCTGCCAGCCCAGGCTCCATGCCCTCAGCATGACACACAGGAGAGAAGGTCTAACCCAGTGATCGACAAAGCGGTGTCTGGAAGTTGTGCACACCATGAGCAGACTCAGAGAGAGAACTGGAAGTTGATCACAGCTTGATTCAGGCCCTCAAACATCCAGAAAAATACCGTGCTCTGAAGCAAAAACCTGAAGTGGATGGAGACACTGAAAGGAGCTCAAATCCCCAGTCTGCTGCCCATGACTGTGAAACGCTGGCAGGGCGCTGTCACCTCAGACACCTCCCTTCCTCAGCCTTGATAGGGGTCAGTGTGTCAGTTCAGTGGAATAACACCCGCTGAGCTCACATGCACCTGTGACCTCGTTGTGCACTAGTACAAAGTGGTATCTGTGATGGCCCACTCAGGGCCCACACTCCCTGGGTTCAAATTTCAAATCCTGGCTGCACCACTTTCCATCTAGTACGATACCAGGTGAATTACTTAATGTTTCCAGGCCTCAGTTTCCTTGTCTGTAAAATAAACATAGTAGCATTGTGGTTGTAACCAGCATTCAATGTTGGCACACATGAAGTACTCAGAACGGTACCTGGCTCTTTTGTTTCTTTTTTTGGAGATGGAGTCTCACTCTGTCGCCCAGGCTGGAGTGTAATGGCACAATCTCAGCTCACTGCAACCTCCGCCATCCAGGTTCAAACAATTTTCTTGCCTCAGCCTCCCGAGTAGCTGGGACTACAGGCGCGTGCCACCACTCACGGCTAATTTTTTGTATTTTTAGTAGAGATGGGGTTTCACGATGTTAGCTAGGATGGTCTCAATCTCCAGAGCTCGTGATCCACCCGCCTCGGCCTCCCAAAGTGCTAGAATTACATGCATGAGCCACCATGCCTGGCCTGGTACCTGGTTCTTGATGAGCAAGAGACATTATGAATGTATGTGCTATCACTGTGGGTACTTGCTACATTCTCCCTCTCCCTTTCATCTTTAGCCTGACAGTGGTACAAAATGCTATAACTTTCTGTTGCGGGTTGAATTGTGTCTTCATATGCAGAAGTACTAACTCCTGGTACCTGTAAACATGAACTTGTTTGGAAATAAGACCTTTGCCTATACAATAAGAGGAAGTCATACCGTAGGAGGATGGACTCTGGATCCAATTTGACACTTGTCCTTACAAGAGAAGAAGAGACGCAGATAGATACATACAGGGAAGGCAAGCCCGTGATCATGGAGGAGAGGCTGGGGGTGCAGCTGCAGGCCAGGGAGCACCAAGGACTGCTGGTCACCTTCAGAAGCCAGGAGAGGGAACATGACCCGGCTGACACCTTGACCTTGGACTTTGGGCCTCCAGATCTGTGTGGAAATCCATTTCTGTTTTTTGTTTGGTTGATTTTGATACAGCGTTTCACTCTTGTTGCCCAGGCTGCATCACAATGGCCCAATCTTGGCTCACTGCAAGCTCCACCTCCCAGGTTCAAGAGATTCTTCTGTCTCAGCCTCCCAAGTAGCTGAGATTATAGGTGTGCACCATCAAGCCTGGCTAGTTTTTTGTATTTAGTAGAGATGGGGTTTCACCATGTTGGTCAGGCTAATCTTGAACTCCTGACCTCAGGTGATCCACCTGCCTCGGCCTCCCGAAGTGCTGGGATTACAGGTGTGAGCCACTGTGCCTGGTTCCATTTCTGTTGTTCTAAGCCACCAATTCTCACTTTGTTATGGCAGCAGCCACACTTTATCACCTCCTGCTACAGCTCAGTGCAGAACAACCCAGGGGCCTCTTCCCTCTTGTGATGGTGGAAGCGGGGCCGGGATGAGACAGGCAAAGGGACTTCACAGGGAGCGCAGGTCGATAGCCTCGTGTAAGTTGCATGCCCAGAGTGGCATTGAGCTTGTTCCCTCTTGCACATTGCAGGACTCATGCTTCTAAACGTAGGAGATTTTATCAAAGCATTTATTTTTCAACTACTAATGGAACTTAAGAGGAGGAAGCCATTGGGTTTTTAACTTAGGTTCAGTGTCTTTTTATTGCCCACAGCAGTAGGATCCAAAGTGGGGTATATAAGAAGGGGTGTAGGAGGAGATATTGGAGCTCCTATTTAGTTTTATAACGTTTTATTATGGACTGAACCTGGAGCCTTCGCGTGGCCTGTGTGAGTGGGGGGCAGGGCTCCACTGAGTGGAGAAGCTGACAGGGTGCCTTTGATCTGTCTTTTGATGCTTTACTGTTTACTTGTGCAATTTACCAGTTAGCAGATTTGGGAATGGTAGTATTTGGTTTCAACTGAATTAACCCCAATGAATGTGCAGGTGGCTTGTAAAGAATCTCCAAAAAGCTGGGCATAGTAGTACATGCGTGTAGTTCCAGCTATTCTTTTCAGGAACCTGAGGTGGGAGAAACTCTTGGGCCCAGGGGTGCAAAGCCAGCCTCAGCAACACAGCAAGACCTCATCTCAAGGAAAGAAAAAATCCCCCAAAGAAATCACAAATTAAAGGTAACACTAACAATGCCCACACAATGAAAGACAGGACAATCAATAGGGGAGCCCGCTCTCTCCACTCCAGGTACAGGCCTGCTGCTGGCCTCAATGACCACTGACAGTACGCTGCCTCACAGATATTCTAAAATTCAAGATGTAGTCAATCTGTTGCTTCAGGATAAAGATGACATTTTAACAGGAGTGACAAAGTAGCAATCTTTTATAAGAAACTGTTTCAGAAAAAGAGATGTGTCTGTCATGTGGTTTGGCAGACAAAGCTATGTACACAGGTCACAGATAAAAATTCTCGGATCTTGGCTGGGCACGGTGGCTCACACCTGTGATCCCAGCACTTGGGGAGGCTGAGGCAGGCAGGTCATCCGAGGTCAGGAGTTTGAGACCAGCCTGGCCAACATAGTGAAACTACATCTTTACTAAAAATACAAAAAATTAGCCGGGCATGGTGGCGGACACCTGTAGTCCCAGGTACTCGGGAGGCTGAAGCAGAAGAATCACTTGAACCCTGGAGGCAAAGGTTGCAGTGAGCCGAAATTGTACCACTGGTACTCCAGGCTGGGTGACAAAGCAAGACTCCATCTCAAAAAAAAAAAAAACCTCTCGGATCTGCACATTCAAAAAGAAAAACTTACAAGCAGTTTAAAAACTTTCAGTTTAAAAATATTCCAAATGAAAGGTTTCAGTAGGTTTTGCTAAAAGATTATTGTTAAAATATAAATGATACTATCTTCTTACTACTCAGCAAGGACAAACAGTTGATACTAAGGAAGATAGAAATTCACCAGCCTGCATTTTCATCTCCCAAAACATTTCCTTCCTGGTAGACGGGATTACAGGTTGAAATCGCTGCATTGAACTCAGCCAGCCTTGTCACCTGCTTCCAGTTGGAGCTACATCGTTTCAGGAGGTTCATTTTTGAGCTATCAACGTTGCAATAATATTGGCCACACTTGCTAAGGGTTCCTTGTGTTTTATGTGCCCTTATTCATTTAATTCTCATGTAACTATCCCCTGAAGTAGACACAGTCAGCATTCCCATTTTGCAGGTGACAAATGGGAGAAGCTTGCCCACGGGCAGGGACCCTGGGTGTCCTCGCAGCAGAGCCCAAGGCACATGCTGGGTGTGGGAAGTTTACAGGCTGGAAAGCCAAGCTGCCCGAGGTGCATCTCAGGGAGGCTTTATGGGCAAAGGGCATCAGTTCTGCAGGGCTTCTGAGCAGCACATGGAATACCTCCAGAACTGTCTCACAGGGGAGGCTGGGGCATTTATCCACCAGTTCCTGCCCCCAGGGGTATTAACTCCCCGAATGTCCTCCACACTGCTCTGTAGATAGCTGAGCAGCTTCCTGGCCATGGAGAGGGCCTGAGCATTTGGAGAGGCATGTGCTGTGCTTAAGGTGGGCAAGCATTGGCCCACACCTGAGCCCACACAGACTGTCTGACACAGCTGGGCTGAAATTAGAGGGAGGATGTGAGGGGGACCCCAGAAGGGGCTAGTGCTGTCATTCAGCAGGGGAGTGAAGGAGCTGGGCTTAGAACCCACACCAGGGCTCCGAAGTCTCTTTCCCAATGTTCAGCAATGCTCCCCAGGAGCTCAGCCAGCTGGGGCTGCTATAACATCATACTACAGATGGGTGGTTTTGACAACAGCCTTCACCATCCTGGAGGCCAGAAGTTCGGGACCAGGGTGTCCACAGGGTCAGCTCCCTGATTGCAGATGCTGCCTCCTCACTTTTCAGGAGGCACTACCCTCATGATCTCATCCAGCCCTCTTCACTTCCCAAAGACTCCCCTCCAAAGACCATCCCTTTAGGGGGCTGGGGCTTCCACATAGAAATTAGGGGTGAGGAAGGAGCACAAACATTCAGACCATGACAGGAACTTAGAATCAGGCCCTTCAGAGCTTTGGGATGCTGTCCTCCCCTCCAGTCCTGCCTGTGTCTCTCCCTTCCCCTCTCCTTCCTCTCTTCCACCTTTCCTCCTCTTGCTCTCAATTTCATCTGAAATTGAAAGACATTTATCAGACTCTCTGGCTTTCACCCAACCTTCCCTTCACCATCACTTCCATCAGAGCAGGACAGATGTCTGTGTTGCAAGTTTAGCAGATGCCAGGTCTTCCCCTAAAGATGGATGGAAGGAAATGTAGCTCCTCACGGGCCCAGGGTGAAAAAGAGGGCAGGAGTGAGAGCCAGAAAATCCTCTCTGTGCTGCCAACATGTCACAAAATGGGTGCTAACCTTGCAATTGCCTGTAGTGCAGTGTTGGGGGTGTGCTGTGATTGGTAACCGGCCACACCTGTGCTGGCTCTAGTTCTCACGGTCCTGGCGGCTCAGGGCAGCACTTGCACTAGGGTAAGGCTTGTGGCAGACATGGAAGAGGCTGGTTTTTCTCTGGGCCTAGAATACAGAGGTGCTCACACCATGCTACATGAAGGTAGTGAACTCTACCCATATTCGCAGATGTCTAGTCTGAAGAAAGAAGGGAGTCCTCCAAGAGGAGAGGCCTGGATTGGGATTTGCTTTCCTTGGCTCTGAGGTCAGAACAACGACCTCAGGCAGGAGCTCTGATGTGTGGTACCACAAGGAAGAACTGGCTGATGGATGTGTCCAAGGATGACCGTGCTTTTTGAGCAATGAGTTCCCCCTCCCTGAAGGTGTGCAAGAGGAACCTGGTGATCACCTGTCAAGCATATTGTGGAAGGGACCCAGGCGTTGCAGAGGACCATGAACAACGGGGCCTCTAAAGCAAGCCCAGAACCCCAGACGTGTGCAAGCTGTGTGAATGGCTGGGAGGAGATGGGGCAATGTCACCCACAGGTGGGAGGGGACAGAGATGACACCTCCAGTTTAAACTGGCTGCCCTTGGAGAGGGAGGAAATGGCCTGAGAAATTGCTATCTATCAGCCCATTTAAGAAAATACATAAGCTTATGGAAGGTAACCGTCTCAGAGGAGTTCATTTTCTTGACTCTCCATGTCATTCAACAATAGTTCGTCCCATCCCTGCCCTCCGAGTGCACGTTCCCCACCCCCTCCCTTCAACTTCAAAGCGAGAGGCCTTCCTATGGCTCACACCTCATGTATATTCCTGGCCATGCTCTAATCACTAACTCCAAAGAACATGAAAGAGGAATAAGAAATTGCATTTCCCAACTGGGGAGCGGGGGCGGAAAACCTATGGGTAGCATGGCAAACTCCCAGGCTGGGAGAGGGAGCTGTTACATAATCAGATCTTGCACCAGTTACAGACTCAACTTTATTCAAGGGGAGTCAAGGGACACTGAGCAGGGAAGAAGAGGCTAACATTTATTGTGCACCTACTGTGTGCCAGGCTTTGTGTGAGGTGTCTTACAGAAACAGCCCTTCAAGGTGAGTGTGTTTCAGTCCACTGAGCTTTAGGGAGGTGAGGAAATGTGCCAAAGTTCCCACAGGTGAACAGCGAGGAGTTCATGCTCTGACCTACGTCTGTCTGATCTCTCTTTCCACACACCTCAAAGGAAACCTCAGGGCTGAGAGGATAAGGAACCAAATTCAGCTCATTTCCATTATCTAGCAGCTGTGAGTGCTTGCTGTGCACCCAGGATGGGGTGTAAAGATCCACCGTGTTAAGGGAAACACAAGGAACAGTTTCTGCTCCCAGGAGGTCTCTAGTGAGAGACCAACATGACTCACTACCACTTGAGGTCAGTGGGGCTTGATGCAGGGACTGCGGGAGTCCCATGAAACCCCTGACACTCAGCGCTCTCATTGCCATTTAGCAGGTGAGGAAACTGAGGCTCATAGGGATGAAGTCCCATAGAGAGCTGACGTTTCCACCCTTGTGCCCATAGGGTCCTTGTGTGACTTGGGAAGTTACTTGACAGCTAAAATCTCAGTTCTCTTTTGTAAGGAATTAGAGTCAATATCAACATGAACAAGACTAGCTAACATTAGAAAAGAAAACTACAGGCCAATATCCATGATGAACATAGATGCAAAAATCTTCAATAAAATACTGACAAGCCGATTGCAACAGCACATCAAAAAGCTTATCCACCATGATCAA
>NW_016107432.1:9402763-9413501 GCF_001604975.1 Cebus imitator
AAAAAAAAAAAAAGACTAGCCAACATTTACGGAGGGCTGCTCTGGGCTTGAGGGGTTGCTTGTAAGAATCAGCTAACATGGTGCATGTGTGGTGATGAGTCCAGGGATTATCCCTGACGAACAACAGCTATGGGAGGTAGCAACAGTGGAAGTACTTGTCAGAAACAAATAAACAGAGCCAGGTGTGGTGACTTGTGCCTGCAGTCCCAGGTACTTGGGAGGCTAAGGCAGGAGGGTTGCTTGAGCCCAGAAGTTCAAGACCAGCCTGAGCAACATAGTAAGACTCCATCTCGAAAAACACCCCAAACCAACCAACCAACCAAAACCCCAAATAAACAAACAACAACAAAACCAGGCATCATCCCTGATCAGCATCTGCCCCCGCCAGCCACATGTATTCATGGGCTTATAGTCAACTCTTCATCTATGGATGGGTTGCTGCCCTGTCTCCCTTTACTGAGTTCATGCCAACTCATCTACCTGCCCCAGCTCAGCTGCCACCTTCTCCAGGAAGCTCTCCCTGAACTCCCATGCTAATCCACTTAGCATTCCCAGCTCCTCCCTTTGTAGCTCCTGGTCTAGGGTGACCCCACACTCATCTATGGGGCACCTGGCTCCTGTCCTGTCAAGGTCCCTGGCTGACCACATGCTTGGGCACTCAGGGGGCCTGTCTGGTTTTCACCCATATTTTATCCCCAAGGCTTAACATGGTGCCCAGTATTCAACAGAAACTCAATGAGTAGGTGGGTGTTGAGTGGTGGCTCCAGAAGGTTCCTGATAACTCAGACTACATTACAATGGCCTTCCCCAGGCTGCAGTTCAGGCTCCTTCTGCTCTCCTGAGGGTCTATGTAAGGAAATAAACCATAGAGAGAAAGCTTTTGCAGTCGTTTTGACTTTAGTTCAAAACTTGTCTGTTATGGGTCCCAGGTAATATGCAGGGCCCCTTGTAATACATGATTTTGAGAGCTGACTACATGTTTCTTCTGGTAAGTTGGTCTGCTATTTATAAAGGGAGAGTCTGTGGAGGAACCAGCTCCTTCTCTTGCCCTGGCTACCAGGAAGCTCAGAGGGTAATTTAGTGCCTCTTTCTGGAAAATAGTGGACATACATCTTGCAACCTAGCCAATTTCTATGTAAAGCGATAAGCTCTTTATGTGAATTAAATTATTTAAACGTCCAAAACAATCTAATGAGATTAGTGCCACAGACGGGAACCACGCCAAAGCCATGCATAGCTAGAAAATCTCTTAAGACTTAGAGAATGCTGCAGTGGGTGGGCCAACAGAATTCTGCTGTATACCACAGGGCCTTAGCACAAGACAAGCCCCCCTCCTGCCTCTTCTCACACCACTGCACAGATTTAGAATGCCCTCCACCTGTGTTTTAAGGAGGTTCATCGGTGTGTTCCTTCCTTCAACACACGTTTACTGAGCATGCGTTATATACCAAAAGACAGCTCTCTGTGAGCCCTAACCTCGGTTCCTAGTACTCAGGATCTGACTTTGTAGAAAGGTTCCTATACTTCATTGGTGGTCTCCATATTTGGCTAAAAGTGCTTTGGGCTGAAGCCTCTGTAAACATGAAGAGTCTTCAACTTTACTGAACACTTTGTAAACATTTCACAGTCTGGTTCTTTCCCTCCTAGAACACCTTCAAATATCCTTGCCCAGATAACCTTCCCTGCCACATGGAGAGTGCCTGCAGGGAGACCTGAAATGAGGATGACTATGGGTGTGTGTGTGTGTGTGTGTGTGTGTGTGTGTGTGTGTGTATCTTGCCACTTGAAATATCTCTATCATGAGGAAGACCTCTCCAGAACAGAGGTAGAAACTATCAACACAGAAACATCACAGTAGGCCCAAAACAATGATCTGAAATATTTGTCTTGTAAAAATGGCACTCTCTCTCTTTCTTTCTCTATGCCTGCTTCTCCTCTGGGCAAAATTGCTTCATGTTCCCACAGCAAGTAAGTCTCCATCTGATTGCTATAAACACCTCCCGGTATGCACCACAGAACTTTAAGCAGCAGTGTGCTACAGTGGGCTGAGTACAGACTTTGGTATACTTTGGTTTTCTTCATTCATGCAACAATAATTTAGTAAGTAGATGCCTATTGTATGCCAGGCACTGCTCTAGGTGCTGGGGTTTCAGCAATAAGAAAACAGGAAAAGTCCCTCCCGGCATGGAGCTTTTCATTCTAGTGGAGGGGAGTGATACTCAGCAAATTAATTTGTAAACGTATCATTTGGGTCATAATGAGTGCTAAGAATAATAAATCAGGGTAAGTGGCAGTGAGAAGAGAGGACACTGAGCTACTGCAGCTGGAAAAGGTGCTTTTGAGAAGATGCTATTTCTCTAGAGACCTAAAGGAAGTGAGGGAGCTGTGAGTTGTGCAGACATCTGGGAAAGAGCCTTCCAGGTGAAGGAGCGGCGCACAGATGCTGAGATGGAATGTGCCGAGAGCATCCCACCATTTATGAGCTTTTTGCATTTGCCCCATTGGAACTCAGACCCAAAACCACCCTTTTAGGACTCCTCTGTGTCACGGGGGCTAGAAGTCTACAAACTGCACATCCTTACTCCCTACAAACCGCATCTCTGACTCTGGTGCTGGCAGCTTCCTGTTAGATTCCAGCAGTGAGAGGCACTGACGCATGGCTGAGTGTTGGAGGAAGAAAGGACCTCTTCTGCTGATCAAAGCTCCAGCACCATCAGCGGTGGCTCCCGGTTAGCCTCACAGGCTGTGGTTCTCACGTCATCCGTGCCAAGGACATCAGCCATCTTCGCGACAGCAGCTCCAGCATCTGCCCCGCTGCCAGGGTCAAGCTTCCAGCAGTGTCAGTAAGACGTGGGATGAGTTCTTGAACCCAAACTCACCTGGCATCATAGCTGGCTCTGTAAGATCACAGAATCTGGGATATGCATGGTATGACCCAAAAAGGAGGACAAAGTTAGACACAAATGGAATGTGACTGGAGGAGAGTAGTTGAACTCAGCTAGGCGAAGAGGAGCTTCTTTTAGGCTTCAGAAATTAGAAGTGAGCCAATGTCAATGCAATCCTTTCATTTTGCAGAGAGGTGAGCACTTTGAGGCCACGGGGCAGGCCAGTGGCTGAGCTGGGACTGAGCCCTTTCTCCCGGAAAGGGGCAGGAGGATGAACACATGGCCTCCAGGGTAACTCTGCCTGACTCCTTTTGCTCCCCCAGCCCTACTGGCACCTCTGTAACCATTTCCTGGCATCCAGTGCCTCTCTGAAATACCACTTCCACTTTCCTGAGTGGAACATTGACCAATGCACTAGCTCTGTGATCTTGACATTTCCTCTCTGAGTCTTGGTCTCCTCAACTATAAAGCAAAAGGTAGAAACTTTGTAGGCTTTTTTTGGTGGGCGGGGCGGACTAAGGTAATGGTTGCCACATACGTAGCTCTATTCACTTCTTCCTGCTGCTACAGCAAATTACAATGGAGATTTATCATCTTGTAGTTCTGGAGGTCAGAATCTGAAGCAGGTGTCACTGGATTAAAATTGAGTGTGGCAGGCTGTCTTTCTTCTGGAGGCTCTAGGGAGAATGCTTGTCTTCTCCAGCTCCTATGGTCCAGCTTCATTCCTTGGCTTCTGGTCCCATTCGTCCATCTTCAACGCCAGCAACCTTGGGCCAAGTCCTTCTCAGACTGCCACTTGTCTGGCTCTCTCTCTGTTTGCCTCCCTTTTCCACTTACAAGAACGCTTGTGATTGCATTGGGCTTACCCTGGTAGTCCAGGACTGCTTATTCCAAAGTCAGCTGATGAGCAGCCTTAATTCCATCTGTGACCTGAATTCCATCTGTGGCCCTAATTCCTTCGTCATGTAACCTAACATAGTCACAGGTTCTGGGAAGAAGAAAGTGGACATCTTTCAGGGTGGGGTGGAGGTCGTTATTCTGCCTTCACACTAGCATGTATGAGGAACTCAAACAAAGGAAGTCATGAGATCTCCCAATCGGATCCCCTCTTTGTACAAAGAATATTCACAGCTTGTCTGCCCACTGCACCACTTCACCGGGGTAAGCACAGAAATGATGCCAAGTAGATGAAGACACTGTGTATTTGCTGGGGCCACTGGAGCAGATGCTTCCCTGGGTAGTAAACACTTTCTTGACCACAGATGGCTTTTTATTTTTTCTCAAACTACTCTGCCCTGCCTCTTGTGCCCCAAAACAGCTGTATCCCTAAGACATTGTCTGACAGCAGAACAAGCATCCTCACTGTTCCCAGAGGAAGTTTCCATCCTGACAGAGGCCTGGGATTGGCGCTGGAAGAGCCCTTTGGTACCATCCGGCCAACCCTGGTCATGAGCAGATGAGGAAACAGTCATCTGGAGAGGTGCATGGTGGCCAGTTGGTAGCAGAGCTGGATTTACTGTGGGGAATTTTTAAATTTTTAATTTACTTTAAGTTCCAGGACACATGTGCAGAATGTACAGGTATGTTACAAAGGTAAACGTGTGCCGTGGCAGCTTGCTGCACCTATCAACCCATTATCTATGTTTCAAGCCCTGCATGCATTAGCTATTTGTCCTGATGCTCTCCCTCCCCTCACCCCCTGCCCACAGGCCCTGGTGCGTGTTGTTTCCCTCCCTGTGTCCATATGTGCATGTATATATATACACCACATTTTCTTCATCCAGTCTATCACTGACGGGCATTTGGATTGGTTCCATGTCTTTGCTACTGTAAATACTGCTGCAGTAAACACATACGCATGTGTCTTTCCAGTAGAATGATTTATAGCCCTTTGGATGTATGCCCAGAAATGGGATTGCTGGGCTAAGTGATATTTCTGGTTCTAGATCCTTAAGGAATCTCCATACTGTCCTCCACAATGGTAACTAATTTTCATTTCTACCAACAGTGTAAAAGCATTTCTATTTCTTACTGTGGGGGTTTTGAACCCACTTAGTGCTTGTTCTGTGCTGTCTCACTGTCCCTTGGAGGGGGAGCAATGACACTTATAACCACCTGCTGCGGGAGCCTGTGGGTGGTGGCAGAGCCTGAACACCTGCTTCCAGGAGCCTTGGGCCTGCCCCTAGCCCCTGCCGCTACATGCCCTGGTTCTGACCTCAGAACCTGGAGCCGGGCTGGTCCTTAGAGAGAATCTTGTTCCACTTCTGATGCTACAGGTGGAGAAACACAGCCCAGCGAGGTGTTGTGACCAAACCAGAACTCCTGACCCCTGCCCAGCGTGTAACACACACATCCCGCAGTCTCTCTGCACCTACCATGTGGAAGAACCCAAGACTGATGCCCAAGAAGTCACTGGTGGGGAAACCCGGATGATGCCACATGTTGTTTCAGGACACATGCCCCTGAACATCTGCCCTCAGCACTGTCTCGCCTGCAGATGCACCCAGTCAAAGTGATGAGTCCCAGGGCCTCACGTTGGGGGCTTAACAGTTTCCATTCTACTCTTTCCCACAGGAATTTCTGTGGCTCACAAAACGTTAAAACGAGCATTGTTGCCGTTTCATGAATTGCCCAGCCTGTGAAGAACGGGGTAAAGGATTGTGGGGAGCTGTTGTGGGCTGTGTCTGAACCCGCCAGGCGCATCCGGGAGGCACATCCATGACCCTCCTTCCTCATTAGCATAGGGGCTCTTCACCTGAGGCCCCAAGATGGGGCAGCTGTCTTATGTTGCCTCCTAGAAATTGGAGCCCTTCTGCCAGAATCCCATTGCTATGGACAGAATGTTTGTGTCCCCCCTAAAATTAAAAAGTTGACAATGAATCCCCAAACTGATATCAGGAGGTGGGGCCTTTGGGGAGGTGATCAGGTCAGGAGGGCAGAGTCCTCATGAATAGGATTAGTGCCTTCATAAAAGAGAACTGTGAAGCGATCTGACATGATCATTTCCCTGGGCCTGGAGATAAGCATTTGCGTTATTCACAGGCAAGAAAACTAAGCCTTTGTCTGAGATAATGGGCAGCATGCCTGAGTCACACAGCTGTGGTGTGGGGAAGATAGGGCTGGACCCCTGTGGGTCAAGATGGCCAGGGGTAGACCTATGTTATTTCTAGTGAAACAATTATAAGCTTGCTTTGCTTATTGTACACTGAAGTTTATACCCCAAACTAAGCTATATTAAATATTGGCGCAGTAAAATAGAAATCGAGCGGCAACAGGAGGCCTAAGGTAAAGATCATCTGAGAGCGCAGTGACACCGGGGACCACCATGGGGAGGCTGCAGAGCAGGAGATATTGCTTTGGCCCCACGAATGCCTTCTTAACGTAGTTTGCATGAGGGTCTCATAATGAGGGCTTGTGCAAGATCTCTGAGAAGGGAAGCGACCTCTGCTCAGAAGATCTGGGAGGGTCTTTGCAGATGGGAGCTTGCAAGGGGGAAAAGCCTTGCAGGGCAGAGATCACCGGAATGCCACAGGCTCTGCCTAGGTTCTCAGAATATGGAGTGATTTTGATTGCTCTGTGTCCACAATGATCGGGACAAAAAAGCCCCTTGATGCACTGGGTGTGGTCAAACCTGGTGGCACCTTATCCGTGAAGCTTCTGATGCAAATGCACCTTGGTAGCAACCTGCAGTAGAACCCAGTGTTCTAGGTTTGGAAGAATCACATCTGCTACTGAATACTGCGGACCACACCTCTCCCCTTTGGCTTATCTTGCCCACCTTAGTTTCAAGGTCTTTCCCAATAGTTTCAAGTCTTCCCCTGATCATCCCTCCCTGATCCCCAACGCCTCAATTAACAAGTGTATACACCTAATAAAAGCATGTGAAGCCCAGAGCTCAGTGCCAATGCAGATCACCCCGCGCGAGAGTGTGTTGGACCTCTGGACCCAGGCTGTGAACTTCTACTCTGTCTTTGTCTTTATTTTCTTTTCTCACTCCCTCATCACTGCTGGGACATGGGGCACCCATGTACAGGGCTGGGTTCCCAACAGCCCCCAGCTCTGCTAACTCTCAGCTAACCGTGGGCCACATGCTGTGATACGCAGTAGGCCTTCCAGAGAGCCAGGGAGCGTCATGATACCAGCAGAAACATTACCAGGTACTGGACAAGCGTGTCAACTTCATCGCTGACACCAGAATGTTTATCTAGTGCTGTCATGTCTAAGAAAAATATTTAGACAAATGCCTGGAGCAGGTGTCTGCTGGATGTCTGCATGAGTGCTGGTTCCGGCTTCCGAAGGGGCGGGACGCTGCTCAAAATGCCAGGAGGAGGAGAAATCAGGGCTCCAGGGAAGATGGCAGAGGGGATGAGAGGAAAGAGGAGGCTGTGAGTGGTAGGATGGAACCTTCCATGAGGCTTCACAAGCCTCACAGAGCACCTCCCGACCACCCAGAGCTCTTCGATATGGTCTCTAAACTCTCGAGAGATTTGCTGTACATGGGAGCTGCTGTTTTTGAGAAAACCAAAGAAGGTACTGAATTCCAAGTTGGGACAATTCATGGTCACCCCAAGAACAACAGAACTGGTCCCCAAGAAGCAGAGAAGACTCAAAGCACAGGGACGCTCTAGATGTTACAGAAACATTGAACTTCCTTCTCTGAGCCATGGAATTGAAGGTACAGTTGAGAGCTTACTCCCAGCTCTCAGGGGCACAGAGACCCCCAGCAATTTCAGAGGTTGCACAGGAATGGCCCCATCACAGGCACAACATAGAAAACATCCTCAGCTTCGGCAAAACCCTCAGCAATTCTCTAAATCTAAAGTGAGGCTGGTCCTTAAAGCAAGAGCTGCTTGCTCTTTAGAATGAAGAAGTGTGTGAGCAATTTCCAGGCATGTGAGCTCTGAGGGCTGGAGGTTTTGGGACGGTGGTATCTGAGCTGTGTTTTCCTGCCCCTTTTTGGCCCTTGGGTATTTTGTGGGAGACACCTATCTCCATGGACCACTGTTTCTTCACTCAGCACCCCTTCCCACCAAGTTGTCTCTCTAGCCAGGGAAAAGGGAGTCCTGGGACATAGTTAGTCAATGGGACAAAATGAGGAGACTCTCAGAGGCCACTTGTCTTGGCTCACATCTTAAAAATGAAACAAAGCAACAATGAAGGAGGAGGACACTGGTCTTCCGGGAGCAGGTGACTATGCCAGCAGAGACCAAGAGAAGACCTCTGAAGCAGTACGTCCCTGCCTCCATCTGCACAGTTCCCTCTGCCCAGTTGGGGCCATCTTTATCATTGACAAGGGCAAGCATGGAACATGACACAGCCCCTCTTCTCTCCCCAGTCATCTCCAGGTGGGGATAGGCGAGCCAAGGGCCTCCAGGTAAGGCCACCACAGATGGCGGGGCCTGAGGAGCCAGCTGATCACCCCAGGCCTCCTTCCTGGGTTCCTGCGTTGGTTGTTGGTGGGTGCATTGGTGCACAGGAGAGGGAGTAAGGAAGGAGTTTACCTCTATTGCCCCTCCCTCACCAAGAGCCTACAGGCACAAAGCCCAGCTCCCCCGCGCATCAGCAGCCTCCGTTTGTGCCTGCCTTTCCCGGGGCTGCTCGCATCTCTGATGTCTACACTTCTGTGATCACACGGATTCTTTTCATGTTCTATTCGTTCCCCCATTGAACATTATGTCTTAAGCATGCCTTCATAATGCTACAATCATCTATAATTGTTTGTTAAATGAGTGAACTAAATTGGCAATGGGATATCATTTTCAGTTTTAAGTAGATACATGATTACCTACCTAACTGTTCTTAGAGGCAACCAATGCAAATCTGGAATTTAACCCTGACTCAATATACAACATCATAATATTTGAGGAGAAATTTTCTGGGTCTTCAACCCAACAACCAATGGAGCGATGATCTTTTGCTAATATGGTAATCTTTATGTGCATGTTATGTCTCATAAATAGAGTCACACACATGCTCAAGGCAGCACCCTGCACTTCAGTGAATTCAGATTTGAAGTGAGACAAACTGTGTTAGAATCTCACTTCTGTCACGAACTATCGGTGGTATCTCAGGCAAGCTACTCAGCCTCTGAGTGGTAATTTCCTTGTCTCTCAAGTTTTGGAGATGTATTGGAGACCACAGAAGCAAAGAACCATGTGTATCACAGGCGCTTGACAAATTGCAGTAACGACTGTTATATTGACAAGAAAAAGCTTAAAAGCCTCACGCATGAAGACCTTTAACCCAGTTATTTTTTATAAAAAAAAATATTGGAAATAACATTTTCCAGCAATTTTGAGAATTTAGGTAAGGAATGTTTTAACTATATTCAAAACCAAGGAAACATTAAAGTCCCATCTTAGCTGACTTTCCTTCCTTAATGTGATGAATGAGCTTTCTATTGTTGATACAGGAACAGACAACCACGAACTTAGTAGCTTAAAATGACACACAGTTATTACCCTACAGTTCTGGAAATTCATGGGCCTTACTGAGCTAAAATCAAGGGGTCGACAGGACTGCATTTCTTCTGGAAGCTTGAAATGAGAATCTGTTCCCTTGCCTTTTCCAGCTTTCCTGGGCTCCTGGCCTCCTTCCTCCATCTTCAAAGCCAAAAGTATAGCATCTTGTCTCTTCTCTTTCTCTCTCTCTCTGGCCTCTGCTTCCATCATCACATCGCCTTCTCTGACTTTTCTGCCTCCTTTTTTCACTTAAAGACCTTGTGATTCCATTGGCTTCACATAGATAATCCAATATAATTTCTCCAGCTCAAGACTCTTAAGGTAATAATTATACCTGCAAAGCCCCTTTTGCCATGGAAGGCAACACATTCAGGGGTTCTGGGGCTTGAGACATGGATGTGAGTACTGGACATGGGGACCATTATTCCACCAACCATACGTGACAAAATGAAAACAGTAATAAGAAAACATGCTTAGGATGCGAAGGTGGTCAAGAAAGGCGGGAGTGGGTAAGACTGGCCTAGCAGATGAATCTCTGTGATTGCCCCCATGTCAACATGATGAACAACAGACAAGGCTCCAGATAACTGACAACAGTTGACTTTTAAGAGCTGAAATTAGGAGTGATTCCCAGCTGCCCCCCCAAAAATTAAAAAAGTTTTCTATTCCCAGAGCAAAAAAAATGTCAAACTCATTTTAGCCGTAGAATCTCTTCCTTCTAATGCAAGGTGATGCAGAAATGCAAAGCACAGAAGCAGACAATCCTTTCTTCACGTGCACACCCCTTTACAGTTTATGAAGCCCTTCTCCCACACATACCAGTTTAATTTGAACTTTCTCTAGTTATGAGTATTCCCTTTTTTTTCTATTAGGAAACCGAAGCCCAGAGAAGGTTGGTAGGCAGGAGAGCAGGGGTGTGACTGGGTGTGACCTTCTGGCTCTGTTTCCAGTGGTTCTTCCCATTCCTGCCCAGGCATCAAACACCTCCTGAAATGAAAACTCTCACCTCCATAAACAGTCCATTACATTCTTACACCTCCTTTCTTATGGCGAATCAAAATCTGTGTCACTGTGGCTTCTCCCATTTGGTTCTGAATCTGTCACCCCAAATAAGGCTGCTCCCTCTTCCCCTCAATGGCTTGTCAGTGAATTGATTATTTGCCCCCTGAGTCTTCTATTGTTCAGATGAGACTTGCACAGGCTGGAGGCAGGCATGATGGCAGCCATCCTGGGCCATGAGCGGGAAGACAGTGAGAGGAGCTGGGACAGCAGGGAAATCAGGACATGCTCACATATCATGGTGAATCCTTAAAAGCAGAGACCTGGCAGGGTGCGGTGGCTCACGCCTGTAATCCCAGCACTTTGGGAGGCCGAGGCAGGTGGATCACGAGG
>NW_016107432.1:9418359-9442308 GCF_001604975.1 Cebus imitator
CTGGTTTCTTCCCATCTTTAAGGATTTATCCACCTGTCGACTTTGTAGTTGCTGGCTTTCAGATTGGGTCTCAAATCTTTCAGACTGACGTTCTGTTTGTTGATGATGAGGTTATTTCTGTTTCTTGGTTTTCCTTCTGACAGTCTGGCCCCTCTGCTCTAGGTCTGCTGAGGTTCACTCCAGGCCCCGCTGCCTGGGGTTCACCTGCAGCAGCTGCTGAACAGTAAGGGTTGTTACCAGTTTTCTTCTTCTGCTATCTTTGTCCCAGAAGGATACCCGCCTAGTGTGAATCTGATCTCTCCTTTATGAGGTGGCTCTTTGGATATATAGGGGTCAGGGAGCTGCTTGAGGAGACGGTCTCTTCTTTATAGGAGCTGAAATGGTGAGCTGTGAGGTCTGTTGTTCATTCAGAGCTGCTGGGCAGGTTCGTTTAGGTCTGCTGCAGCAGAACTCATAAACTGCTTTTTGTTCCCAGGTGCTCTGTCCCAGGGATTTAGGGCTTTATTTATGAGTTTCCGTTATGCTGCTGCCTTCTTTTTTTTTTCCTTCAGACCTTCCCTGCCCAGCAAGGAGGCAGCCTAGTCACTGTCGGCCTGTAGAGGCTTTGCTGAGCTGCTGTGGGCTCCACCCAGCTGCGGAGTGAACTTCCTTGCAGTCCTGTTTATATGGGTGTTTATATGAGGCGGAGTCTCTCTGCTGTGGCGGGTTGCCTTGGCAACGGAGGCTGCCTCAGCAATGGCAGGTTGCCTCGGCAACGGCGGGCTGCCTCAGCAATGGCGGGCTGCCTCAGCAATGGCGGGTTGCCTTGGCAACGGCGGGCTGCCTCAGCAATGGCGGGTTGCCTTGGCAACGGCAGGCTGCCTTGGTAATGGCGGACGCCCCTCCCCCACAGAGCTGGACTGTCCCGGGTTCAGCTGTGCTTGCTGTGAAACTCTCAATCCAGAGTTTCTGGTTGCTGTTTTTTTGTGGGGGTGGGACCAGCCGAGCCTGATCGCCTGGCTCCCTGCCTCAGAGCCTTTTTTAAGTTTGTGTTCCAGTCGCCTGTTGAAGAGGCGCCGGGGTCTGTTTGTTTTCCCTTGCGGCCACTCACTGTGCTGGCTTAAACAGTGGCACTGAGGTTTGTGGCACTTTTTTTTTTTTGCCCTGGAATCTACCGTCCTGGCTCCCCTTTTTAAACAGACTAATGGGCGACTTCCCGTGGCTCCAATCGCCCGGACCGGTGTATTTTGTACGGAGAACCGCTGCTCTGGGGCGACAACAAAGCAGCTGAGCGGGGGCAAAGCAGCGGCGCCAGCCGGTAGAGCCACGCTGGCCGAAACAGCCGTGCTGGCGACCGTGGAGCTCCTCCACCTGGGAATTCCCTAGTCTGTGGGCAATAAAAATGCAGCATCCACTCACCCTCTGCGCTTTCACTGGGAGCTGCAATCCTGAGCTGTTCCTAAACGGCCATCTTGGATCGAGACCTAACTCAGCTTTAAATGGCTGCTTAAACTGTGCCACAAGTTGTCAGCTTCCAAGGCACCCACACAAAATGCCTCAGTTCCAGCAGTCCCTGCTACAGGCCTTCCACTGATTGCTTGCGTGCTTTGGCAGAGGCTGTTGGTGGCAAGTTTCATCATTCATGCTGCTCTCCTCCTCAGGAGCAGACCCTGACTCTTGTCGCAATGGCGCACTGAAGAACTACATTTCCCAGTCTCTTGGCAGTCAGGAGAGTCTATGGGATTCCCTTCTGATGAAGCAGACAGGATCAAAAGTGTGTGAACCTTCCAAGAGAATTCTTAGAGTAGAAGGGGAAGACAATTCCTTTCTCTCACCCGCCTCCTTCTGGCTGGAATGCAGTCACAACGGCAGCTGCTTTGGGCAGTGAAATGACCTTCTGAGGATGGCAGTCAAAGACGAATAGAGCCAGGTCTCTGATACCACGAAGAACCATAAAAGCTGTAGATGACCTACTTTGAGCATTTTTTAAAATGTATGAGAGAGACAAATGTCTATTTTGTTTAGGACACTATTATTTTGAGTTTTTTATCATAAGGGGCAGGACTTGATCATGATACACATACCTTTCCCTACCACGACAAACAAAAAAAGAAACCAACTTCCTCCAATCATAATGCCAATGGAGATTCCAACGCTGGCCAATAATGGATAATCTTCCTTTTCCATTTAGGCCAGGGTTCCAGCCAATAATTGGCTCCCAAATGCTACATCCCACAAAAACACACTCCTTCCAACACACAAAGCAACAAAAAAGGAGACATGTCAAGACTGCTCTGAATTGCTTATCTAGGGGCTGTGGTCTGAGCTCCCTGCCAAGTCTATCCCCAATTGGAGTTCTGACAGCAAAGACCAACACAGACCATGGGGGACAGGGGACATAGCACTACCAGGGAAGGTGCATCCAGATGGGATAAAAGGGTCATTTTTGCATGGTGATGGGCATCCTGTACTTTTTTTCTCTTGCTGCATCTTTTTCTTGAAGCTATCCTCCTGTGCTCCCAATAATCTCAGTAGATAATGTCAATCAAACCTCATAACCCTCCATCTCCCAATCACCAAAATGGATGGTAACTTACCAGTCCGGGAATTCTAACTCCCACTGCTGTGATTGGTTCAAGAATGGCTGTGGCCCAGGAAGGACCAATTAGAATTAGTTTCTTCAGAGACTGAAATGTATGTTGTGTGAAAGAGAATGTCTCTCCTTCTGAGATAGTCTTACGAAGCTGGAGCTGCTCAGGGCTGTCTTTATATCAAGTACAGAAAGACTGTCTAAGAATGAAGCCAATGAAATACTAAGAATGGCAAGGTTTCTTGAGAGAGAGTCAGTACTTTAATGACTTGGATTTAGCTCCTGGATTTCACCATACCTGAAGGAAACCCAGCCCTTTCACTGGTTATGATTAGGGAGAATATTTATTACCAGTTCTGGATACTGCTTTCTTCATGGAAGGGTATTAGTATGTCATTCTTCACCTCATTCACTCCTCTCCAGGAGATGAGAGGGAACTTAACTAATCATTTAAGCTGGGGGACAGAAATGGCCTGTACAGCTTAGTTCCTCCCTTTCTTTTTGGGACCTGTCTAGCTAAAAGAGCACACTCTGTTCCATGTTCTAAGCCTTTCAGGGATGGGCCCTGTCAGAGAGCCATGAGTAGGTGGCAAGTTCAGTTCTGGAGTACAACATTATGAGGCTCTCTTGGCCATCATACCTAATGCCAAATCTCCTAGTGGTCTTTATTCACACCAAGAGTGATACTTTTATCCTACCTCCTCCACTTGTGTATCCACCTCTTGATTGGTTTCAACTTTGGCTGGAAAGAGGAAGAGTGCTCATTACTGATGCCCTCAGATCATGAGCAACGTGAGTCAAAAGTTTCCCTTTTGCTTACACTGCTTTGAATGCAGTGTCTGCCTCTTATAGCCATCAATGCAACTTCCTTGACACTAGTTTCTGAACTGTTGTCCGTCCTTTTACATTCCTTATAGTAATATTTCATTTTTACTCAATTAAATAATTTTCCCTTTCTCACAGTAGAAGTTTGGGGGTTCCCTCGTTTTTAGGCACTGGAGGGTGGGGCTTTCCTAAACTGACAAGGGTGGCATAAATAAATAAGACCCAGGGCCTGGGACTCATTCCCTGTCACTGTGAACTGGGGGTGGGGATGGAGTGGGAATAGGAACATCGCAAAAGGGGCCTCTTGTCTAAAGTGATTGTGTTGATTGCTCCAGTTCGTGGCCTCCCTACATTTATGTCCTCTGTCCTAAAATTCTGAAGCCCCCTTTTACTCTGACTTTGGGCTTAGCTATGTGACTGACTTTGGCCAGTAGGATTTTAGGAGATTTCAAGCTTGGAGAAACTGCTTG
This sequence comes from Cebus imitator, assembly GCF_001604975.1. Lineage (NCBI taxonomy): Eukaryota > Metazoa > Chordata > Mammalia > Primates > Cebidae > Cebus > Cebus imitator. Next base: position 9,422,224 of record NW_016107432.1, read on the forward strand.
TGTTTTCTGTTTCCTCTCTGATCACCATGAGAATGTACCCTGCTGGCCAGCTGGGGATGAGATGTGTTGAGCAGAGCTAGAACCAACCTAGGTCAGCCAGCTGACCACCAGACAGGTGGGTGAACTTCAACTGGCCCCAAGAAGGATGTTAAGGTCAAGCCTACCAAGAGTAACAGAACAACATAGTTGACCTGTAGGTTTGTGAACTAAGGAATGCTATTATCTCAAGCCAATGTCTTTTGGGTGTTTTGTTATACAGTAGTATTATGGTAATAGTTGACTGATACAGGGCCCCTTTTCCCCAAACTATCAACAGGTTGCAGAAGGGGTATCTCCCACAGTGCCGAGCATGGTTCTAGGTAATAAAGTGGATTTTGTTTACATTCATAAGTTCCAGAGCCAGATTGTCAGAATTCAAATTTCAGTGCTGTCACTGGCTAGCTTTATGTCCTTGGCCAAGTTATCCCATCCTCTTTGTTTTTTGGGTTTTTTTTTGGTCTTAAAATGGAAATAAAAGTGTGACCTACTTTCTATGGTTGTGGTGATGATTTAGTGATCTAATGTATGTGAAGTGCTTAGAATGAAATAGTTTTCAAAACCAGTGAGTCATTAGTGGGTGTTTCTGTCTATCTCCCTTAACTAGACCGTCACCCTACCTCACCCTCTCTCATGCCCCTGTCTTACCCCATCACCTGGCAGAATGCCCGACATGGTAAATATCCATTGCTTGCTGAATGTCTGGAGTAAAATTAGCACTTTTATAAGTACAGATGAAAATTTCAATAATCTATTTCAACTTAAGGCCAACATCCTTGTTCTTTTTATAAAGTGTACATGTAATATTTATAATGTTTTGTAACTGCACTTCTCCTGCACTCCCTACTGTGCTATGAAATAAAACTTTAAAACCATCTTCGCTGTCTGGCATTGACATGCACTATTCATTCCAACTGTACTTAACTGAAGCATTTCTCAAGAGCTTTTCCCGAGTAGAGCCAGATGGGGTGCAGGGTACCTCCGAGGCCAGTGGAGACAGAGCTGGAGGGATTGCCATCTTCCAATATTGCACAGTCCTGGTGCTTTCTGGAATCAGGTCCCCTTGGTTCTCTCTCTTAGTCCCCTTCTTTTCACTCCAGAGCCTCTGCCATCTGACAAACATCTGAACCCAACTTTTAGTTGGTTTTTATCCTCACTGGCCCCATGGGAAGTCACCTGGTACAATACCCACTACTTCCCTTTCCTGGTGTCTCTCTGTAAACAAGGGGTACACAGAGGAAAATCTTCCTTGGGTTCCAATCCTTTGGTTACTAATGGACTTGAGACAGGGGGTGGGAGTTACAAAGCAAGGTCCTCTGGAGAAAAGAGGGCTCAAGTCCCAGGGCCATCACCAAGCCATGGGCAGAATTCTGTGTATACAGTCACTGTATTAAAGAAAACACTATCATTTCCATCACGTTTTCAAAAGCCTCTGTAAATCTCTATCAGCCAAAACCCACTGCTTTGGGAAACTGACTTCATCCCTGTAAGCCTCAGTGTCTTCATCTGCAAAATGAAGGTAATAACAATTACCTTCTCTGACTTCACTTCAGAGAAATGTTATAAACGAGAAAATGAATCTGCTTCATAAACTGCTAGACAAATATAGGCAATTGTTACTATTTCATTATGTTATTTGTTAATTCAGAAAATTCTTAGGTAGGGTGAATTTCAAAAGATGTTGCACAAATTGTATATATAATTCTGAAGTTTTTTCCTGAATTTGGACATAGGTGCAATTTAGATTAGAACTAAAATGAACAGAGTTCTCAGTAATAATGATAGCAGATAATACGACGAACCTTATATATGTGCCGTCTAATTCAATCCTCACAATGGCCCCACGAGGGAAGTTTGTGTCATTTCCTTTTTACAGATGAGGGTTCTGAGACTCAGAAAGCTTAAAAAAATAATTGCTCAAGGTCAGACAGCAGAGCTGCATATGAAGGTAGTGCTGGTTACCTTCACATGCCTCACTAACCATGGTGCTGTCAACTAAAAGAATGAGACTGTGATTGTTCATTCTGCATTGTCTATCTCTAGGCAACATAATTTTACCTGTTCAGTGCTCTGTAGAGAGATGTCTCTGATTCTGAAACCCAGATTTTGAATCTGACTCAACATCCCCCCATTTAGGGCATTTAAAGAAAGCCTGAGATGACTTCCAAGTCCCTTTGCAAGCCTTATTTTTCTCTCCTGTAAAATGAGTGTATACTCCTTCCTCCCTTGAAGGGCTGCTGGCAAGGTCCCATGGGTCATTGTGCAGAAGCACTCAGGCCAGTGCCTGGTGGGATCTGGTGTTCAATCTGTGCTGGCATCTTTTCCTTTCCTGGCACGTAAATGTTAAGACAAAGGAAGTCAGTGAAGGGAGAAGGAGTGGAAGGAGGGCCGCCATGTACCTAAGTCACTCAGAAATTTGAGATGGGTTCATTTCTGTGGTTGGAAACAACCAGAGAGGCGGCAGTGGGGACACAATGCCAGAAGTGAAGGGACCTGCATCTAATCTTGTCTGTTCTGGCTTTTCCAGACTCCCTGGGTGACTCCCTGGGTGACTCTGTGTTCCCTCTCTGTCCCCCCAGCAAGGCTGTTGAGAAGATGAAATGAGAAGGTACCCTATGACACCCAGCCCAGTGCCTGCAGAGGAACAATGAAAACACCCCTTCCTGTGCCCATTGGCCCAGGTCCCAGAACGCCTTGCAGGGCTAACCTGTGCAGGGGCTGGAGCTGTGGTGGAAAGGAAAGGGCCCTTACCTTTCACAGCTCTTGCTTCGTTGTGCTTCTCCAACAGCAGGTAGCATGGGCTGTCAGGGAGAAAGGGCAGGCTCAGCAGCTGGACGACGGCAGGGACTGAAATCACTCCAAACAGGTACGGCCAGGTACTCTCCTGAGGGAGAAGGAGATGCTGCTGAGTGCAGTGGCCTTTGGTCGTTGTGGAGGGGACTGGGCAACTGGGCCAGGTGTTTTCGACCCTGCAGAAGGTCTTCCTGCCCAGCGTGATCCCCACGAGCAAAGGCTAAGGGAAGGAACTGAGCCAGGTTGCGCACCAGTCCCATGCACACAGCATTTTCCATGTGTGAGTCCAGAGACTCCTCAAAGTCCCCTGTGAGATGGTGACCTGGGTAGTGGCTCTGAAAAGCAGGTGGCTCAGGTTGGCCAAGGCCATAGGGGCTGCTTGACTCCACCTCCACAGAGTAGTACTCTGGGCCCCAAGGCCCAGAGTAAGCACATGGCCAGCAGCTGGTCCAGTCCTCATCTCCACCTAAGGGGTGCCTTAGATTTGATTCCCTTTTCTGTACTTAGTAACAGTTTTTATTCACAAAACTCCTCTGGTTCCGCCAGCCAGCATAGCTCTTCCATCGCCTTTTGAGGAACTGGCAAGGCCAATGTCAGCTTTCCAGTTTCAGGGAAGCTCTCGCTAGAAGGCTGGGAGAGGTAGGCTAGGGCTGCCGGAGGGCTGGGAGGGCCGGGGACGGGGGGTGGGGAGTGACTGCTCCCCAATGTGGGGTTTCATTCTAGCGTGATGCAAATAATCAGAATTAGAGAAAGCTGATGGTGGCCAGACTCTGTGAAGATACCAAAACCCACTGAGCTGTATACTTTAAAAGGATGAATTTTATGGCATGTGTGTCATAGCTTGATTAAAAAGAAAGGCCAGGAAGAAAAAAAATCCAACATACATAGAAGTGGAATTCCCACTAGGCCTGTCTGTGGTATTGTTGTTGATTCTGTTTTCTCTCGGGGTTTGGCTGCTGTCTCAGTAAGCGCAAAAACAGAATCCGAGAAAACACAAGGGAACCAACACCAGGAAGCTCCTACCACATGCCAGGTGTGGTGTGAGCCCTTCCCAAGGCTGTCTCCTTCCACGGCACAGCCACCAGCCCCACACGGAGCCAACACTGCTGCTGCACATTAAAGGCATGCTGAGGGATTCCTGTGCTGAGGCCGCCCAGCCAGGAACCACGCAGGTGGAAATCAAGCCCAATCTTTTCCCACAGCATCAGCACAGAGGGAGCACTTCCCAGGGGTGGTTTTTGGAGCTGCCACTGGATGGAAGGGCACCCCCAGAACAGCATGTACAACCACACAGAGGCATGATCTGCCCAGGCTCACTGGGGAACAACTGTAGTGGGAATGCCAGGTCAGGGGATGCCGCAGGCGTGGGAGCTGAGGCTGGAGCCTGGGGCAGAGGTCAGGTCATGGGTGGCTTTGCTGCCTTTCCATGGCTCTTGGACTTGGCTTGAGGACAACGGGAGCCTTTGAGGGGTCTATGTACTAACTGAGATGGACACTCTCTATTTCCTTGAGTCTACAACTCAGTGTTTTAAAAATCTTACAGTCAGTGGGTACGTTTAACTTTGCATGACTTATTCCTGAAAGGCTGTTATCAAGTTCATGGTATAGCCTTTGATCTCTGGTGTCTTAAATACAAGGACATGGGACTCTTTCTTAAGGGAGGTCACATGGGTGAGTGTGGTCTTATTTGTACCTCTGGAGAAAAGGTGGATTCTTTAAACCTCAGGGGGGGCAGCCCCCAGCTTGGGACGCCAACATTTCTGAACTCCGGAAGGAAAATGGCAGTGGCCACTCTGTACACATCCCTGGGGTGAACAGTGGAAAAGGTGTGGATCGGGAGTGTCCAGAGTGGAGCTCAGATAAGAGTTTACTCCAGAGGGACTGAGCTTAGCCAGCAGCAGAATCTGTAAACCTGGCTTTTTCCAGAAAGCGTCCAGAGTTTTCCTGGAAATATTAGTTGGCTGCAGGGGGAGGTATTGTAGTTAGGAGAGATTATTCCCCTCACCTTTTGCCAAGAAAAGTGCGATTGGGTGTGTGGATAGGTGTGTGTTAAATGAAGGGTTTCCACTCATATTATACATGTGGCCCAACCAAATAATAAAATAGCTAGGATGACCTGCACACACATCATCTCAATGAGTAAGCCCGCCTCCCTACTCACTCATTCCGGCCATGGGTCCACAATAAAGACTCTGCTGTGCCCTGTGCTTTATGGAAGAGTTTCTGACGATGACCACGCATGTCTTCTCTCCCAATGGCAGCGGTAAAGATGAAATCGCCACCAGCAACCCTTACTGAGTAGGGGCTTGCAGCGTGGGTCAGGACAACCTAGTGAGCAGTTTTGGGCATAGCTCTCTTGCAGGCTGTCTGGATTTGGATTCTGCCTCTATCCCCATTCACTGTGGCTGTGGGCAAGTTACTGAAATGCCCATGCCTCAGTGTTCTCATCTGTAAAATGGGGATAAAGACAACACATATTCCTGGGGAGGATTGCTGTTGGGAGGATGAGGTCCATGAGTGGATGTCTGGAGTGCAAAGCACAGGGCTGCACACACTGTAGGTGTTCAACAGGAAGGATTGGTTTTTATTACCAAGCACATTGCATAGTTCATCTCCTCTCATCCTCACAGCAGCTTGCGGACAGACAGCCTGTTACTATCCTCCCTCTACAGAAATATTAACTGCAGCACAGAGAGGTTCAATGGCTCACTGAGGCCACATCTTGGTCATAGAGGCACGACTGGTCAACAAGTCTGGGATCCCAGAGTCTGAATTCAGATCCAGGGGGCTTGGTAAGACATGCCTAGTGACCAGGGAGGAGCCACAAGGCCACCAGACTCAGGGGAAGGGCCAGTGAAGCTTCAGACCCTCAGCAGCTCTTGATGGAGCTCCTGGGCACTCAATCCCAACACAGAGCTGAGGCCTCAGCATTTTACATAGTTGTGCGTGGCCTGGAGGCAGAGACCTGCCAGCACATGGTAGCAGATAGATACATGTCTATTGAAGGAACAAACGGGCATGAGAAAAGGCTTTCCTACACACTGGTCCCTTTCACAAACAGCCCTTGCCATTTGCAGAGAGTGCCCTCTGAGTGTCTTTTTCAGGGGCTGTTCAAAAGGAAGGCATGTTTTAAAAAACTGGGTATTACATGCCTGACACAAGACCATAAGGAGCCACCAAATGACAACCTCAAAGATAAGCCTCTGTGGTGTCAGTGCAGCCTGCTGGGTGTGGTAAAACCCAAGAGCATCCATACAGGAGACCACGGGCAGAGAGTTTGTACTGCTGTTTCACTCAGGAGGAGGGAAAAGTCAGTGTTGTCAGCTGAGGTGATTTTTAACTCCCAATCAGGTCAGGTGAATGGGCCTTGCAATAACTGTATTATCTTGTTCTTTAATCTGCAAGGTTTCCATTTTTTAAATAGAATTCTGGTCATATTTCCCATAAGCTATACACTGCTTTAGTCCATAATATCTTTCTGGACTATGATAAATCTGCAAAAAATGTTTACATAGAGTTGAAATCATTGCTCTTACTCCAAGTCAAGTTCTTATAAAAGACATCTCAACATGCCCATGGCCCCCAGTCAAGTGGAGCGGGATGGGCAGGGGGAGGTTGGATGCTGGCTGGGCCACTTATGCTGCTGACAGCAAAAGGGCTCCAGAGGTGGCCATTTCTCCACGCTGCTGGATTAGAAAGGCGAAGAGCAAGACCTACTTTACAGAGCAATTTGGGGGATTAAATGATATGTTCTTCTTTATATTTCATCATATTTAGACTGTTATTCTAGGCTCCTATTCTAATAATGGCTGACACTGACCAAGTGTTCTCCACATGCCCAGCTCCCTGCTAAGTGTGTTACAAATGTAACTTTGTGTTACATAAGCACAGTCCGGAACGTCATCTAATACAACCTGGGTCTTTGTCTCCTTGTTCCTCTAAAGTTTAATCCCTGGGGTTTTATTTCCCTGCCCCATTCTAGGGGCTCAGCTCTTTTCTGCTCAGACTGAGCAGGGTCCTATCCAAGAATTACAATTTCAATTTAGACATCGGACTGGCCAGTATAAAATAATAATCAAAATCAGCCCAACTGAATAGATTGAACGACACATCTTCATCTCCTGTCCCCCTTCCTCTAAGCCTGCTTTAGGCTGGAAGCCTGCAGTGGAAAGAGCTGGGGTGGGAGGTAGATGACTGACTTCTCTATTTCTCTTCTCCTTCCCATGCCTCTTCCCCAGGCTCGCTAGCCAAGGTCTGATCGCTATAAGGATCAAGTGTGTGAGGTTCCACCTTGGGTCTCTAGGGCCAATGGATATGTAAAACTGATATTGTCTCCTCACGAGCACTTTCTGAGGGTTCTGGAGTGTCCCAGCCTTGGGACCACCCACTCACCCCTGCAGTTCTCCTAGCTTGTGGGTGTACAGGCGCTCTTTCTCCATCTCTGCTGCAAGGATTACATCTCTTCCTGTTTTTCCACTGCAGCCCAAAGGATCCAGGGTCAAGGCTACTCTGTATATTTGTGAAAGATGCACCCAGCACTCACCTCCCTGATAAGGGGGTGAGCTGAGGTTAAATTCAGCCCACTCTGACCCCCAACCTAGGTGGCCATGAGGTTAGTGTATTAATATTTATCATGTTTTATGTTTCCTGTATTTCATTACACTTTCATATTGTATGGCTTTTCTGATTTCAGAGAGACTGACTTTTCCAGAGCAGTCATTAACAGCAGTTCCCTAGCTATTAATAATTGCTAGAGCTACTGAACAACTTGCCTGAGAGCACACCTTTTATATGCAAACCCACCAATCCAAAACCTATACTCCAATCACTTCCTTTATCAAACTCTCACTCTCTGAGCCAACATTTTCCCTCTCCCAGGTCACACCAGAGCCAGGTACCAGACAACTAGGGAACAGCCCTGTAGCCCAGAGCCTGGCAACATGATCCCAAGCCTGCCTCCCCTGCGCACTCACTCCTGCCATGGGCCCACAATAAAGGCTCTGGTGCAGGCTGTCCCCTCCCTCCTTCTGCCTCCTGACGGACCCCAGTGCCTCCCCGTGTGGCCCTGCATGGCGTGGCATGTCCCCTCCTCTAGGGAACTGTGAGTAACAAATTCTTTCAAACACAGTTGCATCCATGTCCATTACCTCACCATACCTGATTAATACAAATTCTGAGCACATTTTGGAACAGCTGGTTGCTCCTCTCACTCAGGCATGTAGGTTCTTGTTGGAGGTAGACACTTCTTTCTAAAATCCTCCACCCCTTGCCTTCTATGACACACTCTCCCTGGTTCTCTTCCAGCTTCTCAGGGTTTTGAGGCAAGCCCTTCTCTCCCTTGTCTCGCACACACCCCCAGGCAGTGATTCTTGAACTTGGCTGCCCATTAGAATCACTTGGGGAGTTTTATAAACTATTGATACTCATTCCCTACACTCAGAGATTTGGGGTGAATTGGTCTGGGGGTGCAGCTTAGGTGCTGGGGTTGTTCAAGCTCTCCAGGTGACTCTGCCATACAGCTATTTGACGGCCACTGTCCCAGGGCTTCCCCACACCTGCGTCATCTGCAGTGGATGGTGGTGCATGGCCCAGAACTGACAGGCTTGTCTTACAGCTGCTGGGAGCATTGCTGGATGTGGACCACAGCTGGGCCTGTCCCCTGGAATTGCCCTTGAAGGATGTTTCCTCCACCAAGGCTATCCAGGCCCCCCAAGAACAAACTGCATCCAATGGCTGACTGATGCAGGGCATAAAGGTCTGTTCCTCCACGTCCAAATGATCTAACTCTGATGGGCCATCCAAGCTCCAGAGCTCCCCATGGGCTCAAGTGAGACCTCTGTTGTGACTACGGGCTGCTCATCTTTTCCTTCTGCTGAATCCTGCTCCCTTCTCTCCACTGCCGGCATTGGTCTGAGCTCATTCTCCAATCAGCTTCCTGACCACTTCTCCATCTCAGGGTCTCTTTCCTGGGGAGCTCAACCTAAGACACAACTATGGGCCCATGATTCTAAATCTTCATGTCCACCCATACATCACACATCTGAAAAAAATTATTTATTTGGCCAAACATTAGTCAATTGAAATTCATCCTAGGCCCATCTGTGTACTTCCCTGTAAAGTCTGGCTTTAGCAAAGGATGCTGCTAGGCCAGTTTAGCAAGAACCCCTTTCTACAGCACATCTATGTGCCCATCCTTTACATTATAGCCTTCCCTTCCACGGATGACTTCTCTATCTGGTACCAATTTCCATTAAAGCACTTGTTACTCTGCATAGCAATGTGCTTTTTATGGTTGTATTTCCCTACAGACTGAGCTCCTGAAAGGCCATCTGCTGCCTTGTTCCTGTATGTATCTGCCCAGTGCCAGGTACAAGGCAGGTGTGTAATAAATGCCTGTTTACTGAATGCCTGTTGGGGAGGATGAATGACAGCACAGATGAGAGATTCTCCAGCTAGGCTGAAACCCCTGAAACAACAGACACTCCTGCTCTTAAAATACTTTTAAAAATGCTAAAAGTTTCCTATGTGTTGTCCTGTTAGAGGGCTGATGTATTATAGCATTAGTATATAAATGACATTCTCCCAAAAAGTATTATTATAATTTCCAGTCCATAGAAGGAAAATGGAGGCCTGCAAATGTTGAGTAACTCACGCAAAGGCACATGAGAAATTAGGGGGTTGGGCAGAACAAGAGCCTGGCTCTTCTGATCCCTGCATGGAGCTCTTTCCTTGACATTGTTCCTCAGATCTGCAGTTCTTGGAGCAAAGCAATGCCGCCTTGCCACCTTCCCTTCCCTCTTGGTGGCAGCTGCTACCTGAATAGGGAATTTATATGCAGATTCTATCAGGCTGAACCTGTCACACTCCTCTACGGCAGGTCCTATACAGAACTCATCAGTGATCACTCAAGCTCGACTTCAGCAGCTCCTGCTATTACAAAAACATCAAGATCATGAAGCCTGTACTCACGTTCAGAAGGGTTGCTTTGTTAAATGTTTGACTGCTTCCTGCTTGTTTAGGAGTGGGGCCTCACAGGGAAATAGCACCAAGTACTATTTCAGCAAGTGTTCATGGAACTCCTCTGACCTTACCATTCCGCCCAACAACCACCCCCTGGGAAGGACCCTGCTGGCCACAGCTTTACTGAATCCAGGGGTGGGGTGCATGCGGGTGGTTGTGTTTGCCTTACCAACCTTACTTACTGGCCATGAGGGTCAATGTCACCCTCTCCACACTTGACCCCACAGAGTACAAGCCAGCTAGTAAGATGGCTGAATTCATTGCAGCAAATGTGTTGTTCTGGAATTGCTATTTTTGGTGTGCATTCATGGTCTGATTCTATTTCAACACTAACAATAACAGGAATCTCAAGAACATGGGCTTTTGTGATTAACCTCTCATTTTCCTCTGTTGGAAATAACAATGAGGTGAACTTCCAAGGCTACAACACTCACCACACAAAAAGTGATTTTGAGGACTGAATGTGAAAGAAGCACCCACATACAGTCCCACCATAGGTCGTCTTTTAAGAAATGCCAGGCCTTCCCCTATTCCTAAAACATTTTCTATTTCTCAAGGGGTTTGGATGTCCTCTGCCTTGCTTAGTTCTCAAGCAATCTTATGGGAAAGTAAGGTCAGAAGCGATTATTCCCATTTTACAGATAAGAAAACAATTTGAAGAGGTAGAGAGACTGTTTGAAAGTCTTGCAGCAATATTATTTGTGAAGTCCAGTTTATTCCCTTCTCTGTTTTAGAGAGAGAAATCCATGCTGTTTTTAAAGTTGCTAACCCTACGAATCTGTAAACCAAAAACAAAATTCTAAGCCCTCTAACTGATGGAATGGACCCCTCTTCTCGGCCAAAGGGATTTCAAAGAAACTGAAAAAAAAACACACACACAAAAAAAAACCTAGTTAAGGCTATGATGAAAAGCAGAAGTCGGACATGCCTCATTTCACCCTCCGCCCTTTGGAATTCAGAAACAGCTGACCAGCATTAATATTAAAACAGATCTTAAGACCAAGAAGACAAAATAGACTCTTTGTAGCTATTTAGAAAAATGTCTAATTCAACCTGACTCTAGTATAGCATCACATGACAGATAGCACATCCTGAAATTCAAAGTATTTTATCCCAAAATATGTTTATTTGAATATTTTAAAATGGCTCTGCAAAGCTGTGTCTTGTGGGGGAAAATCCACCTTCTACAGAGAATCCCCTTACTTTTCCAGGTCTTTTCCTGATTCAGGAAAGATTAACCAAGAGTCTGATACCTTTTTTTTTTTTTTTGAAAAGCTAGTAGTTTATACAGATAGATATATAGATATTGATAGATATTGTGTTTACATAGTCCACAAGTTAAATGCAGGTATCCATAAGAAGAGCATTAACAATAAAAATACAATCTGTGTGTAGCCAAGTACAGAGACTTAAAATGGTAAAACAGCAAAAAGGATCTCACAAAAGTACAAATATACAGTACAAATTGATTTATTTAAAACAGTTACAAAAAAGCACAACAAAATAGAGATTATCCTTAGAATTATTAATGCTTTGTTAAAGATCAGGTAGGATTAGAGGGTAAGAAATGGTATTGGGTGGAGGGAGCACCTGACTAGTTCTAAGGCTTTAGATACAATGCAGTTGATTGCATATTAATTCGGCTATTACATACTGGGGATAGTAGATGGGGGATCAGTAATTTATCTACAGGGAACTCCTACCAGATCCATCCAGACCTCCCCAGTGCCATCCTCCTCCACTCCTTAGGACCCTAAAGCCACCCGGATGACAACATTCTCATCCTTCTTTCTCCACCCCATTCCCTATCCATATATTCTTCCCTCACCTAAGGTGCTGTGCAAGCTGAGAGCGGTCTGCTCTCTGCAGCTGGATCATATACTGTTTTGGCTACAGGGATCCTGTGTGACTAAGAAGGTTGTAGGGGACAGCCTTATTTTGATACTTCAAGTTAGCCATGTGTACGGTCAGTCCCTTCCCCAACACAATCTAGATTCTCTTGAATGCAAGTTGCAAGTATCAAGCAAGTGAGGGATCAACCCTGCCTTCGGCAATACCAGCAATGCACTAACCACTCACAGCTCACAACTACGTGCAAACTCCCTGTCCGGGGGTGGGTGTAAAACCACTGTGTCATCAGCTCTCTCTCTCTCTCTCTCTCTCTCTCTGAAAAACCTCAGTCCCCATGACAGTCATAAAGACAAATAAATGCTTGCAAGTTTGACAATAGGTAAAGGCACATGGGCTGCTGCCACACACACTGCAGGCAGGAACCCAATTTGAGGCCATCTTCACTGCTGGGCATTTGCAGTGGAATGGCTTTGGGATCACAAAGACTTTGAGTTTGCAATCTACCGGGGAGGGATCTAGGTTTAACAGGAGAACTAATAAAGAAACCTTTAGTGTGAAAAGTGCATTTATGACTATTGTTCCTGCTGGGGAGGCAGCAGGCCAAACCGGGACACCCCTCCTCCTTCCGCCCCAGCACTGTGCATAGTCTGCAGCTAAGGAGAGAGTGCAGTCGACTCCAGCATCTCTGGGGCCAGTGTCATCCTAGGCCCAGACCAGGCTTCTGGGCCAAAGATGGATCCTAGAGTTGAAAGAGCAACTGACAGCTGCAAAGACCCAGATGCTTATTTTATTATTGCATAATGTGGGAGACCTTCCCTACCCCAGGGAAGCTGGAGGGTGAAGGCTTCCCAGGAAAGGGCAAACAGGTTCCTGATCAACATCCAACCTAATAAGGTTCAGCTTTTCAACTGTAGTGCACACTTTTTCCCAACTGGAAGGTACTGTAGCTTCACTGTCGTTTAGTAAACTCAGCCTAGGAGACCAAGATGTCTCCCTAAAACTTAGTCTCTGTCCTATTTACTTTTTTTTTAATAAGACTGTGACCTAACCTCCCATGGCCAATTCAATCAATCAGACTATCTTTACTCCAATGGACCCAGGCCTTTTCCCAGTTAATCCATGTCCACCCTTCATCTCCAGAGGGATCACTCAACTCCAGTATGCCTGCTTGCTGCAGGTTCAAATCACACCACCATCCTGTACTTCCCTCTAAATCGCCCATGATGCCCACAGGTAAAAAGAAAACTAAACCCCACTTGAGGGGCAATTTCAGCCAAACTTTAAACCCTCTCCAAACTCCAGAATCCACCTAACTGGAGCTGGAGGATCTACAATGGGATGCTGGCATGGGCCCTAATGTGGTTCCCTTCATTTCGTTTTTAAAACAGGATACAAGATACCACAGAGGAAAGAAGTTAATACAACAGAAGACACCCACTAGCAGAAACCTGCTTGTTTCTCCCTCAAGATAGTCAGACATTTGGAGCCAAAGGGCTCCCAACAGCACTGAAGCCATATCCCTTTGGATTCACCAGCCCACCAGCAGCATTTCATACCATCCCTATTCAACATGACTTTGCAATAAAATAAGATGGCAGAATACAGGTAAGAATGAAACAGACACCTGGACTTAATCTACATGGCCAAAGACATGGAAGGACAGGAGCTGTAGAGGGCAGCAGACAGGACAGTGAGCAGACAGCAGCAGTGGCAAAGCAGCACAGAGCAAAGCCCTTGGTGTTATGACCAACTGGGACCAAGAATGCAGAAGGATCAGCCCAGATCCGCTGGGGCCCCTCCCCTCAGGTACAAGCACTCAGCTCTGAACTCCCAGAGCCCCTTCCCACCATGCCACCTCTCTTCCCAATATACACTAATCTTGATAGGAATGATTCAAGACTTGGCTTATTATCCATCCATTACTGGGTTCCCCTATTCCCGTACAGTGCCAGACAGTCAGCAGTTCTCCTTTCTATCAATAAGCTCTGGGAACATCCTACTGCTCACAAGGGACAGGCTCTGGCCCTTGTCAACTGCTCATTCCTAAAAAGTTGACAACTTCCCACTAAAATGCTCACGCTCTAGGCCAGGTGTGGTGGCTCACACCTGTAATCCAAACACTTTGGCGGCCAAGGCGGGCGGATCACCTGAGGTCGGGAGTTCAAGACCAGCCTGACCAACATGGTGAAAGCCCGTCTTAAAAAAAAAAATGCTCATTCTCTAAAAACTGCTCTCACATCTCCTGCAAACTCAGGAAATTCCTATAAGGAAGAATGGACACACCACAGGTTAGTCTTACTTTTCATGCCTGGAGGAAAAGACTAAACTGCAAGGGGAAGGTCATAGCTCTGACTGAGGTTTAGGGCACAGACCTTCTTTTCCTGGGGACCATATTTTATGAAATATATCTTTGCAGCTCAGCAAGATCAAGTATTAATATGTTACATATGCATGGCACGATATTGTGGTATTACAGGAGCTGCTGGTATTGCTTCACCAGCAAGAGACAGAAGAGGAGCAACAACAGAAAGGTCAGGGCCCAACTTGCCAGGGTCCTCAAGAATTTCTCTTTCCAGAATTCAGTGGAAGTTACCAGTTTGTAAAGTCACAACTAGCCCAAGTGGAGGGTGACTTGATTTAAACTAATTAGTCTATAACTAGTTAGACATAGGTTTGCCCCATAAAGAGAAAGCTCAGCTTGTATCCTTGCGGTCATTTCTTGAGCATCTACTGTGTACATGTTACTAAATTCAGTTGATGAGCCTTCCTATGAGGAAGGATGTTTGTGAGAAACCTGTGCAAACAATGAACTCTAGGAATAAGTTGCTCATGAAACAGCCAGAGATGAGGCCTTCTCCAAAGGCTCTCATTTGAAGGGATTCCACAAGACTCAACCCCACAGGCCCCCACTGTAGGAGACAAGTCAGAGAAAGCAGCATTCAGAGAATGGGGGACAGAGAAGAGGAAAGATATGATCCCAAATGCAATACAAAGTTGGTGTCTGGTTCTGACATAAACCAGATATTGAAGCACTCGCAGTCAGGTCAGCAGTTTCCTTTGATGGACCCCTAAAAGCTGACTGACCAGGCAGCTGCTTTCAAGGAATCAGTGGAGTGTAGGGCTTGTCGCAAACAAGCCAGTTTCAGTCACTCTGTTCCCCCAGGAGAACAACCTTTAGCACCTGAACACTAAGAATGACTCCATTCTCAGAACTTCCCCTCCCCCCAGGAGGTAGGTAAGATTATTTATCCCCATTTGGCAGGTGGGGAGGAAGTGAAAGAGCCCGAGGTCACGAGACTTGCCGAAAGTCCTTGACAAAGCAGAGATCAGACCTCAGAGGTTTGGACTCCTGATGCCAGGCCAGGTCTCAGCCAATCCAAGTATACCTTATAAAGGAAATGCCAGGATCATAGCCTGGGAGAAGTCTAACCAGAGAGCTGGGTGGACAATACCCTGAGTTGCCTTCAAGAGTCTAAAGACCCCCAAAAAACAAACAAAAAACTCACCCACCTGAAAGCTAGTGGGGGAGCCTAATTCCCAATACCCAATGGAACCCCACGGTCTGAGCTGATGCTAAAAGTTGTGAAGAAGATGTGGGATTAAGACATTGGCGGGGAGCAGGAGGGGGTGCAAATGTAACTAAGATTGAAAATACTTTTTGCAGAGGAATATACCGCCACAAAATGACATCTACCTCAGGTATTGAAATGTTATCAAGACTATCCTAGAATCTTAGAGCTAGTGGTGGAAGGGGATAGCTTGGAGATGCCAGAATGCTGGGAGAAGCAGTGGAATAAGACAGGAGGGGACATATGGGACATGTGAAAATGCCATGATGGGCACTGCCCAGCCACGAATTCGCCCTGGCCCAGGGCACAGTTCCCTTCCTGTTTCTCCACCTAGCTGTTTGGCAGTGGAAGTGGAGGGGACATGATTTTGAGATTTTAAAAATAAGAGATTATAGCTGATGGGGAAACCCAAAAGACCCCTTACCCACCAAAAACTAGAGGTCTTGGTCAGAGTGGACAAAACCAACTTTGCAGACAAGGAAAGGCAGTGCAGCTACAAACGAGGCCCAGGTCACGACACCATGCAGAGGTCAGGGTAGCAGGAGGGTGGGGGCGGCGCAGGCACTTAGGCACAACACAGACAAAGGTGGGGGGTTGGTGCCTGGGGAAGAGTCTACTAGCTCTTTCTAAAGTCACCATTACCAACGAGATTCTGTGAGATTTCAAAGTGGGTCTGGCATACTGAGTTGGAGGAGCTTTCTTAGGTGAGCTACCATTCCAGAAGCCCTGCCTAGAACCCAGTCAGCCTGGCTATCAAGTCTTTCTCCCAAAGTCCCCTGACTGAGTCCCTGGCAAGGCAGTACTTCACTCTGCACCCTGCAGGGGCTCCTTCTCTGGGCCCCCATGCTGCTAGAAGCCTTGTAGGCGGAATGGTGAAGAGAGATGGGGACGGCTATGAAGCAGAGGATCAAGCAGAGTCCTGTCGATGAGAGTGCTCCTCCCCCAAACACCCAGCCATAGACATCTGGAACAAAATCACCCTTTAAAGTGCACATCTCTCACAAGAAGGGTTCTGGGTGGGAACCCTCTTATTTCCAACCTTGGGGCCTCCTGCCCTTCCACCACAAAAAAGGAAAAAAACTTCTGACAGTTTAACTGCTACTATAAGCTGTGGATCATCATTTTTGGCTCTTTCTTTACTCCCTCCCTCTGCCATCTGCTCCCAAAGCCTGGACTTTCCTTTGCAGGAGCTAGGGATGGGGAGGAAAGGACAGGGAGGCCCTGATTTTGGAATGTTTCTTCTCCTGTGTGCACCCCCTTCCTTCCTTGCCCCAGGCCTGCTGCTCCCCATCACAACACCCTCTGGGGTTGTCCTGAAAGGACGCCATGGGAGTAATGAGCAACAGATCCTGCCTTGAGAGGCTGACTTCATGCCTCCCCTTTCCCCCAAATCTCACTGCCAAGTAAGCCATTCCCTGCTTGGCGTGTGCAAATCCTCTGCCTGCTCACGGCGGCGAGGCTCAGCTCTGGGGTAAAGCCCACAGTCCTGGTCTGGGAAAGTTTCATTTTCCTGCATTGGAACGCCCTTCAATGGACAGCTTTACCTCCTGTGGAATGAAAGAGGGACGGAGCAGTGCGGCCCGTGCCTCCTCCCCTTGCATGCTGTATCTTTGGAAGCTTGGGGCTGGCCAGCAGGCCTGAGCACCGGGCTCAGGCTGGGAAGGCTCTACCACATGGGAGCCCTCTCCTGCCAGCTGGCTCTTCCCCTCACTGTCACATAGCTCTCTGGGTCCCAAGACCGTCCTCTCAGGCCTTTCTCGGGGGGGACCCAGCTGGCCTGGGGGAGCGCAGCTGGCCTGAGAAACTGAGTTACTGTTCAAGCTCTGTAAACTGATAGAGATGCAGACATCTCCCACCTGTAGCCGATGGCAGGGCAGAGAGAAGAGCTGTGTCGTCCGCCCAGGGTTGCAGGAGGACCAACCCTGGCCATATACAAAGAAGGGGTGCTCAGGGGGCACCTC
Organism: Cebus imitator; assembly: GCF_001604975.1. NCBI lineage: Eukaryota > Metazoa > Chordata > Mammalia > Primates > Cebidae > Cebus > Cebus imitator. The sequence goes on from NW_016107432.1 coordinate 9,439,454, forward strand.
GATGCTCACTTTGCTCTGCTGTTCACCAACCACAAAATGCAGCATGACAAATCCAGGCCATTGGCTCTCCTGAATGTCCACGACCGTGCTAGAGTCGATCTTCAGCCCCCCGCTCACTTCGGCACTGCGCACAAAATCCTGGGTCTGGAGGTCCTCCACCCGCTTCAGCTCTCCCGTAGCCAGCTGGATGATGGCGCCTTTCATGAAATGGGAAGGCAAGTGGGAGGAGGTAATGGGGGGCGGTGTTGGCTCCTTGTCTGGGAAGGTGGCTCTGGCCTGCACGTCCAGACTTGATGCTACCAGGATCTCCGAGCCCACAGGCAGCAGGCCTGAGTCAGTTCCAGTGGGCACCAGGTTGCCATTGGCTACAACCATTGCTTTGGGTAAAGGTCTATGTTTTACTGGTTCCTGATGGGACTGAGGGTAGAACCCACGGACCTGATTTTTCTCTGCCAGCTCTGCAGTGTTCCTGGCTGACCCCTGTCCCTCACCCTGATGGTCGGGGGTATGATGGGATAGGTTGAGGGGGCTGTGTTCCTCCTTCCTCTGAGCTGCCACCACACGATAGTCCTGAGAAGCTAAAGCGCCAACCACCCGCTGGACCTCGAGGTCAGTGTCCGGAGTCCCTCGGTGTGCCAGGGCCGCTACCTCCACCCGTGGAGTCTGAGAACCTGAAAACAACTGTCCATCCACCACACATTCTACCACGGGCACCAGTCCCTGGCCTTCACCCTTGCTGTTGGGGGAGTCAAGGGCTTCGCTTTCCCGTCTTACGATATTTCGCTCTCGCTGTCTCTGTCCTCCATTTGCAGCAGCTGCTTCCAGAGCAGACTGGCTCTCCTGAGGGGTAAGAACTGGGCTGGCACCTGCTGGAGGGGTTTCATGCAAAGTATACCCAGCAGGTAACCTGGACATCTGATAATAAATGGGCATCCGGCCTGGAGCGAGGTCCAGGGGCTGAGTACTTGAATGATGCGGCAATTGCCCAGGTGGGGAGGTGGCAGGCGGGGCTTTGTTAAATGAGTGGGCCGGGGAGGGAGCCTGCGGCGGAGGAGTGGCTCCTTCTGCCAGAAGTGAGGCATATGGCACAAAGTGTGGAAGGTGAGAGGTGGCAAGGTTGGCAGAAGGAGATAGGAGGGGACTTGGTAGGAAATTAGGTGGCACAGCATAGGGAAGGCTATAAGGAGACCCAATGAACTGCAGCGAAGTGGATGGGAGCTGAGCATAGTGGATTGGGGGATAGTGGATGCCTGGATGTTGAATCAGTGAAGACGCTACATTAAACGTGGGGGGCAAGGGGCTCATATTCACCACAGATGGGAGGCCAGTTGGTGAGAAGGTGGCAGGTGGCACAGCCACCTTATACAGCATGCCATACTGGTCCACTGTCAGACCGGTGATAGCCTCAGCTCCATCACCCCCCAGGCTGACTCTAGCTCCTGCCTGGCTCTGCCCGGCCACCACAACCCCTCGGGACCAATCAGAGGCATCACTGGAGGGTGTGTGGTTAGTGGAGCAGCTGGTAGTTCTCCCCATATTCTCGCTGGTCACGGGGAGGTCTCGTTTCTTTGGTGGAAGGCATTCCTGACTCCTCTCATGAACAGGTTTCATATTGCTTTGTGGTGTTCCTGGAGCCTGGAAGGAGTCGGCTTGCTCCCTGGGGCATCAGAAGGGGCTTCGCTGTGGCTTCCCTGTACCCCTCTCTGCTTCTGGCTGGGGTGCCCACATCTGCTAGGGAACAAATCAGAGGCAAAGAAAAGTAACCTAGGGATGAGCCAAGACAAAGGAAATAGGAGGAATTGTGCCATGGAGAAAGATGTAACAAAAGGGATTGTTAGAAAAAAGGAAGTAAAAGAAGGGGGCAGACAAGGAGACTTCCCCCAACTCATCCAGACTGGAACATGAGAGAAACAATGGGGGAAACCACAAGGCACCAAGAGCTACAAGGATGACTATTCACCAATGCGCAAATAACCTGTGGGCTCCCCAAGCCCAGAGAGACCAACAGCTTCACGGTTAGTCATGTGTCTCATGAGCATCTTGAGTCTTTTCAGCCTTCTTCCCAAAGGGGGCTCTGAACACCAAGTCTTTCCTGCTGGTTTTTTTTCCTTTTATTTTTAAGATGGAGTTTTGCTCTTGTCGCCCAGGCTGGAGTGCAGCAGCGCAATCTTCAGCTCACCAGAACCTCTGCCAGCTGGGTTCAAGCAATTCTCCTGCCTCAGCCTCCTGAGTAACTGGAATGGAACTACAGGCACGCACCACCACGCCCAGCTAACTTTGTAATTTTAGTAGAGATGGGGTTTTACTATGTTGGCCAGGCTAGACTCGAACTCCTGACCTAGGGTGGTCCGTCCGCCTCAGGCTCCCAAAGTGCTGGGACTACAGGCATAAGACATCATGCCCAGCCTCCTGCTGGCTCTTTTCTTTAAGTTTCTCCTTTTGTATCAAATATGAATGTGCCACCTTCTTTCCTGAACATATGACCTCATCCTTGCTTCCTTACTGTAGCCTAATTTGGGTTATGATCTCACCTACTACCATCCCAAGCCTGGCTAAAAAAACTCTCTTCCACCTTTGCCTTGTATCATCAGTATCTCAAGGACCTAGGTGTCAAATTCTCAGGTCTGCTTGTGTCTTTTACTTTTTTGTAAACTTTGCTCCCTAACCAGGTTATGAAAATAAACATTTTTGTCCCATGAAATACTACACTTTAACTCAGATTCTATACAGCGAGAGTGAGTAAACTAGTTTGCTGTCAACTTGTTTCTCCTCCCCACAAAAGAAAAACAATATTCTTCTGACCTTCTGTAGACTTCCAGTTCCCTAGTCTCAAAAGGCTTCTTTTTTTTTTTTTT